>NC_051163.1:25129193-25429193 GCF_013339745.2 Dermacentor silvarum
CGCGTGCCTGTATATTTGGCGTTTTCCGATACAAAGGCGTCTCGGGCCATATTGTGCCAGGACAAATTAAATGCTACTGCATTGACCTAGAAACGGAAGAAAAGAAAACATATTGTTCGAGACCTCGCACTTATGCTATCATCTGCAACGACCAGTGGTGATTGGTATATGCGAGCTATCGAGGAAGTCGCGTAGGAAAGCGAAAGAAAATCCGCGACCGAAAATCCGTGACCGAATGTTTAGCGAGCCGAGAGTGACCAGTCACACTTTTTTTTTTGAGATTTCTAGTTTGCAGTATGCTCGAGTGACGTGATTCACACAGCGTGAGTTAATATTGTGACAACATTATCTAACAATCAGAGAAAGGGTTCTTGAGTTAAGGAAAATCATATAAGAATTGAAATGTATTTCATTGTTTGCCATTCGCTCGATATTTCTTTAATGTTTTGATATCAACTTAAGGTCATTGAATCAGTGTCGTTGAAGCGAATAAAACGCGCGATTATTGCTTTCGTTAGCTTTGTTGTGTCTCGCCTTCTCTGCTTTTCACGTCCCAGCTTCTCACAAAATGGTCGTAGCGTGTGTGTCGTCACATTAGAGTTATAGAATCGTTGCCAATGGAAGGTAAGCGCAGTTGAGGACGGCAGAAAACCAGGTGGGGTGATGAAGTTAGGAAATTTGCAGGCGCAAGTTGGAATTAGCTACAGCGCAAGACAGGGGAGGGGTAATTGGAGATCGCAGGGAGAGTCCTTCAGTGGACATAAATATGGGCTGGTGATGATGATGATGATGATGTGAGTCGTGTACTACGTGCCAGTATGTCTTCGCACATTTGCATGGTAGCACTATAGTTATGCTACAGCTATTGCCCATTGTAGTTATCGTAACTTGCTTGTGAGTGGTTTTGCATTCTCAGTGTACTGTTTTGAGAGGAAGAACCTTAAGTACAACTGTTTATCGAAGATTAATTGTTACATGATCAACCGAAACCAAGGAGTTCCTCGTAAGAGCTAACTTAGACTACTACGCATCCTCTTTACACAGAGACACGCCTTCTCGTGATCACGGCGCGAAATGTAATGCAGTAATCTAATTTCCGCACTGCAAAGTGAACGACAAAGATTGCTCTGAGGCTCGACGCGGCGTCTAATCTTTCCGCCGACGCGTCTGCATAACTCGTCTAATCGAATGACGCTAACGCAAGAGGACACTGCCGGCTCACTGATTCGTCCTGTATATAGCATGCATTCATCATCTTTAGGACGTGGATAGGATGACGTTTGCCCAACTCTCTTTTCGGTAAGTGGATTCAAACACGGGAGTACTTATCCCATCAGACAGGGCCTCTCGTGCATTTGCATAACCAATTTGTGGGTCGCGTACACATAGCATTACTCCAACTGCATTCGCGTGGCTTGTTCGTATACCTAGTTGTAGAAATTGGTCACTTGAAAGGTTAGCCATGTATGCGATACTGATTTCTTGTGTCGTTTTTTTTTTCTGTCTTGCTTTTTTTTCATACACGTGAGGAGTATTTTCCACAGAATTCCGATGACATTTACAGTCATTCAAGGATCAGAAGCCACAAAAAGTAACATTTGATAACTGCATAAATCTAATAATATGTGCGCACTACGTATGAAACTTCGCACAAATTAACCTTGCTCGACAATCTAACTCGGGAAAACGCCTACGTTCGGTGTTAAAGTCCCACCAATGTGTTCCTTGCCACCTATGAGTCTGGACTAGGCATGTAAGGTCCTTGTAAACCTGAGCGTTCAAAAATGCTTGTGAGATGACCGATACGCAAATCCCAAAAGCGAGCTCGGGAAACGTAGAAAGGGACGACAGATTTAATTAACTGCAATTTCGAGTGTTTTTTTTTTAGTGCCTTGTCTTTTCATTGTATTATTTGCGTTGTTAGCGGTGAGTCGAGCTTGATCGGTGATGTATTATGGGCTGAATTTAATGAACAGGACTCTAAAAAAAATCGTTCTCTTGGTTTATATTAAGGTCAATTGTCCCCGTTTTATTTCCTGGAAATTCTGGTGAAAGCAGAGGCTTGTAGTGTGATGCCTAGTTCCAGCTTGTTTGATTCTGAATCTCTTTTAATCTTTGTAAGTTAGAGTGTTCAATTGGCAGTTCGCGAGAAATCCGAAGCGGAAGCACACGAACACTAAAAAAAAAAAGAAACATTAATGCATTGTTGAACACGCTTCTCGCTGCCTTCTGAATATTGATAAGTATAACAAAATCATTTAAGAAGTGTAAATTGTTCAACCATCAGGCAGGAGCGACGACATTTAACGTGTGCCCCTTTCGGTGTACTATACGCAGTATCGACGAGCATCAAAGTGTCTGTAAGCCAGAATCTTTCACGTCAGTTCAACGCACTGGGGCTCTAACGTCAATTCTTTGGTAATTTCCGAGTACCAGCCTTTTCTGTATCCGGCATTGCCTTTTGTCGAAACAGTTCACCTCTTCCTCTAGGAAACTCAATAACGCTGACTGTCCTTCATGAAAGAGCACATTTTTATTGAAAGATATTAAGAACGTATCATTTTATTTAAGTTTGAAAAGCCGGTTCCCTCTCCTGGGTGTAGTACCGGAAGCAGAATATTCGCGTTATTCAGTAACCCCTGCACATATCGATTCTGGCTGCGACTCCACAGCGTCAATCAATGATTCCTAAACTATCTTATCAGTGTCAGAATGCCTTGCGAAATATTGTCTGCGTCGTACGGATTATGTTGGCAGACGAAACGAATCGTTAATCTTTGTCATGCCAGACCCAATGTGCCACCATTTGATTGTTTTTCCTGGCGTCTGTATTAACTGGTCATCCGACTCGAAAGCTACCGAACTAGAATATGATTACAATGATTTAATACTGCGTTTTGGCGCTTCAGATTTTTTTTACGGTGAAACTGTATAGGTGAGTGTCAGAACAGTTTTTGTGCTGTGGTGGCGGCAGTGACGAATTACTACGTGGTCGCTATCGATAAGACACAGGCTCGTAGAGGAGATCGTAGCCAGAGCATCACAGCCGGTGCAGCATACAGAATAGTGCGTCGGATATAGCGGAGAGTATAGAAGTAGTAAGCTCCGATATAGCGAACCTTTTGAAAAGACTCCGGTATAGCGAATGAATTGCACGGAATATAGCAAAGGCGTTGGCGGTCTTTGATAGATTTCGGGAAGTGGCAAAGCCCAAGGGCGTTGAAAGGGTCGCTGTCTTACGTATATTAGCCGTCTTTGATGTATGAGTTCCTTGGATTTGCATAATTCTGCGAAGCTGTTTGTTTCTTCTACTTTTCTTTTTTGCTTTTACTTCCAACTATTTCTTCATCTACGCTGCGCACGCCTGGTCAGAGCCAAACAAAACTCACTAAGGGTATAAAACGAACGAAAAATGATAAAAAAAGTTATCGTTTCCTACATGCGGTTACTGTAAACCGTAAACATGCCATTACTTCCTTCAGCAGTGCCGCTGATTGCGATAAAGGGAACTAGCGCCTCGCTCGACGTCTGGACGAATGGGAACGTGTATACGGCCGCTTTGGCGAAGTTGAGAAAATGGAGCGAACCAAGATTTAAGGGACGAACGACCACGCATTCCTCACTGGAAGGCAAGGTTATAGAGAAACGGAGGCGTAGAAGCGCAACTACAAACAGCGACAACATCGCCGCCTCTGCTGTTACGAACAAGCAAATGGCTCCTCCGCTGCAAACGATAACAACAGTAACAACCACCACACCCCTGACGCCCAACAGAAAAACAACAACGAGAAAGTGGCGCCACCTACAACAACAACAACAACAACAACAACCACCACCACCACCCCCGTAATGCCCGACAGAGCGTGAAAAATGAATAGGCTGCGCATATATCTTTCGCGGGGCTGTGGCCATGCACACCCACAGATCTCCAGCTCCTCACGGTTGCGAAAAGTGGAGCGCGGCCTCCCGTAAGTACGTAAACGTAAGCACGTACGTACGTACTTACGTTACGCGGAGTGGCGTACGCACGTACTTACATCTGGAAGTGCGCGCTTGCTTTCGCTTTGCAAGACGGATGCCGGCACGAACGCGATTCAGGGGTAACTCAATTTTGCCTCGGCAGCTCGTTTTTGGCCCGTAGCCGAAGTGCAGGACGGCGTCGACGTGCTCGCTAAAATAGTGCAGTGCTGTCAAGGTAAGAAAGAGCTCGCGCAGGCCATCTATTGGCGAGGTTGAACGTAGTGCGCCGCTTAACCGTGTTCCTCCGCCTTCACGTCGTCTGCCTTCGATAGCGGTGAGGATATGCGTGGCGTTAACAATAACGAATAACGCATGCTCGTCGCTACACGTTAAAAATATGCAGTGCCGAGGCAGCTTACGTTATACAATGCGAAGATGTTCAGAGTTGTACTGAGACGCTCTGAGAAGCGCGTCGTCTGCTGAACAGAACCAGACGAGTCTGCGCTAGGCGATCGGTATGTGTCGTGGAAGCGGTTCGACAAGCTTGTGACTTGGTGAGTAATAAATACGCAATAAACAGTTTAGCTATGAGAAAACAAAGCGAGGCAGCAGGAATCTCGTGCGTGTGTAAGCCGGGCTGTGTAAATCAAGCGCATACCGGTGAATTGTGTGTTTGCCTGTGCACGCTTCCGCCGTTATGTCGGCTATGTTGTCTGCAACGCAGATCGTTAAGCAGACGATACTGGCGGAGCCGGGATTTTTGATTATGAAGTACTTCAGCAGGAGTTTCGATAAGCGTTTTCTTCTTCTTATTTTTTTTTGCGTGGTCTCAAGTAAGCACTTTTAGCACAATCTCTTTAAAAGCAGTGATGTGTGTCGAAATGTCAGGCTGCGAGCCATACGCTTCTTAAGTAGAATCAGCTCGGCAGTCACGCTTAACACTGCGTATAACTTCCTACATGATCTCTTGTAGAACCATGGTTATCGCATAAGACTTTATGCGCTGCTTGTCCACATACTTGTGTGGTTAAATTTGAGCAGAGCCGAACACATGCGGTATTAACACAGCATTGTTTCGTCAGCGTTATGCTTCTTAAAAAGTATTTTACGAAAGCCACGATCATAGTAGTATTTTAGTAGATGCATGTACCAACAAGCTCAGCCTACAATACTTCCACGGTACACGTTTTTACACGCATAATGATTCATGACCACATACTCGCAAGAGCGAGGCCACGAAATAACCAGAACACCGCATGCCTGAGAAGTGCTTCGAGTTTAAAAGTAGTTCGTTTCTAAGAACGTTTTAAAATGTTTACACTCGCATGTCATGGAATATATGGCAATTGTGATCACGTGATTCGAGCTGTAGTATCCCTGACACACCAGAGTCTTCCCAATGGCGGAGCATACGAGCTGTCCAACTTGGCGCTAATTTCTTACGCGCAATGGTGATACGCCCTCGGCAAACCTCCTAGCCTCGCCAGTATTGCACGGATTTAGTCAAACTGTTTGCGCACTTCACGCGCACACGCGCTTAGGTAAAGTAGGTAAAAGAAGTCATATTGCATACGGTTGATGGGAAAGTGAGCGGAGGTAAAGGGGCAAAAAAGGAAAATAACGTAAACATTTGCCCCGAAGGCTTTTGCCTAGAAGGAATAGAATGCGCTGCATGGAGCTACTCAGCTGGCATTGATGATGAGAGTGCGCAATACTGGCGAGATATGTGTTGTGATTCTCGAGCGCCGAGAAGCAGTTACTGAAAACTCGGCGTCTTTCTCGTTTCTCCGTTGACTTGGAATAAAGCGTCACCCAGAAAGTATTCCCTTCCACCCACCTCCCTCCCTTTCCGGAGCCCTAACGGGTTTTATTCAGACGCGGAGCGCGAAATTGAAAACGTGATTGATATTCTCGATCAGAGAGCGAAGCTTCGTTTCGCAGGCAATCTGCGAGCAATGCCTGACGGTGCCCCCCCTTGAGCAGATGTATGTGCCGTCCTTCGGTGGCTCTCCGATCATTCTTCGGGATCCCCGCGCCATTATTACCTGTGCATAGTTGATTCGGAGCTCATAACCTAGTCGAATCGAGGCCGCGAGATGTACAACCCGAGGTGCTTGAGACCTTCTAGAAATCCACTGACACGGGAATGTGAGCGCGTGGAACCTTATTGAAGGATTTCCTATTTGGCCACTCGCTTACCTGTGCTACGTGTGCGGAACGTTGGATATCGTCTTGGAACGATACTGAAAGGAAAGTGCACTTCCGTGCCCGCAGAATACTCTGTCGCCACAAGACATTACGAAGAAAGACCACGACATTGACAACAGTAGTACGTGTCGCTGGGCTGGTCGGTTCATACTGAACAATTTCAGACCTTGAGATTTATGGCCACTTAACGCAATATCGAAACAGAAAGAGAAAGGGGGCAAGGTGAGTGCTTTCTGTTTTGATTTTGCGCTAAGTGGCCGTGAATCTTACGGTATGAAATTGTTCACATTGACAATAGCAGCAGAAACAGCCGCTAACGCTTCAAATGGGCCTCCATGTGCGAGCAATATTTAGTCTGTATTCAAAAAATGTTTGCACTCTAGAACTGTTAGCAGGAGAAGGTGGCCGTCAATCGCGCTCTCGGGCATATTATATTAGCAAAGGTGTCTGGCCGATTACAACGTTTACGAAGGAAAATTCTTGTGAATTTGGTGCCTGGTTCGTACAATATTCTAGGACGCATATTGAAGCACGCCGTAGTTCTCCCCGCATTTCCACAATGCGTGAAAATGTAATTTCTTTTCTTTCCAATCTGCGCCATCACATTGTCGGTGAACTTTTCAAACAGCGCACTAACATCGACACCAAGAACCTGAAAGCGTTTAAAAAGAACATATCTGTTCAGTTCGACGACATTCTGCATTAGCGAGCTTCTGAGAACGGTATTTCTCGTTTATTATCGTTCTGACCTGCGCGCTGATAACTATTGTTTCTCACATCTTTTTTTTTTTTTGCTTTTCCGAAGGAAGCAAATTCCGCAAAGAAATATCTGACTGAACATGTTTGTACCAAACCTTCCTTTTCTGTTATCTTTGTCATCCTCATCACCATCTTATTTTACCTCCGCCGCAGGACGAAGGCCTCTCCCAGAGATCTCCTAATCACCATATTGTGTGCCAGGTGACTCCCCTTTATGTCTGCAGATTGCCCAATTCCATCGCAACACCTGGTTCCATGCCGTCCTCGGCTGTGCTTCAGTTTCCACGGCCCCCATTCTGTAACACAGTAGACTATCGGTTATCTGCCTTACGCATTATGAGGCCTGCCCGACTGCCTTTCTTCCTTTGATTCTCATCTCGTGTTGTTCACTCAGGTCCGGATACTGGCATCGCGTCACACCTTATGTGCAATTTTCGATCCACGTAGCGTTGAAAGCACGTCACTGTCAGCAGCCGAAATCACCTGTCACGTTCTATACGCCAGACACTCCGAACGCCCGCCGTAGGAAACGAGCAAACGTCAAACCCTCTGATATCTATTGGAGAGAGAGTGTTCGTGTGTGGTAGAAAGAGGGGGGCCTAAAAACGCCACATGGCCTTAGCGCTTGCCGGAATTCCTTTGTTCTCACCAGAGATTGAAAACGCGCTCGCTGAAAACCCCTGGAAACAGCTGGGGAGTCAGCACTGGCGATAAGGTTGGAATCTTTCCCTAATGTAAACTGACAAGCGAAAAAAAAAGCTATTTGACAGGTCTGGAATGTCTAGCGCTGAAGTGGTTCACAAGCGAAACGGTTAAATACGGTTATGAAACAAAGAACGTGAGCCCGAGAGTGTGGAATCTCTGACCAAGAAAGGTCGGAGGCCAAATAAACAAGCGGATAAAAAAAAGAAAGGACCGGATATTTGGCTGTACACCGCCAAACAGTGGGGAAGGAAGGCAACAGCGAAAGAAGGCACGGAACTTGTCAAAAAGGAATCAGTCCCTTCGCTGTAATCGACTCTACGACGTCGCTCTGTTTGAGAGGCGCCGTCCTTCCAGTATACCCCGCTGGGAGATTGCGCGCGCTTTGCCTTTTCCAAACTCGGCCTCCTCTGTTGCGTCAATCGCATGAGGAGGTCGAAATGCTAGGATACGAACTTGAGGATGTCACGAACTCGATTGCTTCTTCGTGGGGGGAATCGGTTCGATATCGAGCACTCTCTTTGTTCAGTGCTTGCGACACGTTGACATCGCCGCCCCAGCCCGGGCTGCTCACTTCTTGCGAACTTCGAGCGAAGGCGTCGACTGGAGGTACAGCACACGTGGGTGCTATGGCTTTGGTATTAGTAGTCCCACTGGACGACTCGGTGCAAACGTGGGGGCGCTTCTAGCTCTCTTTATTTCTTTTCTAAATATTTGTTCTGTCGAGTTTATTCCTAAGGTCTCGAAACTTCCATTCTGCTCTTGGGTTTTATTACTTCCGAGAGCTGTCCTAAACTTCTGTGTTGCAGAAAGGAGGCGCTTACTTCGCGTGTCAGAGCTTCCCAGACGCCAGATTGCTTTGAGAGAAAAAAAGAACTTTTGCTGACGAGCAGATTGATCTTTCGGCGGCGTATGTTCGCCTACATTCAACTCTGCGAGGTAAAGGTTGTGCGGAAGACAATGGACCGCGGAAAAAGGGGAGCGCAGGAACTTAAAGGCAGGATATCGTTTCATCATCGTCATCAGCCTATATTTATGTCCACTGCAGGACGAACGCCTCTCCTGCGATCTCCATTACCCCTGTCTTGCTAGCTGATTCCAACTTGCGCCTGCAAATTTCCTATCTTCATTGCCCCACCTAGTTTCCTGCCGTCCTCGACTGCGCTTCCCTTCTCTTGGCACCCATTCTGTAACCCTAATGGTTCACCGGTTATCTACCCTATGCATTACGTGGCCTGCCCAGCGCCATTTCTTTCTCTTAATGCCAGCTAGAATATCGGCTATCCCCGTTTCCTCTGTGATTCATACCGCCCTCTTCCTGTTTCTTAACGTTAGTCCTAAGATTTTCGTTCCATCGCTTTTTGTGTGGTCCTTAACTTGTTCTCGAGCTTCTTTGTTAACCTCCGAGTTTCTGCCCTATATGTTAGCACCGGTAGCACCAGCATTGTTTAGTCCTATGCAACTATATGAGATGCTCAAGGCCCCTTATGCTGAAGGGATCATATGGAATTGTTCTGGCCAAGTGGAGAAGACAGAAAAAGGCCTCTCTTCTGAAAAAATAAAAACAGCTGTTGAGTTTTGAAAGCAGGGAGAGAGAGAGAGAGAAACAGATGAACGTAAAGGAAAGACAGGAAGGCTAACCAGAAGATACCTCCGGTTGGCTGCCTTGTGCTAGGAAAGGGAACTGGTCTGCAAAACACGAGAGAAAAGACAGCAAAATAAATGAGGGAAGAACGAACACAAGACTATCTCCATGCGCCCTGCTGCAACAGTATGTAGAGTTGCCACGTGGTCTGTCAAGCCGTCGTACTTGAAAGCAATGCCAGTTGCATAACATCCATGGCTTCTAGTTACTTCAATTACTTTTGAAAAATATGGACAAAATATAATAAACTTTTGAACAAAACGTAACAACAATGCGGACGAGACAAAGCTGATAAATCCAAGGAAGGTCTCCGTCCGATATGAAGAGAGGTTGCAAGCTTACGTAATTGTGAACGTAGTACAATGTGCACGATGATAACTAGCAAGAGGCAGCGCAGAATATTTACTAATAATAACTATCTTCTACGCCGTCGTGACTGTGCTGTGGGATAAATTTCAACCCGTTGGTAAGTATACGACTTGCTTGGCGAATATAATCTCCGAGTGGCCGGCATCTACTGTAGCTTCTACGAGGCTGAAGGCTTTTCGTGGCAGCTAAGTGTAAAGAAAACGCGAATCAACGAACGGGTGAGTAGTTCGACGGAATCGGATGAAAGAAGCTGTTTCTCTGTGCACGCTTAAATATTCTCAGCCCGAAGCCAAACTAAGCGAGATAGCTAAACAAACAGCCAATGTAAGGATTCTTGCGCAAGAATGCGCCGAGCTGGAAGTGCGAGTCTCCGGAAGCTTACCTGAGAGCACAAGTTCGAGAAACATATTTTTTTTGCCTTGATTTTCATCGGCAGCTCTTTTCGGGAGACGTTTTCCCGGGAATCCGCGCCCAAATTTAGTGAGTTGGACGCGCCTATACGTAAGAAGCGTGGGTATACTTGAAACGCTTTCGCAGTAGCGGCGGTTTCGTTGAGCCCTTTCCGGTTTGCGTCAGACTCGCTTTTAGCAAGCACTTGCGTGTATTACACGAGAAGATAGGTTACAGGAAGACGCTTGCGCTACACTGTAGTCAAATTAGCAGCTGGCTCAAGTCGTCGGACGCAAGAAAGGTTAGCGTGTGGATGGAAGATAAGACGTCTGTGTCGTCTGCGCTTTCTGCGACAAACACAGAAGGCTCGCTTGCTGCCGTGTAAAAAGACGTGGTGAATTCGTTGACTTCTTGGCTTGGATAGCATATTAGACACCGTCTTTGCTTCGACAACGTCTTCGACTGGGATTCGAGGACATCATATGTTCCTATTTACATGTTTCCGAGTGTTCCTATTCGCGAGCCATGTGCGCACAGTTGTGCAGTCACAGTGGTCCTATTGTATTAGTTTTTTTTTTGTGATAGCTTATCGCATGTAGGTTTTCGGCAACTTGCGATCAAGGGCATGCAACAGAACCGACATCAGCGGATGTACGTATTCCAATTATGGACGATTATTTAACGAAGGTTTCCTAGAGATGTGGGTTCCAACCGCCCCTCGTTGGTCACTGCAACGAATTCAGATTGAAAAAACAACACCGTACTCCTCCCAAAGGAATCGACAAAAAAGCGGTTCTTCGCCGATCCATTCAAATCCTATAAACCTATACATCAAAGATAGCTAAGCTGAATTATAATTCAGCTTAGCCCACCTAGCCTTCACTCCTGTACGAGTCTGGCTTGCCGCAGCCCGATATTTATCCAAGACTTAGCAAGCGCTTCACTACATTCCAGCTTAGTACTAAGCGTAGTATAAGAGATACGTGTCCCTGTTTTCTGCACTGGCTCTGTCGATGACAGCTATGTGTTTCTGGGCTGCTTCGAAGCGTTTCAGAACTGAATCTTTGTTCTGACATTCGACCTTCAGTTGGCCTGACATTTGACCTGACATTCAAACAATGTAAACCTACCTCACCGACGCACGGAAATCGTTGTAGAACTCCCGTTTTAATTTACCAGCGTCAGCTGCAAAAACATTTTCAAGGTTGTCTCGGATTAAAATCCTCCAAATGCAGCTTTACAAAGACCCAGGAACCTGTCCTTCTAAGCTAGACGGTAACTAATGTACCAACTAGCTAGACTACAGAGATCAAAAGCGGGGTGCGGCTTAACTATAAGTGGTCATTACGTCAGTGATAGTAAAAAAGATGCATGTCGCAATAATATCTGGTGGGTATATTTTGCATTGTCTCAGCCTTACTTAAAGAAAGTTTTGAAGAAACAATTTCTTTTTTTTTTTGCCTACACTTTCGGCTCTTTAGTTGAAATTCCACTTGGTTATCATGACAACCTAGTAATATACAGTAGGAGTCATTGTGTGCACAGAATGTGAAGCTGACTAGCGAAATGTCACATTTTCATACCTTAGAAGTGCTGTAAATTTCGAAGTGCAAGTGAGTGAAAAATACATCAATCGACAATGTATCCTGCACCTAGACGCTTTCAGCGGCTCATTTGTTGCTGAATCCACGCGCAATCAACGCCTTGTGGAAGCCTTTTCTAGGCTTGCGGGTTTTTGCTTTCGTTCGCATTTTATGGTTCACATCACTTACCATCGAGCCGAAAACTTCTTCTGCAATCTAGTTTGTTTACGGTTTGAGCTGGCTCTTAAAAAAAAATAGTTCCGCCAGTTTCCGCCGCTGTCACTGCTTCCCAATTCATTTACTGCATGGAGTAGGTTATATAGAACGCTCTTTTGTTACCAGTATCAGCTAAAGTGACAAGACTACTAAAAGCCACAAATTTTACCACCGTGGGGGAAATGGCGAAAAATTCTCACCGAGCGCTGATAAGACTTGTGACGAATGTCAATGACAAAAAAAAAAAGAAGAAAAAAAGAATCCATGTTACTCGTTCATTCAAGCGAGTCATGCTCAGTGGAGGTATAGCTACACGAACAGCAGTAATGGGCAGGCTAAATTACCGCGCTAGCTTAACCTTATCTTCCTGCAGCTCTGTGCGAAAACTCCAAGCAAAAAAGGATGAATAATGAACGAAGAGGTTGACTCGGAGTTCGACAGCTGGTGTTGAAACGCCTGGATCTGCTCCTTTCAGCGGTGTTTCTCCTTATCTTTTCTTTTGTTTTTTTTTGTTTTTAGTTTTCTTTTAACGCGTAGGACACACATAATAGACAGCGCAGATACAAGGAGCACTTTGAGCAAACCCAGCGCAAGGAAAATGGCTCGACGTACATGACGCAAGTCTCACGAAAGGCGAGGAGCTAATAGAATTCGGCGACCCCCCCTTTCGTGTTATTCTCGATCAACCGCCCGTATCGGCGGGTTACCTTTTTTTTTGTCTCAGATTTTTTTTTCTTCCTTTCTGCATTTAATAGGTTGTTCCCCGCTGACTTCTTTGACTTCAGTGCTGCACGACGCACGTCTGATTCATTTAGCGTCAGTCAGCTAGATGCGGGTAGTGGTGGGCTGATCGCGAAAGCCTTTAAAGGTGATGGCTAACGCGAAAGGATCGCCGTTTGCGCAATTGGTGGCAAAACAATTGTCTCGCTTGAGGATTCACTGAACCCGGCTCAACGGTGAAAGTCAGCACCAAAGAGAGGTCGTCAAACGAAACCTCTAGATTGAAGAGGGTCACTTTGCCGAGTGAGGTCGGTAGATTAACGGGTCCGGTCTCGGCGCACTTGAGTTTGTAATTTCCGAAAGCAGGCTAGCGGCCGAGTCAATCAGAGGTAGAAGGAGCAAGGGACTTTGAGCACTTCACTGTTGAGACAGAAGGGTTGCAAGTCGCAATGAATTCTATTCTATCTGAACGACCTTGCGCAACACATGAGAAGGGAATAAGGCACAACTCTTGTGGAAAGGAGTGGTTAAAGGATAAAAATACGCTTATCATTTTTATACGATCACAGTACATAGTACACTCCCCGGCGTTCCCTGGAAATGAAGCGGGCCGATCACGGTGATAGCGTAATGAAAGGCATGGGTGGGCCAATCCTGATAACTATAGCGCACAGCAGATGCTCGAATGTTGAATAAGGACGCGCGCTCGTGCGCGTCCTCGTTCAAAACCTTAGCATTTGTAATGTGCGTGTGCGTGTGTGTGTTTGACCTGTGCCCATTCGCAAAACATGCTGGACATGCCGTTTTATATTTGAAACAAACGTAATTTGCCCGTGTAATTATTATGAATACTGTCTTGTTGTTGCAATGCGTTCGTTTCTTCTTATATTTTCTTTCTTTATGATTGGTCAGTTTTCTGGTGGTGGTGCAGCCGTCGACAAAGCAGTTGCGAACGTATACAACCCCGAGAAAGAAATCTACAGAAATTAATATTAGGACATGTTTATGTACCTACATATGTAATATATATATATATATATATATATATATATATATATATATTGTCTTGAAATGCGACAGGGACGTTTTAAAGTAAACATTGTGCTGCACCTTGATTGCACGCCCAGAGCACGCGAACCTTCGCTCTGCGCGCTCAAGTTGGGCAATGTCCCCTTCGCTGATGTAAAGACTGAACACGCTTTTCCGCCCGATAGGGGCTTCATTATAACTGGAGCTTTTACGTTGTTACTAGCGTTGCGAAATGTCACAACGTCTGTCCTTGTGCCCTTTGGGTCGATAATGCCTTCAGGTGTGGGAGAGCATTAGAACAGGAGCGGAGCCTATGGAGCGTGTTACGTAAGTAACAACGTCGCCCCCTAATAGGGTTTCAGTCGAACCTTTCACGCATGATCAGAGTGGAACAAGGAGTCTTACACTGTCACTCGCATTACGTAAAAATCGGGGCCCTTCTATGAAGTTCCCGGTCGAACCCCTTCAGCGCATACTGATGAGGCTCTGATGCAAACAGCTGCCGTTCTATTCGTCAGACAGTGCCCTTTACGACGGTGATCTTTACTCTGACACTGTCGTCTTGTTAGCCTATGAAGCAGCAGCCTGCCAATTCACTGTCCTAAAGGAAATTAACGTAACAAGTCGCGCATCTGGCCTGCAAGGGAAATCTTTCCTGGTACGAGTCGACCTCTGCATTCCCTGAAAGTTCGGTGGTGCAAGCAAAGAGTCTCGGATTACCTAGGAAAGTCCATTCCGAAGAATTATTCGGGATCAGCCGTTCCTTCGAAGAATTCGACTAATGGGGACGTGGCCTGTATTTGTGACGTTTCCTTATTAGATTCGTCCAATGACGAAATGCGTTAAAATAGTACGTGGCACGAAGATATACAAAGAAAACACGGATCGTTGTTAGGAGATTACTGGAAAACTTTTCCAACTGCTGAGCTATCTTCTCGTGATACCCCTATGGGATAAATTTTTTTCGGGCTTCAGTTACTCTCAGGGAGATGACATATACGAAATTCCCTCCAACACTCGGTTTTTCGCAGCAGTAATTTATTATGCACTAAAGACGTCTTCGGGTCAAGCGTATGTTTGCTCATTTTGGTCATGAATATTCTTCGCTTTAAGCTGGAGAGTCGTGGTATTCGGCTAATAGCGGATAGCACTCTTTTTGATGCGAATTGCATTCTTGGCACTGTAAGACCACTTTCTTTCCGGCTATGTCACCTAACCAAAAATATGGCCTGATCCCGAAGATGGTGCAGTCTAAAAAATGTGGGCCGTTCTTGTGTGTGTGTGTGTGTGTCTGTGTGTGCGTGCGTGTGTGTGTGTGCGTGTGTGTGTGTGTGCGTGCGTGTGTGTGCGTGTGTGCGTGTGCGCGTGTGCGTGTGCGCGTGTGTGCGTGTGTGCGAGTGTCGTTCTTGAATAAACCTCTTTAACGTTCGCTGATTGGTCGCTGGGTAGGCGCCACTCAGTATTCGCAGGCTTCGCGGCGCCGACACTAGATGGCGGGGCGTGTACAGATTGGAGCACGTGAGAGGAGCCTAGCTGTAGTACATGAGGCGTTTTTTTCTTTCCTTCTTTTCTCGCGATTGCTGTTTCTTCCCAAGATTCTACTAACCCACGCACTGCCTGATTTTGGGACATGTTTCTTTCTTTGTCGTCTCGCTCTTTCTTCCCTCTTTCCTCCCCTCCTTCCTATCTTCCATTTCCATGCTTCTGTCTCCTCCTTTCTGAGGCAGGCGTTGTACCCCTCCTGGTGGCAGTTGCCAGCCTTGCTCCTCGCTTTCACTTTCCTGTTCGTATGTTCTCAAATCAAATAGTAATAATAAATAATAATAATTTGTTTGTTTACTCCAACGACCAAAAAAGGTTTCCCGATTAATCATAGAACTTCCACATTTCGGTCGTGAACACGCTTCGCATTCGCCGGGACGCTATACAGATAATCCGCAAATAGCGCGGACACCGTTCACATCTGTTTACGGACACGGAAGCTTAGTAAGTGCAGCATTTTACGGTCACACCATCGCAAATATTGGTGCGCGCTACACATCAGCCGAAAGGCATCGACGCCGCGCGCAGCAAATGGTTTCGAGGCTGTTTGCGAAGCAGGGCGCCTCACTCAAGAGCATACACGAGATACAAGCGTCGCCGTCAAGCGTGGCAAGCACCTGAGCTAGACGGGCAAACATCTGCTCTCGAGGGAGCTTCGGTCTTTCGTTTTTCTTTCTTGTTTTTTAGTGTTGACGTTGCACAAGAAACATGTAAGCTTTTTTGGCTAGCTGAATGTCAGCACAAAGTATCGCAAATTGGTTCTTTATATATATATATATTCTCTGCACAAACTGTTTTTTGTGCCATTTGATAGCCGTGTACGTATTGGTTCAATGATCAAGTGACACTCTAATGGGCGGCTTGAAATATAAGATAACATTGATTGATGGGGTTTTACGTGCCAAAACCACGATCTTATTATGAGGCACACCGAAAGGGGGGGGGGGGGGGGGGACTCTGGAATAATTTCGATCACCTGGGGTGCGTTAACGTGCACCGTATGCACGATAGACGGTCGTTCTTGCATTTCGCCCCGATCGAAATGCGGCCGCCGCGGCCGGGATTTCATCCCGAGACCTCGTGCTGAAGCGGCGCAACGTGAAAGAAACTAAGCAACCGCGGCGGGTGACTTGAATTTTGCTGATGCTCTAACTGCGAGGGGCAACTAAACTTCGCACAGCTGCACAGAAAGGTGCCAACGATGACAATCACAAAACGTCTTTTGAAAAGGAACAATTAGCATGTGCTCTACGTTCAAGTGTTCCTCTTAACAGTGGACCAAACTGTACAGTTTTAGCTCTTTAATACCGACACTTAGGTTCTCAGCCAAAACTATTTACAGAGAGAGTAATCCACTGCTGATGAGTCAAAGAATAAAATACGAGAAATTCGTACAAAAGAAAGATCATAATTTACTAAGTATGTTTCTTTTTCTGTGTGTGTGTCGATGAGAGTACTACAATTGAAATGTGATAATGAGTTATCTACTCTGGCTTATGAGGAACGCCGTAGTGAAGGGCGCCAGATTTAGTTCGTCCATCTAACGTTCTTTGTGAATCTGGATTCACACGTTGGTACGCGGTCGCTGACAGATCATTCGTGGGACATACGATGCACATCGAAACATTTCGCAGCTGGCTTTCACATGGTAGGGGAGAAAAGCAGACGACAACGCTTGCAGACGACAGACGTCAGCCGTCGTCTGCAGGCGACAGTCGTCGGTGACAGGCGACAGACGACAGTCGTCGGTCGCCATCAGACGACAACGTCGATCCCTCACTATCGCTTCAATGCATGGCCCACCGCGCAAATATGTCGGAACGCTACGCGAATTAGCTCCCGGTCACCGAACTATAACAGCGTGAACTACGCGTAATTTGTGCTCCTTTCAGTCGCATGAGCCACTCGTACTGGATTAAAATGGTTGCTGTCAGGCGCTTCGCCATCGATACATCTCTTTCCGAAAAATCCCAATTTTAATCTGCCTTTCGACCGTATCGTGAATGGCTTCACGGGGATCGAGTGAATCAAGCAGGAACGGGAGACGTATATGATCTCGCGATACGCAATCAGCAAAATCAAATTGTAATTTGCTCCCTCGTGTAGATGCAGATAAATGTGTACCCATGGCATGGTACACCAGCGTTTTCTTATTCCGGTGCCGCCGAAATGAACAATGCCACGACCACTGAGCGTTCTTTTTTTTTAAAGGTTGTGCTCCGCTCGAAATACCTGCTATGGTGTGAGATGACACGCACATTTCGCAGACATCGCAGTTGAGGTGTTCCTCGATAGGACAAAATTGTGTTTTCGTGGCCAAACATACGATTCTCGTTCGTTAACGGCGCGCCTCGGTCTTTTTGGTCATTTCGTATTGATAATTGTATAACATAAAATTATGCACACGGCTGGCAGAACTTAAAGTGCAAGCGTATTATAGCTAGCGCCTAATAAACATCAGTGCAAACATCTGTTTCTTCTTTGCAGTGGTGGTTGTTATCTCGTTTATTCCTGTCACCGCGTTTTATAACTTGATTATAACTATTAGGCAACTGTCTAAAATTTAATTTAAATTTTGTGGCGACAGGTGTTTGAGACTATTGTGTTCTGTACCTCAAGGCCATTAGTTATTCGCAGAGATTCCGCAGACTTAAACTTACGACCGTGCCAAATGCTAGAATTTCGTTTAACATAAAAGAAAAGATCGATAAAGCAGTTATGCCCAAGAAAATATGCGTGTTAAGCCACTGCCATAACGCACAAACGGAATCGCGGAAAGAACGCTCTTTCTGTTAACCGCTGAACACAGATCATGCTTAAAAAAAGAAAGAGAAAGACAGATGCGCAGAAACAGATAAAAGACTTTCAGACCTCAAACTAGGAAAAAAGAAAGCTGAAGAGGCTAGAACATTTTATTGCTTCTATTCGTTTTCTTGCGTCCTTGCCTCGTTGCAGTTCACGAGGCTCGAGGAATTCCGTTGCGTAATCGGCCGTGCCTGCGAATTCCAGCACCTGCCTCGTCTACGCACGCGCAGACACCGATGGCATCAATAGAAATGTCGGAGGTGAGGAGGGTAGCGGGAGAGGAGAGAGGGGGAGGAGGCTGCCGCCTTTCGTGTCACCGCACATTCCGACTCGATCTGCGCTCTTTCGATTAAGTCTGCTGCCGGCCTTCCAACCGACCATCCTAGTCGAGATCGTTCAGATGTTATTTCTCTTTTCGTTCACACTGTTACTGAAGTTTCGGCTTTTATGTCGCTTTGCGTAGTGACAAAAAAAGACAAACAAAGAAGCCTTGCGTGCCGTGCGAATTCCATGCTCGTTTTCAAACAGTTCCTGTTCATCCGGATTGGTCGAGCGATCGAAGAGCTGCGGCCCAATAGCCCATTAATTGTGGGCCTGCCTGGCACACGTTTTGTGTGGAAGCGTGCATTGAAGGTTAACTCGTTAAAGAAACCCCTTATCTTCAGGTGGTGATGGTGGTGGTGGTGATGTTTGAACAGGTTAGTTTAGCGTGACATCTGAGGACGCCTGTCGCGTCTCTTTCGGGGTAAGTTAATTTGTCGTACCCCACGTCTGAAGGACCACAGATCTCGAAGAAACAAAAGAACAAGGCACAGTATTTATCTTCGGATGATCTGGGTGTTTTCTCGAAACACCAAACGTTGCACACAATCGCCCGGAAATCCTATTCTTCTCCGCATCGCATCAAGTAGTACGTTTCGCTCCGCAGTATGACGCGGCAGGACACGTAAAAAGTGATCCGCAATCACCCAACTCGCCGCAGTCTGCACAGAGCGGCGAAGATACGCTGCCAGTCTTAAATGACCACGCCGGCGGCATGCACGCTGAATCCGAAGGCCACGCATTTTTTTTTTTTACACCGAAGCTGTTTCAGCCAGCCTAGGCTGAAACACTCGTGGTCCGACCACAGGAACTCTCGAGCTGAAATAAACCTGTCAAAAAGCCTATCGAAAAGCTATCGAAAACTCGCGTCTCGTTCGCTTGCTATATACCAAAATTGGCATGGAAGGGTACGAATGTACGACTAACATGACTGATAGGTCATGAGATCAATAACATCACGTGCTCGTAAGTTACGTCACGATTAACGATAATAAAGTCACGTGTGACGCCAGGTGTGGAAGCACGTGTGGAACGACGGATATCCGGGTATGAGCCATGGACAAGAAAGAAAGAAAGAAAGAAAGAAAGAAAGAAAGAAAGAAAGAAAGAAAGAAAAGAAGAGAAAGAAAGAAAGAAAGAAAGCAACGAAGTTATGTGTCTGTGTCTTTATTCAATCAATATAGCAATTAAACTATATATAACTCAATGTAGTTATCAACAAGTACAGCTTCGCTCGACTTCCATCTTCACCTAGTGGAAGGGCTCTGAATTTCTTTTCTTTTAATTCTTTTACATGAGCATCGCTGCTGTTTCAGAGGTACAGTTTCACGCGGCTGCTTCAGGGCAGGGACATTGAATTAGCGCGGCGAAGTGAACAAAGCGAAATCTGACACCAGCCTGCTAATATTCCATCTCACCAATTATGCGCACTCTAGCTAAAGTTAGGTCACGTGTCAGCCAACCAGTAAAGTCACTCAACTGTGTCTTCCAGCTAAATTGTAGCGGAGAGCATCGCCCAATGTACGCTGCTTATCCTTCCGTGAAGCTTCGGTTCACTCGACGTCGAATGAAGGAAGATCAAAAGGCTTAGAACGAAGAAACCGTCCTTGCGGCTCGCTTTCGGGTCGGCGCGTGGGAATATTCGAAACTTTCGAATAACGAGTTTAATAATGTCCTACTGGACTGGGTTTTCGAATCGGTTAGTCACTATTCTTAAGTACGTTTAATAGGTATTTTGAATTGTTGTCGAATATTTCGAGTGTGCACGATAAAACATAAAATTGGAGTTGAAAGTGTGACAAATTCCATCAGGGCGGCCACAGGAGACGTAAAACACGAGAAGTGTATCTAATGAAGCCCCCTGAATCGCTCAGGGAGCCAGACCTTTTCTTCTAAACTACGATCATTCGCACACTCCTCTACATCATCAGGTCGTGGTTCTCGTGCGTAAAATCGTATAATTTATTTAATTTGATTTCCTAAGAGACCTTAGTATGCAGAAAAGCTGGTTAATTGTGCATTATGCTCCGTTTTGTGGGCTTCTCATTAAAAAAATAATTTAAAAATGAAAACGGCTTGATAACGCGCAGAGTGAAGGCAAAAAAGAAAAATGCGAAGGTTCTCAATACTATAGGATGTGAACATCGTTTTCTATTACTGGTGAAAACGGCTGCATTTTATTCTAAATCTGTAAAAATATTCGATTCGATTCGCTTCTGCGACCATTCGATTCGTATTCGATACAGTGTCAACATATATACTATTCGCGCGCGTCCTTCTTTCTGGTTGGCTAACAGGGCTCTCAGGTTTTACTGTAATGCACAGGATTGGCGAGACGGAGTACGCTGCTTAGGCATGGCACCCGCTGATTTTGCATGTGCTAGTTGGTAGTACGACATCAGGGCAAGAACATCGTTTCTCTAGCAGGGCAGCTCGTCTCTGAACATCGCTTTCCTTACATTGCGGGCATGCCACTTCAACCTCCTAAGATCCCTTGTAAAATACATTGCACATTGCCTTCGACTTTTTTCGAACTTCACTCGGAAGCGATTACGCAACATGTTCATTCTAAGTATGAACTACGGTGCATGTGTAACTATAAAGGAGTGGTTTACTCATATTGTTGTCATCCGCTTTCGAGAAATTTGGCACTAAATTTATCTAGACCTCTGTGTCGTCCCAGACGGCCGGAAGCATACTTGAGGTATGTTTCCAAATCACTGATATTGCGTGAAAATACCGGACGCGGCAGCAACATGGCAATGTACTACACGTAGTTCCATTTTCATCTCCGCGTTTAGGCAATGAAACGTAGTTTTTATCATAGCAAACGTGAGGAGATGATGGAGATCATTATTTTTTTCACGTACACGGAGACACAGTTTCTGGCATCTAACCATGGTATGCAAATTTTAAAAATTGTTTTTTCAAGTTCTCAACATAATCGTAGACAATGAAAACCACCTTGAAAAGCGATTGTGTTCCACAATTGTGTTCGGGTCTCAGGAGGCTAAGCACACTCAGGAACAGAAGTGAAGCGTTCGGTGCTGTCTTCTGCGGAGCGCCGAATTTGCTTCAGATGGCGCTGTGCCGCGAACACTGCAGACAGCAATTAAACAAAGCTCTGTTAAGTGGTTCTGCCGCGATCGTGCGTGAAGCTGTCGCTGGAAAACCAGAACTCTTACAGAAGGTAGAGGGGAAGGGGGGGGGGGGCGAGATGGAAAAGCGCCTGTCGACTCTCGAGAATGTTATAACGTTAGGCCAATGGGGAACTCCAAACTTCGCGCCAGCTCGCGTTAGGCTAAATTGCGCAAAGTTGCGCTCTCACAACCATGTAATGCATGAAGTTACCTTAGAAGCTTGACTGGGGAGTACGTTATATATATATATATATATATATATATATATATATATATATATATATATATAGAGAGAGAGAGAGAGAGAGAGGTTATTATCGCGGAGAGGCGGCCTGAGACCAGTGGCGTTATCGGTATAATTTTTTTTTATCACGGCAAATCTGGTTTGCCAGAGGAGGCATCTCTGAGCAAGTGCATGCCTGAGTAGTTCCGAGTTCGTACTTTCAAATATAACAAATGACTCGACAAACACGTGGAAATCGAGTGACTGTAGGTGTACAGAGGTTACTGTTGCAGACGAGCAGCCACAGGGACGGTCAGATGCGCGTAATAAACACTTCAAACTTGCTTTGAGCGTACGCAGTACTTCTGTTTCCTGATGGTATTTATAATTATGATCTTAAGCCTGCATTTCACATTGCATCTTACGGCTTCTCACCGACACAAATAAATTTTATATTTCTGACCATCACAGAGAGGTGGAAAGCCTTCAGCATAGACCGAGCAGCCATGGTCAGGAAAGTCTAGGAGCGTTCGCAAGGAAGCCTTCACACTAAAACTTAACGTACGCCTCCACAATCATTGCAGCAAAGAAAGCAGGGTGAACCACAGAGTTTACTACGATAACCGCTAGAGGCAACTATGGCGCTTCGATCGTTCAGTCATCGTGGTAATGATGGGTAGTTGGTGGATTTGTCTGATCTTCGGGCTTGTGAATTCAGACGCTCTTGTGGCTTCGTTTATTACGCTTTATCTGCCTTCATTGGCCTATATTTCAAAGCAATCTATGCTGCTTTTTAAATGCGGAAGGCAATAAGACTCAGCAAATACGCATAATCGCTGCCAGTAGCAGTGGCTCCACTTGTCTATTCGTTCGTGGTGTAATTGTTTCAATATCGAGCTTCCCTGCTAGAGGTCATACGTTCGAATCCAGCATTCAGACAACTTAAATAATGTTAATTTATAACGCAGTACTTTCTTTAAAAAACACTTCACTTCGCGAAGTCACGAAGCCATTTAAATTCACAAGGACGAAGCTTAGACAAATCCATCCACTCCCCATAGTTGCCATGCTGGCTGTATCAACCTACTTTTAGCTCCCGTAGGCATTGGTGCCATACTGCACTCTAGTATTTGTATGAGATTCTATTGGACGAATGCATGACTATGATGATGAGAATATAGTTTTCAGAGCGGGGCAGTGATCAGTGATATGCTCGTTTCGCGCTTATTGATTCACAGTGTGTTCTAATAATCGTTTTTTTTTTGTTTTTTGTTGTTTCAGGTGAGTGGACGATTGATTCCTCGGCATCCTATCCGTCTGCTTGCCATCGGGTGAGTCATGGTGCGTCTGAATTCGCTTTTTTGCCGTAGTAACCTAGGCTGTCACGGTGTGCGGACAAGTACTTTAGTCCTTAGCATTGTTCTTCTTAATTGAAAGGAAGTAATGGAAATTACAACAAATGTTTAGCCTAAATTGCGAGCTGAATTATTCACCACACTGCCGAGATAACGGCAGAATTGATTCTACTGATACGTAACCGCATGTGTTTACTTTTTGGTACCCATGCCCTAAACCTGCAGGAAGGGGTAGTGTTCCGGAAATATTTGCGGAAAATTTTGTAGGTATATCCCACAAACATTAACAGGATCTTAGCGCTCTCGAAGTTTTGAAGACGCAAATATATAAAGTAGATGATAGACATAGAGTACCACAAGCTGATAGCCTAATTATAGCGTGATTGGCACTTAACGGCACACGTAACAAGCGACGAAAACGCACCAGTTTGTCTTCGCTGTTCAGTTAAAAAAAATGAAAAAAGCGATTGCTTTTATTTAGGATTTGCCCTTAGGAATTATTCTTGGCTTACACGGTTTAAGGTGTGACCCTGTGTTGGTAATAGCAGTACGCTCGTGATAAATACAGTTTTTTGCTGACTTTCAACATTCGTCAGAGCCTATGGTATTGTGCCTCCATCGGATTCACTTTATTATTCTTCAAGTAAACATATATAAACGGCACAAATAGAGATCTCCTTAAAGGAACACTAGGCCAACCTATTTGAAGAGCACAGGGGACAAAACAGGCAGAGAGAAGAAGAAGGCAACAAAGATAAGATAAAAGGAAAGGGATGCCACACCAGAGCCACAGACGTGATAGGCAACAACAACAACAACGCATCACATCACAACGCGTAGTTTCAACACTAAAAATGAGAATCCATAGCCCCGTGGTTGAAGAGAATTCAGTACAGCTTTGTGAGGCCTTGTATCTGATTAAAGCGCGACCTTTAAGCAATATGAAATGATCGAGCGCAGTTCGAGAAAGGTCAAGTGGCCGGATCTCTTGCTCAGCTCCACCGAACGACAACTATAGTCACTCCGCTAGCTTTAAGTGCAAGGTTTTCAGTCGTAAGACAGCTTTCGCGTTTTTTAAAACGTTTTATGTAGATATTTCGTTCTTCCACAACTGATTCGCAATCGCACATGCGGCATCTTTCGATAAGGTATAACGAACCGTGGGCGTCGTTCTGCATTCTTGCGTTCACGTGGTCGCCTACGTAGACGCAGCAACCTGTACGCTTGATGTCGGGCTTCATCGTACGTAATTTGCATGTCGGCAATCCGTGGTTCGTTTGTTTGACTCGCCAGCCCCTTCGGGACACTACCCCAAATAAAAAACTGCGCAGTCACCGATGTTTTTTTTCGCAGAATGGCGGTTTGTGTTCGTCACCTTTCTCACAACGGAAATTTGCGTCGTGGTAGAAGGAGACTAAAAAGCAGCATTCGAGATCAGGTAGCTAGGTCAGCATTCACGCCATACAAAGCCCTTAGAATGGGACATGATTGGTCTTTGCCAGCATACTCACGGAGTCCCATACAATCTTCCGCAGACGTTAAACATTCGTACGCTGATAAAACTATACTAGAGTGAAGTTGAAAATACCCTTCTAAGCATATAGGATTAGAATGTGGAATGTACAGTTTTCCGCTATTCTGAGAAAATTCAGTCACGTAACAGAGTAAAGAAACAGAGAGGAGGTAAAGATGGGTAGGTTAATCAGATGTTAACCTAACCATTAGGGTAATTTGTTGTTGGATGAACTGGGTTAGAAAGATGAGAGGCAGGTAAGAAATAAGAAAAGAAGAAAGGAAGAAAAAGCGCAAAGGAAGAAGCATTCTCACATAGAGAGTTAAACGACTTGTTGAATTAATTGGTGTATATAGTTACCCGTGTCCGACATTCTTTGATAAGGTTACAGCGTGGTACTGCGAGTGATATCCAGTACCTTCATCTAATGATACGAGCTATAATATTTGTAAAAGTGCATGTACAAAGACAAAAAGGACTACATAGCACTGCGACCAGGGATGAGACAAACACGATCATGGGCTGTTTTGTTTAGTGATCTCAAAACATGTCTTATATATCAACGGTGACAGCTGTGCTGTTTTCATCTGCTTGATAGAAATTGCCGGCCAAAGTATTCGTTCGGCTTGATATGTAAAGTACTGACGTATGCTGCATATTACCATAAGGTAGCGCGCCTCCTCCATGCTTGCGTATGATTACGATTGTGTTTGTGAGTTGATAAGAAATTCCTGTGCACAAGCAGGCCGAAGGAATGGTGCCGCTTTCACAGCGGTCTGTTTTCAGTGTATTCCCAGACATCCAGTGATAGGTGCTGCTATGTACGCCGTCAGTGAACATTTTTCTTGTGAATTTTAAAGTTTGTCCTGTGGCAGAAAACGAATCAATCATCACACGCGTACACATAAAGTTCTTTCTCTTCGGTGAAGTTCGGCAGGAATTTGTTGTATGACGAATGAATCATCTTACGCGTACACTTAAAAGTATATTTCTCTTCACTGAAGTTCAGCAGGGACCTGTTGTGGGGCCCACGGAACCAAACATAATAATCAGGTGTGAGGTTTGGATACAGCCCCAACTTTCTACAGGTAGGTAAGTTATTCATTCATTCTACAGGTAGTGGCACCTTGATGAGCATAGCTCGGGACAACTCCACAAAAGATGCAGTAGATCTGTAGTAGTGGAAGCTGGGCGAAGACAGAAGGAACAAGTCGAGCCGAAGGCTGGCCGATGGTCTAGAACCGGCGAAGGCAGGCTGCATCTGGTGTAAACGTGTATAGGTGTATGCAACTCTACAACGAAAAGAAAAGGGGTGATTCCTCCTCACCCCCCCCCCCCCCTCCCGCCTATCTAGGACGCACCAGTCTGTTGAGCAAGCCTGAAGAACGCTAGGGCGCATAGGGGAGAGAAAACGAAACTTTGCTTCATATGCATAAGGGAATTTTTTTTTACTTTAGCCTACTTTCTATGCAGGTCAGTTTTTTTTTTTTCGCAGACTGCCCTTTCGTAGAAAGACCAAACCAAAATAACTTTTTTTTTTCATCGTTTTTAATCTCGACGCTTCGGAAGTGTTGTCACGAAGGGACCATTTTCGCGCTGCGCTTGAGATAAACTCAGTCACTTGCAGCAAAAGTTTCAGGTCTCGTTGAGCCAGATGCAGCCGTCCCTTACGAACACCCTCGGGTTAGCAACGGCAGGGCTTTGCTATGTAAACTAGCAGGATACACGGCCGCTTAGGCAAGAAAGTAATGCCTCTCTTCCGTTCTCAGACACACAAACACACACACTGTCATATAGAGCGCATGCGTGAGACGCTCCAGAGAGCGCAGGCGGGAGAACAGAACGTTGGCCAGGGATGAGGTAGTGGAGAGAGGTGGAGGAGACATCAGAAAGACGAGGAGAGGGTTGGCATTTCCCCTCTTCCCCAGCAGTGGCCTAGCTAGCCTCACAGAGGCCAGCATTGATCGGCCCCGGCGCACCTCAGCGCGCGTGGTTCACTTAACGCCAGCTAGCTAGCCTCCCACCAATCCGCAGCCACCCAGCGATCCGTGAAACCTTACGAGTCGAGCGCGTCTCTCCTCCTCCCCCCCCCCCCCCCCCCCCCTCCGCCCACCCTGTTCTTTCGTCTCTCCGAAAAAGAAGTCTGCCGCTGGCGCGCTTGTGTTCGTGAGGTGGTTCTCTCTGTTTACTTTTCCTCTGCTCCCGTTCGGTAGGCACTACATGCGTTTGTGCGTGTACGTGCGTGTGTGATGTGTGTGTGTGGGTGTGTGTACCGGGGCTCGGGTTTTATTAGCTCTTAAAGATATACGGACGGAGAGAAGTCGGGCAGACGGTGCAGCAGCCAACATGCGGTGCCCCCAAAAGAGGAACAAGGTGCAGCGCCGAAGGTGACTCCTTGGTTCTTGCTCTTGCATCCGACGAACCCCTCTGCGCTTACGCACCAGGGAGCAAGCAACGAAGAGAAGATAGTCTTTACGAAGGCGCCAAGAAGGAGTTTGCTTACTGCCACGTCTTCCTTGTTTTTTTTTATTTTTGGTAGTTGTTGTTTCCTTTAGATCAGTATTCGCTGGCAATGCAGTTGTGGGGACGCCTCTTGCAGGGCAAAGAGAGCCGCCCGCCTCACTCCTACTCGTGCCCCTTTTTGCCCTGTTGCTGAAATCAAATTCGCGGGCGCGCTGACTCTTGATTCGCTCATTCAATTAGCTACTGGGTCATACACGGTATATTTATGAACTAACTAACTAACTAACTAACTGACTAACTAACTAACTAACTAACTAACTAACTAACTAACTAACTAACTAACTAACTAACTAACTAACTAACTGACTAACTAACTAACTAACTAACTAAGTAACTAACTAAGTAACTAACTAACTAACCGACTAACCAACTGACTAACAGTAGGCAATAAAATGCATGTTAATGTAGAGGAATCATAACACGATCTGTACCAGGCAGCTATGATTACAACATGTTCTGCGATAACTACCTATCTAACAAACTAACTGACTAATTAACTGCAAGAAACAAAAAGAAGATAGGACTTGCGCGTGTACTGCTGACACGCCAGTAGCGTGTACTGCGACGCTTTCCGATAGAAATCTGTTCCTCTGGAATTATGACACGCTTTTATACTTATAAGGCCTTCACAACGATCGCGAATGCAAGAAACAACGGATGGGATAT
This sequence comes from Dermacentor silvarum, assembly GCF_013339745.2. Classification (NCBI taxonomy): domain Eukaryota; kingdom Metazoa; phylum Arthropoda; class Arachnida; order Ixodida; family Ixodidae; genus Dermacentor; species Dermacentor silvarum. The sequence goes on from NC_051163.1 coordinate 25,156,863, forward strand.
CGGAGAATTCACGGTCTCAGTCTACCTAAAGGCTACACTCCGTTAGCTCATGCCATTGTTTTCATTTCAAGCGAATCTTCTTGACACCTGTACCCGAGTTTGGCGTCGGTGTCTGGCCAACAAACAGGGCCGGTATCGGAGACAGCATAGGGAAATATGCTGACTTGGCGGGCCGGTCCTGACACCAAAGGACAATACAATGGGTGATGATCGTGATGGTGGGGATGGTGTCGCACCAGGTGGGGCATTGCCTGGCGCGCATGGTCGGCAGTTGTTTTGGCTGATCACCTCGTACGCTGTTTGCAAGTGTGTGTTTCACCGGACGGGTTGATGAGCTCCGTGTCTCGAAGAAAGGCAATTAACAGTCGTAGATCTCCTTTCCTGATATCGGCGGGCTCTTCAGGAAACACTGCATTTTCAAGGCTCCCATATATGTATGCATATAAAGTGCAACCATCGATGGTCTGCTCTCGACCACCGTCATTTGCACTTCGCTCCTCGATGTGGCAGGACTTGTGCCGAGTAAGCTCCTCAACAGCACTTGGCAATGCGGTTAACGCAATTCAAATCATGGATTCCGGACCTCAAGATGGCGCGACGTAATGCTAACGAATTTCTCTCGCACTTACCGCTAAATCGCCGCTGAATTTTTTGCCCCTGTAGTTTGCGAAGCAACCCTTTTCTTTCCGCGTGAAACTGCGGGCACTCCCAGATCAAGTGTTCCACATCACCATTGTCGCCACAAAAAGGGACAAGGTCGTGAATGTGGCCGATACACATAATGCTATCCCACCACAGTCACTCTGGCATAGTATGTGGACCTATAGTTGTGGACCTATGTGGACCTTCATTGCCTTTTTTCTCCGGGTACAGCGCCAGTGTTTCGCCGGCTATAGGTTCGCATCGGGTTCTCTCACACAGCTGTGTCGTAGAGGCATTGAGAGAGGCATGTAGAAGAAAGATCCTCCGTCGTAGCGCATTTGCGCGAAGAACAAGCTGTTACTCTAGGAAGGAAGAGTTCGGAGAGGAAGGGCTTGCGCGGTGGCACTCGTTTATACGTCACAAATGGGGCTCGTAGACTTCATTGCCACTGCAAAGGGGGTACATTTACCAGCGTTTCGATTGAAAGGTGCAATTGATCGGGTCTGTGCGAGGAGTGTACACGCGTCCAACGTTAAGCGTTACGTTTCTTACTTCTTAATACGCACTACCATGCTTGCGATCCTACTTGCACTGAGTACTGCCACTGCAAAGATGGAGGGGGGGGGGGGGGGGTCAGAAATTTACCAGCGTTTTGATTGAGAGCTGCAATTGATCGTGTCTTTGCGAGGAGTGTACAAGCGTTAAACGTTAAGCGTTACGTTTCGTACTTCTTAATACGTACACCCGTGCTTCCGATCCTACCTGCTCCGCGAGAACGAAGAGCGTCTAGTTATTGAGAGTGTGATAAATGCCGTCGCGGTACGAATATGCTAGAATGTTATAAGCAGTAACAATAGTTGAATTCGTTCTTGTTATATAGCCAAGTCAATAGCCAGTGCCAATAGCCAAGTTGATCTTGTTTAGTACTTCGACAAAAGTAATTCCATCGCGTGCACGATATCAACGTAGCATCTAGTGTTTGTATAACGTAAGCATGGCCTCTACATAACGTAATCTAGTATTTACAGTAATGTAACATCGCACAAGGTCAACACATTCAGTACTAACACAAGCATCAATATCAGAGAAGTTTCAGTTTCAGCGGTTCTCACAATGCGTAGGATCCGAATAAATTCTGTTGCTCTTGAGGCACCGTTATAGCGATTGTGAAGTGGCTTCGAAATCGAACGTGACTAACGCTATACGGACCTGCGAGGGGGCGTCTCGGCGCAAAAAAAAAAAAAAAAAGAAGCGATCAAGCGTGTTTTTCTTAATGGGGGTAGACCCGTTCAAAACTCGGCAAGTTACCCCGTACACAGGAGCTATACGAAACCGGCAGAAAATGGACCTTCGCTTTTTTTTTCTTTCTTTCTTTTTTTTTTTTTTTGACGCAGGGATAGCAGCGAGCAATTCTGTGCAGCAATTTCCTCTCGAGTCTAGTGGAGCGTGTATTTCCGCTGAGGTTCTGCTACGTTCATTCGCTTTCTCTCTGTCATTTCTATTACAATATTTTTTAAGGCCATTTATTCCCTTATTCCGCTCTCGCTTCGTGTGATTCGACAGTCAAAGTCGTATTTGCCCCCGGCGAACGTGGCGTATTCCGCTTGGCTTCATCTAATGGAATGTGTCTGGCAGTCCGCTGCATAGGTTCTTTATTACCCTAAACGTGAAAAGCGAACGAAAAGTGGTACAGTTGTATTTTTCTTGCCAAACATTGCGAACGCCGGAATCCATGCATTGGGTTCTTCCTCTTACGAAGTTTTAACGGCAATGGCACCTTCGTCCAGGAGTTTGTCACGAAACGTGCTCTGTGAAACAGTTCACTTCGAGAGCTGCTGTTTCTCTTGATTATAGCCAAAGATGGAGCCATGCGAAGAAGTTGTGTCAGCTACGGCATTTGGAATCTCATAGCTGGCTAAATTGATTGATTGCGTGAAGAAGAGAAGCGCACGTCGTCGAAAGATAGTGCTCTGAAATTTTCAATAAACGCGTCGAAGATTTGTCTCCCAACACGACAAGCTGCAGTTACGACGACTACGTTGATGAAGATGATGATTATGACGATGACATAATTATAATCTTTGAAATGGGCTTGTGGCTCATTCTTGGAACCTTTCTGTTGCATATAAATATAGAAATATTTTTACACTCTAAGCTAACTTATTCAAAATAGAAAGCTGGCTTCATTGCATGTGTACTACGGCCCACTGTTAAATAGTACTTCTAATTAGTATTCAAAGTAACTTAACTTGAACGTATAATCAAGTACACAGGAAAAAACGTGCTTTTTATGTCGCGTTAGGTAGATCTCTATAACGGTAAAAAATTGTTGACCAGGCTGTCGCGTCACAAACTGATCGGCAATCAGTACTGCCATAATAATGTGGTGTTCCCTTCAACGTTTGACCGTACTGCACACGTTCCAACAGAACCCCGTGCCATTGTAATTATCGCTCATTTAAAAAGCCTCCTGACTACCATTTCATTTATCACGTGGGGCGCTACCATGTCAAACCGATCGAGCACGAAATCGCACAAACAGCATATCCAAGCGAAGTAAGGGGTAATCACAGTCCTTAAAGGGCTGTGAAATATCTGAAGCAAATATCTGAAGGAACACGGAATTATCTGGAGCGACGATTATCGGAGTCGTTGTGACGCTAAGTCAACCCCCGTTTTCGCGCGTCAGTCCGGGAAATGGCGTTTTTACGAGAACGTATTGCTTATCGCCCGTAATAACGTCTTCCTAACGCGTGACCCGGTCACGCTGTGCACGCTTCGCGTCGAGCTTATCTCTACGCTTGTCAAATAAATAAAATAAACCATCTACGTGTACGACCCATAAACTTGCGCTGGGAGGCATGCAAATGATAGCGAAGAGGAAGGACTACGACAAGGAAGATGCTGGGGAAACGGCTCTTACACGGATCATAAAAGGGGTAACTGGCCTGGGTCTATCACGGAGCAGCGTTAAACCGCCGAGGTCTCGTAACGAGCTCGAGACGCGTAAACCCGGCGTCGTCCCTCTGTGCATTTAGGGACAGCCAGGACCCCTTCCGACGTCGTGCACTCTGTGCATAGAACCGGCGATGTCTTCGTCGCGTTCACTTCAGGCCGAAAATAAGCAGAGATGTCGCATATAACGAGCTGCTACGTGCAGCTGCAGCTGCAGTACGCGTAAAGACGCAATAACTTCAACATAATCTAAGCGATATCGCAGTTTCCGACAAGACCAGTCGCGGGAATCTCGACAGCCGATACGCACAATTGGCGATGAGGGTCACTCACTCACTCACTCACTCACTCACTCACTCACTCACTCACTCACTCACTCACTCACTCACTCACTCACTCACTCACTCACTCACTCACTCAACCAACCAACCAACCAACCAACCAATCAATCAATCAATCAATCAATCAATCAATCAATCAATCAATCAATCAATCAATCAATCAATCAATCAATCAATCATTCATTCAATCAATCAATCAATATTATTGCAGTTTGACCTAGCTCCAGTCATGCATTAGCAGGGATACACAGGGCACGTACCACAATTTGTGCAATGGACACTACAGGAAAAAAAAGAAAAAGAAATTGCGGCAGAAACGTTTCATCGAAGGTGATCGTCAAAGTCAGCGACATCTCCGTTTTGTAACCTGCTGCATATCCCCATGCCATATTCGTGAATCACGAAACCCTGTAGGTACATCAGCAGACACACGAAGTGGCAATCGCGATGCCAACCTCAATGCAAAATGATACCGCGACACAGTATGTATCTCTTTATCATCACTATACACCAGGTAAAACTCCGTAGCAACCCCAGCTATTCCTAGTATACTGGCTCCAACCTCGTTGCAACTGCTATCCATCACGTGACCGCCCTCGAGACGGAAAGTGTTTGTAGCGGATGGGGCGCTCGCAGATCGCGTCCTCCCTCCTCCTCTCCTAATGCGTGATGTCACCCGGGCCCACACCAACCACTCGGATGTCTTGCTCGCCTGGGAGATCGGTTCAGAAATGGGCCCATACTAATATCACGTACGCAGTGCCTAATTTTTTCTGTTCGGGCACCTACCCAGTGACACCACCAGTTGTCTACTAGGCAAGACATGAGCCAGCACCAAGATGCCTACTCAAGCACACGCCCAGTTTCCATGCTGTCTGCTCGGCAAGAGAGCAGCAGGTATCCATGCCTAGCGGCCCATGTTGACTCTCCTCCCAGTCTTTAGAAGCGCTCCTAGGTACGTGTCAAGGTCACCCTCAAGGTCACCCTCAAGGTCACTTAAGTGACGAGCTAGAAACTGACATAGAGTATCAAAGCAAAAATAAAGCTATCTCTTTAATACATTTTCGTGATACGCCTACAAGATCGATTGACACCTGTAGGGGGACGTCCAAGACCATCGTCTTGTTCTTTTTTTTTTTTTTTTTTGAGTTAGCTTGTCGATAGGAGTGTCGGCCTTTCAGAACGACACGATCGAGAGTAATGATGCGCCGACGTTTCGCTTCTACAAAGATTTGGGCAAAATTCCACGTAGGCTTGGAATGCGCTATTTATGGGCCGCAGTCCAAGGTGATCGCGAGTTTGGGACGGCGCGTTGACACTAGCCTATGGTTGAATAACAATGAAGGAATGGTTGAATATATATATATATATATATATATATATATATATATATATATATATATATATATCTACGTTTATTTGCTCGTATATGATGACAACCGGTTTAATTGCCGACCATGCACTGGGGGAAGGGAGATCAAAGAAAGAAAAGTGAGAAAGCGAGAGAGGATTAGTTGCGCGCACACGTGAAGGTGCGCACCAGGTCCATAAATGCTCGCAGGAGACCCGCCGACATTTGGCCGAACGACAGGAGGGTGCTTGAAGTAGCCGGGTGGCTACATTCGAGTGCATACGGTAATGCTCGCTTACCGGCGCCACCTGGAGCTCCAGCCTACAAAAGCGGACGGAAAAGTGCGCGAATAGAGAAGAAAGCGCGGTACAGGCACTCTGATTTTGCGCTCCGCTCGGCTTCATATAACCGGCTACTGTCACGACCATCTGGCGCCATTCGGGAAGCGTCCATGCAGAACGCCGCCGAAACCAGTATTCCGCGGAATGCGCATATTTCTGGTGCGCTGATTTACTCGCTCTTCTACTGGCCACCGACGTGCGAAATATTCTTGAAGTATCCGGGAAGCTTTCGCTGAGTGAGGGAAGAAAAGAAACAAATGCCTTTTATAATGTTTTAAGGTTTATGAAAGGTGTCATGACAGCAATGTCTTTCCTCGGCATTTCATGTCTAACTACACGAACGGAGAAATCGTTTTGTTCGGCGTCCATTGAAGCTAATTTGATTACATTTGTCACGCATATACGAAAAAAGAAGTGTACTGTGCAGCTAACGTTGGAATGGATGGATGGATCATTTTTTTTATAAATTGAGGCCGTACACTGCTTACAGAGAAATTGAGAGGAAGAGACCGGTACACAAAGCTTTCAACACAAAGTTTTCAACTGTGTGTCTGTATTCTAAGCTGTATTGATTATTTTTTCAAGTATCCTGATTTCTATCGATTGCGGTAAACATTTGAGGTTTAATTAAACATTAAATGCCAATGGAATAGAGCTTTCTCTCTTAAATGATGACAAATATGATTAAATTTAGTTCGCCAGTTCTCTAAAGAGAGGATTTGCGTGCTAAGGAGAGGATTTGCATGCTGGATTTGCTAGAATAGACAAATCGGAGTTTACTTGAATAGACGTCGCAGTATCCAGCTCGGTCCATGTTTCGCTTGCCCATAGCCCTTCTTGCACATGTCTGAAAATTACCAACATTTGTATGTCGCCCAACAACTACTGATGCAGTGGTATGCTCGGCTATTCGAAGCGAAGATTTACTTGTGGCGTCCGATGCGTTTAGATGCTGTGCTCGGTGGTGGGGCTTCGAGTGTGGAGAGGAGGAAGCCGGAGGTTAGGAGAGGGAGAGGAGCAACTCCTAGTGGCGGGAAGGTGGCCGGAGGGCTTATTCGATGGCGCAAGCGATGACGTCGTAGGGTGACGAAAGGGCGCGCGGCTTGGCTCCGATGGGCCCGAGGGCCGAAATAGAAATAGCACGCTCGTGAGCGTCAGATCTGCGTAATCTTTATTTTCTTGTTGATTTCGTGGCAGGATAGTTGCAGCTCGATGAAGGCCCGTCGACACAGACAATTATTTGTCTTGAAGCTGCTCTCAGATTTCATATCAAGTATATTTAATTGCTCATTAGCGACTTGGCTCATACATAGAACTGCTGTAGCAGGAAGGATATGCTTCCAACCTCTCTACCTGATCCCTGAGATAAAGCTACCGACCTCAGGTGGTGCTCACTGAAGGAGTGTCATTGATGTTGAAGATAGCAGGCGTGTAGTAATCTAGGAGTTCGCGGAGCACTTCGTTATGTACCAGCGCCTTTTTACTTATAATGCTATTGCAACTAACTACTATAACCACCGCTAGCAATGACAATGAATAATGATAATAACGATAAGAAGAAGAAGAAGAACAATGGAAATGAAAGGAAAGGAAATAAAGAATAATAAGAGGACCGGAGGTAGAACGCAGAAAAAGAAAACTGCGTTCATTGATCCTTTATGATGATTACTGAGACACCTTCCCGACAAGACATATACACTTTCGTAATGAAAACGGCGCGCTTTCCGGCCACGATATACGGGGCTCATCTTTTACTGATGGTTGTAAGTCGCTCGCAGAAAGAGAAAACTCTTTCGGAGCACCAACCGGTGTTGTGCCGCTGAATAAGACGGCATCGCAAGAGAAACAGCAGCGAAACGTTTCCTGAGGCCCAACAACGAACCACGCGAAAGTTCCATTTTCGCCAGAAGGCATGCTCGTAAGGAGTCAGAAGCCAGTCCACATTCCATCTCTCCAGTCGTCATTGCGAAGACTTTGAAGAATGGGAGCCGGATTCCGCTGCGGTATATTTGTTCCGGGAGCACAATGAGGTAGCGCGGAGCATGCGTTCTTGGTTGTGTATTACTACTACTACTTCTTTTTTGCCTTCTGGGAACTTTCCCGGCATGATGCGCTCCAACAAAGAGGCATCCTTTCACTGAAAGCATGAGGGGACTTTCTATCATATCTGGCGCTAATTGAAGTTGTACCGTAGATGTAGGTAGGGCGTTGCCGAGTTTCGCAAGGAAATGCATTTTTCCCATTTTCGAGGGATAAAAGAAAGCGGAAAGCTGGTGTAAAGATGGATCACTGCGTTTGCATATTGACCATGAAATGCGTCTTTCAGTGTTTGCTCCGAGGTCATGACCAAAGAGCAATGTAAAGTTTACCAAACGAAACTGGCGAACCTATAAGAATGACTCGCGTTGCGTACGTAAAAGGCACGCATTGATCAGAACATCTGAACCATTCATTCATTTATTATACCCTCATAGCAGAATGAGTATTACAGAGGCTGTGGTTGCAAGGATAACAAAAGCTGGCGTCCACATTGCCCCCCCCCCCCCCCGCCCCCTTCCCTTACGCATGGCTTCATCAGCGTAGCGGTAACGAATCTCTAAGGCGCGGCTATCATGCACTACAGACAGCGGAAGCAGTCGCAGGCGCTAGCAAAACGTCATGGCCTCCATGTTGTGAACACCACCTACACTGTCAGGTATGAACAGCAGCGGAAATAGGAGAGACGGAGGCAAATTTGCGAAGGCAGCCTAATGAGGATTGCGCAAATATGAGCTTGCGTTCACACCGCACGTGTTGGTGATCTTGGAGGCCACTTTGCGTCGAATTGCGCGGAAGATTTCATTTTTCATGCTCACAGGCTTGGTGTTGTCTGGTACGTGGTAACGTTTGCGATAGGATCTCTAGCAATAAAGTATGCGATTGAGCTCTACCTCCTTGTTCTGAGTGTGGATGTCCGGAATCTCATGCGTAAACAGAATGTTTACGCTTTAATATAAGTGGAAGACATCGAGGAGTCGGAACAAGGTGGGAAGCTTGAAGCGGAAGTATTAAGTTCAGTTCATGGTGAGTACGTATGTTTTGTTACTTATGACGTGAGATTTCGTAGGCGAATTATTGATTGCTGAAAAATAAGCAAATTCGGCTCATGTCGTAGCGTTTTGTGCGTCAGACGTGAGTGAGTGAGCGAAAGAACTTTATTCATAAACGCACGTCTGTTACCGTGCGTAAAAAGCAAGGGACGAACCAGAAGAAACATACACAACACTCACCTTCTTCCCTTAATTTTTTGTACGCGCTGATATTTGACGGTACTGAATAACCAACTAGCCCGAATTTCAACTCTACTCCATGATGAACTGTGTCGCGAAGCCTTGTAACTATTTTCGAAGAAGTACCGGTGATTATTTCTTTACATCGACCTATGAGACCTGAAAGAATCGTGCAAGACCCACTTTTCATCACATATACTCGGCTGCTTCCGCAGAACAATTGAGGAAACTACAGCAGATAATGTAGAATCACAGCCAGCCAGGCTCTCCGGCCTTCCTTTTGAAGTAGAATTTTTTCCTGTGTCGTTTCGTTCAAGCGGCTTAGAGAGCCTCTCATTTTATGACTAACGAACGCGAATTACTTCTCTCGAGAACTGGGATTTTACTGCCATACGTGCCTCTTAATTTTCCCGCGGCCATGCACTCGAAACCCCAAAGGAATATATATAGTCAGCGTGAGTTAACAGAACTCGCGGTAACTATAGCGAAAGCCGCCCTTGGTTTCCAGAAGTACGCATAATACGCGCAGCGAATGTACGAATAAACACGGCAGCTCGAACAAAAGAGCGAACGAACGCCTATTGTCGAGCTTCTTGGAAACTGCGAGCGTAGGCCCACTTCGTTAGGCATTCGCCGGGGAGAGTTCGCGAATGGAGGTATGCCACGCGGTGAGCTCTGCGTCTCTATTTGCATGCAGCGCAATCACAATTCAGTGTTAGTCATGTTTCGATGAGATTAGAAACGAAGAGAGGTATTTTCTAAGTCTTTTAGCACACAGGCTTCCTGCTAGTCATCAGTATCGGCCCTCTCATGGATGCACGCCTGGTTCGAGGAGATTGAAAAGAACGAGAAAAAAGAGAGAGAGAGAGAGTTCCTCGAATTTACGAACCAATTTCGAACACTAGCTTCAGGTAGTCACGATTGTCGGTTTTTTCATTGAGGCTTCGCTGTAAGGTATTTCTTGTTTTTTTTTTTCGAAACATTCCTTCTCGTCAGCTTTTTATGCGTACATATGTAAAATGCAACGTTCGAATTCAATAAACCACTAAATGTTGCCTTAACTGCAGCTCAAGAAGAACAGTTTGACGCAGTTCCAGTAATACCAGTCTGACTGGTTCATCATTCATTCCGTAGGAAATCGTATCAAGGTGTAGGAATGTGCGAGTCGGTCACCAAGTTGCAGGATAGAATTTGACAATGCTTTTTGTTTGTAACAATTATTTGTTATCAGCCGGTCGACTTCGTTATTATGGACGATACGACGGTTGGTGTTTGTCTGCTCTTACGAACCTCTTTATTGTAAGTTGTGTGGTGCGAATATTACAAGCTAAGAAATATGTTGTTATCGGTTCCCCTGCATAAACTTACGACGTAGCGGTCAGTAAGACTAGGGAGGGAAGAGTGAGTTTTGGGCTTTGTTAGTCAAATCGTTGGATCATTCCATTATTCGGTGATCACCCTAGAATTCAGTACAAATTCCGCCGCAAAACCACATCAATGAACTATTCTTCTGAGCTCCTCCGAACTCCAAATATGGTTCCTGAGAGGTGCCGATATCGAGACAAGTTCGTCACCGCCGTGACATGAACGAAACGAGCGACCGCAATTAGCTGGCAAATCTATTCAAGTCATCTTCAAGTCGGACAGCGTTTTATTTGAAACGAAACAGCGAAAGTGTGTTGTTAACCTTTCTGAGTGACTCTGCTTTCGCCGATATGCTTTAATTAGTTTGTGCGCAGTGCATGCTGTGGTGCGTTTTATGTTTGGTGTCTGTGACATGCACGGAACATTCTTTTAATTTTCCATCATTCCCGTCTCGCGTAGCATGCTGGGCGTGCCGCCACGAAAACCTCTGCAGGATTCGTTAATCTATCTATCTATCTATCTATCTATCTATCTATCTATCTATCTATCTATCTATCTATCTATCTATCTATCTATCTATCTATCTATCTATCTATCTATCTATCTATCTATCTATCTATCTATCTATCTATCTATCTATCTATCTATCTATCTATCTATCTATCTATCTATCTATCTATCTATCTATCTATCTATGTAAGAATGTTATCAACTAAGCATACCTGCCTGTCCGTCACCCTCCCTCTACAGCCCCCTCCTTCTCTATCTGGCTGTGCACACTTAGATTGTCCCTTGCAGTACAGGTGTTGCGTCTATACAGGATTAGAGTTCATCCCCCCGTCGTATAGCGCTGTTCAATCTCTCGTTATTCCGGGGCACTGCACGGAACTCGTGACGAAGGTTGCGGTTACATACTTGGGGAAGGATTATTATCCCACGTTGTCAGTCCTCCCACGTGGTCAGCCTTAGTTTACCCATTCCCTATAGGAGAATCACCCTGTCCACCACCACTCTACACCGCCGTTCTCCTTCAAGAAGGGAGATGAGACGAGCGCGGGTTCCAATTAAAAACGGGGCGCTCCGCTAACAATGACCGCACGGGGCGCCCTCGCACGGACTCACAGGGAAGCGAACACGCACGCTCGCAGCTGTCACGTGAGCTCTTAGACGCGGCCCGCGCGGCCTGGTTTCGGGGGGCTACCGAACACAAACGCAGCCGCACAAGGGCAACCAGTTTGAGGAGCAGGACGGTTGAAACGGCTCAATTACGGATGCACTCAGGAGAACGCAGAAGGGAGATTCAAGCCGAGGGACAGAAAGGAGTTTGGGGTAGGAAGGGCAAGGGGGCGGCGCTTGTGACGCAGAGGGCGCTCCGAGCGCTTTGAGCACAATGAGCTGAAGCGTGGAAAATAAGTGGGGCTGGTAGCGGGCTGGCCGGTGTCCGGCTGTAGTCCCCCTCGTCCTGTTTAGGCCGCTTACTTATCGTAGTGGACTTTGTGCGAGCAGAAAAGGGGCGAGTGTCGGGACTGTGAGTAGCTTAAGAGCTTTTGTTGGATGCAATAGCGCGTGCGCATTGTGACTTTAGGTAGACTTGAGTGTTCTTGTAAACATGATTTGAAGGCAGTAAAAGCCCTTGCGCTAGAATTGCTCCCAAGAGCAAATGCCAGCCAATCCCGATGGAGGACGTAATATAAGGGAAGGTGATGCCAACCAATGGCAAGTAGTGTTTACGAAATAAATAAAAAAAATCAGTTCCGGTTATGCTTCACTTTATAATTTGTTCAGAAGAATTGAGTGCGTCTGGTTTTCTTTCGTTGTTCTTATGATGCCGAGTTCTGTGTCCTGCTTCATGCCGTGGTGTTCCTTTATGAATCGCGAAAATCCCGATACAGCCGTGTGTTTGAACCTGCTGTGTGTGTTAGTATACAGAGGGCTCTTGCACTAGGCTAGAAGAGAGACGAGACTATTCCCGGCGTTCAGAAATGCATCTTTAGTTGAAGCCTATGCTTGACTTGATTTAAATGACGCCTGTCGTCAACGAGCCGGACGAAATGCAATGAGCGTCCTTGGCACGTTCACGCCAGGCTTCAATTAAGTCAAGTCAAGCATGGGCTTCAAGTTAAGATGCATTTCTGAATACGAGGTTAAAAGACTAGAAATTTTACGGAGCATTTCTGTAGCGGTGCCGACAGACGTTAGATGTCCAGTGAACTCTCTTATTATGATTACTTTTGTGTTCTGATTACGATTATCGCCTATTATCATATGGCTGTCTCTTTTCCTGATTTATTTTTTATATATGTCTATAATTAACTTTAAGAACATCGATAAATTGAGTAGCCGAGGTACTCTCTATCTCTGGAAAACAATCGATGCACAATCCAGGTAGGAAAATAAAAATCCAGTTCGTAAGATTTGTCTGTGAATTTATGCGAATGACCTGTGTGTGCAACTTATACGTAAATATTATGTCACTGCGTGTCTGCAGTGTCTATTTGAGTCGACGTGTGCCGAATATAAGAGCACCTGAACTTCGACCACCAACAGGAGGATGTGCCTCCGTCGGGCCACGTGGACATCAGCTCTTGCTCCCTTTTTCAATACAAGAAATACATAAATACATTGAACTAAAACTAAAAGAACAGAAAAAAAAAGCAGGCGTCATTTCACGGGAACTCAATGCGGGAACAAATTGCCTAATTGGCGCTCCAGACTACGGAAGTCGGCGAACCGGGTGTCATCACACTTCGGCCGGTCGCTCCGTTCATGACAATATAAATCTTACTTGCACTGCAGTTCGGCTTTCCTGTCTGTGCCCCGTGCGTTCTCCGCCGGCATTCACATTTCTTGGCGGCAGCAGTTAATTGCGGCTTTTCAGAACTGGCTGTTCGCTGAGAAATAAAGCCCCCTTCTGCGCCGCAAGCCACTTCCGCCTAGTCCTCTCGCCATTGTGCTTTCGATAAAGGGATCCTCATTAGCGACAGGGTACGCTGTGCACACTCCTGACGGCGGCATAAAAAGAGAGAGAAATCAGAGATCCAGAAATATTGAACTCGCGAAGCAAAGGCGCGTGAGACGTGCTTCAGGTCCCGGCGAAGTTCTTTGTTCGCTTTAATTTCGCCATCTGGTCTGCCTCGGTATGACCTCCGAGATTGCAGGACGGGCGCACCTCGCCGTCGCAATCTCGGAGGCCACTTTCTTTTGCGCTAGCGTCTTCTACGGGAGTTATACAATCACGGCGGTTCAGCCGGCATGAACACTGAGGAATGGATTGGCCTAAACATCGTACTCCTTGCTTCAAAAGACATGCAACTTTGCAAATTGATAATGTTTGGACGAAATATTGCGTTATAACTGCAGCAATGCCCAATGATCGGGAATGTGGGCAGAGTACCTTTTGCCTTCGTGCGTTTGGAAGAATCGTTATGATTCAGGAAGATTTGATAGGCCTGCTAGTTGGTTACACGTGGTTAAATTTGCGGCGAATGCCTAAACTTACACCGTCGACATTTTGCGTTTGGCGTTCTGTGTCTGGCGTGTGGCAGTACATAGCGTGGTTTCTCGTAATTCTTTCGTGCACAAATTTAGGTAAGAATAGGATCTCGTTGCAAATGTAGGTAAGGAAAGACCGTCAAAGCGAAACAAATAAAGCCCCCCGCAAAAAAAAAAAAAAAAAAATTGTCTTAGGCCATAAGTCTGAGGCCATATGCACATCAGTGAAATACACGTACTGCCCATAATTCCCATTGTAGACGCACAATCGCAGCGGCTGCGTTTGCTCTAGTAATTCTAGTAGGAAATTAGACGTGACTCGGGAGTCTCGCCTGCTATCAAAAATTCAATATTAACCCGTGCCTCCGAGTCCCTTAGTTAAATTTTAAGTGGACTTTTCCTTAAACAAAAGTAATTGTTCTTCCCTTTCTTGGAGAGCTTTCTAATCAATACACGTACGTGCTTCACTGATTACAGACGTTTCACGAACTCAAGGTACAGTAACGGCCACAAGAATGCACGAAAAGAGCGATACGGGGCAGAGAAAGTTGCAGATGTCACGTCTTTAAGTCATTATAACGTGTAATTAGAAGATGAGAAATATGACTTCCTTCAACGAAATAATTAGGGGTGGGAGAAGGTTCGGAGTTTTGAATACGATTACGAATTGTCAGTGCGTAGTATTCGATTCGTATTCCAAAAGGAACTATCTGGCGTTATTGAATATTTAAATCTAATCAAATATTTTGCCGCTACCAACCATTATGTCGGGTTACTGCTCTGCGTCTACTAAAAATGTATTCGTAATTATCAGAAGTACGAAGCCGACAACAGTTTGCGAATGAATGATGAAACAAAAATGGGTATGCAAGCTTTGTTTTTGGTTCCGCGGTGGTAGCTTCCATGACAACGTACGATTTTTGCTTTTAGCTGAAATTTAGTGTTTCTTGCAAAATTGATTTGATAATAAAGTTTACGTTCTTGCAAACTAACTAACTAGCGCGTTTGCCTATTACGCTACAACCAGTTATTTGTTCCCTGAAATCGGCACATCTGCAAGTGTCTACGGCGCGCTAGTCCTTTAACAGCCTTTTTTATATTTTTTTCACCGCCTCTATGTTGTAGGCAACCATTTATTTTGGGTTTTTTGAAAGCTAGTCTTACAGCAGGCATTATGCCTTGGAGAGCTTGTTAGTAAGCAAGCTCTACGGTTGCTTAGGGGCTAGTCACGCAGTTTTTATGATGACAATTGCCAATTTTACATTTAACTCTTATGGTTTATTCCTGATAGTCACCTGCATTTTTTGTACTAAACAGTAGAGGCATAGTACCTAATTGCAACGAAATAAATATTCCCACTGTAAGTATATGGGTCCGCGTTCGACTATTCTAAATTCTATTCGACAATCGATACCTACTATTCGTATTCGAAAAAAAAGTTGATATTCACTCGCCTCTATAAATAATCGAATGAACTGTCGGTGCCGCCGTTGGTACGAAGAAATGGTTGTCGCCTAAAGCGCGGCAAGTTGGTTTGTGTAGGAGTCGTGAAACTCGTATGCAAACTTTAATATAACAAGTCACCGATAAACGAAGTGCACTAACCACTTTGAACGAGCGCTGAATTTAACCCAATTACTCTCCGCTGGTCAGCGTTGGTCGGATGATGTCCAGCGGTCCTCTTGTTTGCAGCGTTAAGTGCCATCAGTTGCGAATATCCTAACCCGTTTCATCATCTGTAACTGAGTAGAGTACACACTGTGAAAGCCAATGCATGGCCCACCAGAAAATAATTACACAGAGATAGAATATACCGAAGATAATACTGAATAAAAGAATGCTGGATAAATAAATTGAGACAAGTGTCCATATATAGGTTCTTTCGTGTCTCAGTCTCTGTAATGTGATCAAGGAAATTTTGCCCGAGTTCGAAGATGGCATTTCCTACTTTGCGTGCGTGTGCGTGTGTTTGTTTGTGTGTGTGTGAGTGTGTACGTATGAGTGTGCGTGTGTGTGTGTGTGTGTGTGTGTGTGCGTATGCGTGTGCGTGTGTTTGTGTGTGTGTGTTTGTCTATGTGTGTGCGTGTGCGTGCGTGTGTGTGTTTGAGAGAGAGAGAGAGAGAGATGGTCGGAGCCATCGGAAGCATGGACAAATACTAGCCAGTGTCGGAGCGAGCCTCTAAACCTGTCATATAACACAACTTTCTATGAACTAGTTTCGGTGTTAGAACTTAACCCCACTGAAACGTTCCGTATGCCGCTACAATAGTTTCATATATTTTCGGTTTGCTTTCCGTATAGTTCCGACTTAATATATGCGTATGCTTTGGAAATTCAGTGTAACCTTCATAGGAATTGTATAGAAAAAATACGGAATTATTGGAGCGCATATTAAACGTTTCAGCGAGCTTAGAATGCGCATGCGTCATGACATCGTGGTACACCGGCTTCCTCCTTTCCTGCGATCCCGGTTCCACAGGGAGGGGAAGGAGGGAGGGAGGGTAAGAAGACGAGGAGGAAACATGACGGCAAGCATGCAATAGCGTCGGTAAGCCAACCTCCTATGACGTTGTCCCTTCTTCTCTCCCGGACTCATCTGCGCCTTGATTCTTGGAAAACAGGCCCAACAGAGTTTGCCGCACCTTCCAAGGCATTGTTTGGTTCGTGGTAGGCCTTAGTGACGCTCTCGAATCGACCACCCCTCTCCACCTGCTGACCGCGTTACTCTCCCCCATACGTTCTGCGTGCTTGGCTGCTAATTATCACCGCTTTCCCATCATGTGGCGACGTCCAAGAAGTCATTCCCTTACATTTTGGATAAATGGTGTAGCTATTCCGGCTTCTCCATTACTCTTCATTCATAGTTGTTCTCGAATAATGTTCTTCTCTGTGAGAAACGTTATCATGCCGAGTCTTGTTCTACGAGGCAGCATCGAGGCAGCATCGCCTACTATACTAACTACGAGGATAGCATCGCGCAACACAATTGAAGCCGGACGAATCGGCACAACACGTGATCGCCACGTTAGAGCACGCGCGGTAGATTTTAGCGCTGCCGCTTGGCAGGCGCAGCTATACGGTCGGGCAGCCGAACGAAGTCTGCCTCAATTTAAGGCTACCCTAAACCAATTATTCTTGGCTAATTCGTCGAGTCTCCCAGGTCACGTGTTTGGCGAGTACTGCGAGGGAAAAAAAAAGTGAAGGAAATGGCTTTACGGAGAGTTGGCTTGCCAAAGCTGGCTGCGTGACGTAATGGCTATCTCCTAGTTTATTTCCTTCCTCCATATTTGCTGCTGCGTGACGTCGGCAAATCTCGCTCTGTGTCATGATGTCACAATAACTTCCATGACGCCATGTCCGGCATTTCGTTACCCTCCACCTTCAGCATCAATTTAAAATAACCTAAACTATTTCCGAACTCTCATGCTTGTATTTTACGTGGAGGAAGGGCGTCGGTGTTTCAGAACTTTGAAAGCACGTGTCAGTATACTTTTCTAAAGGAATTCAGCGTGTCTGGCGGCTCTTTCGCTGAACATCGTTATCACTCGCGAATAATGTCCGGGGGAGAAAGAACGGCGCCTCCTTCATTCACCGCAAGCAAGCTCTGTCACCGCAACTCGACGCCTTCAAAAGCAGAGAGGTTCTCGAGCCGTTCCTCTTAGCCGTGTTCCGAACCGCGCCGGTGTTCGACGGAGGCGTCGTGGTTCTTCGAGAGGACCCGCAGTCCATTAGCCGCGCCAAATACGGCCGCCCCCCCCGCGGGCGCTTTGAAGTTCCATTAGCGTGCATTGTTCGCATCCTGCGAGCCCCTTTTCATGCTTTTCAGTACGTGACGGGCCCAATGCTGAATCTCTGCTCCGTCTCGTATACTTCCTTGCTTTGTGCGTGTACCTTGTCGAAGCCGCTTTACAAATGAACTTCAAAACGAAAAGCGGCGAAGGAGAGATGTCATGCCTGCGTGCTTGCTGGAGCGGACATGCAGTCTCTGTGGCGTGTTTGAAGCCGTGCGTCCGTCTTAACACGTTTATAATATAGGAATTTGCTAACGGGCATCGCGAAGGTAACGGATGTGCGACAATCCGCTGCATGGGCTGCCAGCGTCTCTGTTTTACTTGTTCTCCTCGTGAAAGTGGGAAAAAGTGTAATCTTCGGCTTGCGTTTCGTAGCAGACCGTCGACAACGTCGAGGAGATGTCAGGCAGAAACTCTTTCGCACGCAAATTTATGAAGTGGCTACATTCGTACTGGCCGTACTGGTTGATTAATGTTGAGTCCTCAAAGTCCTGCTATACCTGTTCCGTTGCACCGTAGATTAATTCCGTGATCTCTTTCTTCTTTTTACTTTGAGTAGCTTATACAGCATTTTTGAGTAGCCTTTACTGTAAAGACAGCAAGAAAGAATACCTTTAGCTTGCACACAGTTCCGTGATAACAGGAATAAAATAAAATAATAAACTCAGAACGATATTTTTCTGATCATATTTTCATAACGATATGTATTCGTAATCACATAAGCATAATCATAATCCAGCCGAGCACAGTATTATCTTAATATTGAATCAATCAATTTTTTCTCTCCCCTCTTAACTGGTGTTCTTACTCATCTCACGCACCGATGCACCCGCCCACGCACCTCCTCATAGAACTGGAGAAAAACAAGATTCTGCCTCCGCTCGAGCAAGTTCTTTGTTCCCCGAAGAAGATTATCATCATTTCCGTAATCCGTGCCCCACATGCATCGTAATCGAAACGGAAATGCAATCTCGGGACCCCGAACGCAGAAACTTTTTCCAGTGCCAGATGCAGTGTCGCCAAAGCGGGAATCGGGTAATCTTGTTTGTATAACAGGAAATGAGGAATGCCGGTCAAGTGGCAGATGAAATAAAGATAAGGAAGAAATTTGGTTGCGATTATAGGTGCCAGACGCTGAGCTCAGCAAGGTTGTTCGCGGAATAAAAAGCGCGTCTGGGAAATTGAACGTATTCTCCGCACTCATTCCCAACTAAAAGCGTGCATTGTTGCAGGAGCTGCAGCTGCTGCAAGTCAACCACTGTTGCCCAATTCGTGAAGCTACTCGCAACTAAGACAGTCGAGGCCGTGATTAGCCAGTGACAGTGCAATCGTATGTAACCTGTAGTCTCGAATCAAAACGTACCTTGGCTCTAAGCTCAGCTACTCCCCTCTACTTTTTTTTCCCATCACTCGAGAGACCGAAACGAACATCTGGACACTAGATTGATTGCTGTCTCAGCTTTCAAAACACAGGCTGTTGCACAGTTTCTTACAAAGTGACAAATCTAGCCAAGTATCTCACGAAACAGGGGCCGAATTCAACAAAGTCCTTCGTGCTTAAAGGCTCTTAGTCGTCGGCCGGTCACTGGTGCTAATCATATGTTTAGTACCATTAGTGGCTGATACCTGCTCTTACGGGCAGTTTTATAGTAGGGAGTCTGTGTGCATATGGGTCCAGAAGGGCGTATTGAGATCGATATCGACCGAACAGCTTAAAAGGGTCACACGGAAATACGTGGATCGCCTTACGAGGTGATACGAAAAACCGTCAGAGGCATGGAGTAGTGTAGCGTGCGATAACCTAGCCTATGATAATTTTTCTTTTCTTATAATTTGTTCTGTGCATTACACTTGTTGCGCGCACACATTAGGGCTGCATCATTTGCTCCTAGTATATGTAACCTACCTCACATTTTGGTTTTCAAGGGTGAGGGGAAAAAAAAAACTTACACAGATGCGGAGAAATGCGAATAATATCATTGTCCAGCAGATAGTCGCTAGTGCATAAAACGAAGTATTCCTGCTTGAGAACAGCTTCGCGAATTCAAACCGATGATTCCAGCTGGCACTCGTCTCTGCGTCTAACGAGCCTGCACGGAATTAGTGAGACGTCTTGTAGCTGCAGTCACGTCACGCCTTGCGCGTGAAGTCACGCCGCAGGAGTTCGATGCACTACCAAAACGGAAAACGCACACACAAAGAAAAAGGGGGAAAATACAATCAAGAAGATCCGCTGCTGCCAAAGAAAAACAAATCTGGCGTGGATGACAAAGGCAACCTTCTGTTCGCTAATTGAATGGACTTGCAAATTGCGAGGAGGTAGAGTCGCAAGAAGAGTCGGACGCGGGATTCCCCGGAGACTCCACGTCAGCGTCGCAGAACTTCTGGGGCACGTCCCCAGAGGACGCCACCGGGCGCGATTAATCGGGCAACAGCCCTCTCGCCGCCATGGCGACAACCCTTACAATCGTTTTTTCCTGCTCATGATTATCTGACGCGTTTATTCTTTCGTTTCTTTCTCGGAGAAAGTTCTTTATCGTCGCTGGAACAAGCAATAACGTTCGACGAATTATGCTTAAAGATGCTCTTCACAGAGAACACGATGCGGGAACCAGCAATGTTTCGGGCCTCCGGTGCGACATGCTATCATTGCTTTGTCCATTCTGCTTGCGAATGTGTTCCACGTTCTTCCAAACGAATCCTCCTCCTCCTTGTCGAATCGATAGCTAGCATGAGTCGAATTGGGCCTGACAGACAGTCACAGACAGTAAAGGTAATAAACAAGACATGGCGGTGATGACGTGTTTTCGGCTCCCGCTATCCCTACCGACGCTTACAGTGTGCAAAAGCATGGCCTT
Source organism: Dermacentor silvarum (assembly GCF_013339745.2). Lineage (NCBI taxonomy): Eukaryota > Metazoa > Arthropoda > Arachnida > Ixodida > Ixodidae > Dermacentor > Dermacentor silvarum. Next base: position 25,177,268 of record NC_051163.1, read on the forward strand.
TGAGATTTGCTTTCGTTATTCTTATGAAACCGCCACGAGAGGTGCGATCTGGACACCGCTGAGGTATATAGGTGGTGTTTAAATCATGGCGTCTATGACGTGTTTGCGGCTCCCAAATTGCTCCTTGCGCATGCAGCCAGCAAAAAAAAACATAGCCTTCGAGATTTGTTTCTTTTATTCAGACAGCCGTTGCAGGGGCGTGTATTCGGGCACCAACTGTTGATGAAGATTGAAAGGTCCGGGTCATAAAGTGAAAAGTTGCTGCGAAATTTCAGCAAAAAAAAAAAAGCACTATCAGCCACGTAATATTTTGTTTACTTCTTTTCGAGCTTTTGAGAGAAAGTCCAGGTCAGTGTTTACCGAAACGCTACAATCCTGGTACATGTGGGGAGCCTAGACTACTCACTTAAAACGAAAACGACAAGGAAAAGCTTTAGCACACTCCTGCCACGCCTCATCAATGCTAATTGATCAATGCTGCCCCACTATGGGCAACACTGAGACTGTTTGGCTGCTGAAACACTTGCAACAGTTCGAACTTTGCTCTACGCCGGAAGTAAACTGCCGTTTCACTGGTTTGCTACCTCAACAATACGCTCAAAGAACCAGCCCATTCCAATCCCTCGCCATACGTGAGGAAGCCTGTCCCGGTATTGAAACTTCAATGTATCTTCCAGCGCGCCTATTTTTACGTTTAATCTGATTTCGCGTTTTTCCCTTACTCCCGTCTTCTTACTGCAGGGCCGCGACCTCCGAAGCGAGCGGTCTCTTTCGGACCCAGTGACAGAGAAGCGACAGAAGACAAATTGTTCAGCGCTCAGTTATATAGTGTATCCAGGTCACTAGTAAAAAAAAAAAGGCAATTTGAAGAAAAAAACCAAGATGATTTTAAAAAATGACTGCAGGAGCTTTCAGACGAAACAAGCAGACAGCATCGACTTGTGGCCCAAATGATGCCGAGAAAGAAGAGTAAAGCAGACGACACGAACGTGCAGATGAAAACGCAAAAATGGGACGTAGGCGTAGAGGCAGGCATTGGGCGAAATTGCAGGAGAGTCTCCGGTCGTAGCAGAAGGCAGCTTTCAGTCAACGCAGAAAGGAACGGACGTCGTCTGCTAGATCAAGAGGAAAAATAATAACGTAGCAGACGACTCTGTATAGGGGTCAGTCTGTCTGTTTCTCTTAGCAGTCATTTGCGTCGTTTCTTCTTCAATTCTTTTCTTTTTCTCTTTCGTACCCTGCGTACCGAAAAAAAAAAGCCTTGTCTCTCCTTCATAATAAGCGAACGGTCGGCCGATGGAAGACCCACTCGTAATCTTGACACAGCAGGAATCGCTGTACTCATCGCAACAGAGCCGTTGTGGCAGTAGGGGCTTATCTTTTTTCATCGGAAATGTCCACTTTCCTTTCGGAATTGTTAGCTGCGAAGCGTAGCTTTTCTTCGTTGGTGTTTCATTATTTCTACCGTCTTACTTTTTTGTCTCTGCACTTAGGTCGGAAGCCCTGAATCAAAAAGCGCGGGGCTCAATTTACCGAGTGAAGAGCTCTTACTCGCCAAACATTACGGACTCAATTCGCACAAACAAGAAGAAAGAAAAGATTGAGAGAAAAAAAAATGAGAACAAAATCGAGAAAATGAAAGCGGGAAAGAAGCTTGTGAACTGCCCCTGAGTCGGGATGCTCCTCTCCTCTTTTCAATTTGGGCGGTGTGGTAGATGCTTTCGTTTTTCACTTTGAGGTTGGCCCAGCGGAGATCTCAATTTACTTTGTCTACGTCGGGAGAGAGCTGTCCGCACTTGAACTCAGCGCTGGAGGGCCTCCTTTTCAGCCTCAAATAGGCGCGGTGACGAAGTTCAGAAACGCAGAAAGTAGGTTTCGGGGGTCCCACAAAAATTTTGTTCTTTCTTTTTTTTTTTCTCGGGGGTTTCTTCGGCGCTTCCACTCTGATGGGCGGAAAGATTGTGTTGGCATCAGGGAATTCCCACTGCTGTCGTTGGCTTGCTAAACTCTTTTTGATGGGCATGTTTCTGAAATGTAAACCACAGCAGTAGTACTACAGTACCAAGTAAAACAAGCGCGTAACTGTTTTACTATGTAAAATAAGCAAGTAAACAAACAACAAACAAACAAACGAGCAAACAAAAAGGATTGCCCCACGCAATGTCAGGCTCTCCCACTGGCGTTAAGTTTTCGTTTCCTCAATACTAGTACATCTTTCTTGAGAGAACAGTTCGTATTTCCTGTGCCTTCACTGCTTCATTGTGTGTGTTTCGTAATTCTGTAATTTTTTTTCTATACAGATTGGTCTTTGTTTCATTGGTTTCAGGATGGAACCTGAACACCTAGGCAAATTTTATGGGCTATCCTGATATCGCCTCTCAGCCAAATGCAACATTCGAGGTTGAAACGGCTAGATTTTATTTTCCAATTAGCCTATAGCATTTACATTAGCAGAGCAAATTTATTACGCTCGTGCGGACTTTACCTGGTTCGGTTCTCTTTCAAGGGTAGAAGCAGGGGCACTGCGTTTTTGTAGGTAGAGCTTGCTTGTAATTAGTCTTAGGTTGTCACTGACGTAAGCGCAGTCTTTGTTAACGCAGACTCAAAAAAAAAAAAAACACCCTTGAAATTATGTACAGGTGGAGGACAACGACAGTGCTTAATGCACTTCACATTCTTGATGTGAAAGGTAATGCTACTAAGAGCCAGCCACTAGTCTGCTTTATATGCCTCGCACGACATACAACTTTGGGGCGCCTTTCGCGCAAATCTATTCCAATCAGTTCTTGATCCTTCGTTAGCCCTCCGCGATTGGTCAAACATTTTTGGGGCCACGCCCACTTCGCCTTTCAGTCACGAGACGTAACGAAAAACCGCGAGAGCTCCACATCTCAAGATGACATGTGCACACTGATTATGCATGATTATTCGAACAAAGGAAAAAAAATAAGGTAGTTATAATCACGTGGTTATAGAGTAGTTATAATCACCCTATAGTTTTAATATAGGGTAGTTATAATCACGTATCTTAGAACACGTTCCCAATCCACTACGAGAGACTAATTAATTAGGCGAGAGAGTACTGTCGGGGGGCGGCTGCAGTGACAAGACTGCATGTCACGACACCGCAATGAGTATCCCTGTCAGTAATTGCGCATAACCCATCGTGCAAATATACCATGGTGCGTCTGATGCGGAATAAAGCCTACCATAAGTGTGATGGAATTACAGCACCTTAATGAGAATCCTAAATCGCTTGAACACAAGCCCGTATCGCGTTGTGGTTCATATGTGCCAACGTCTCGCCAAAGAACATCAGTGAATTCTGCACAGCCAAGCATTTATCGTACAGAACATTCAAAACCTAAAAAAGAAAAGCTCGTTTTGGTGAATTGCCTTACCTCCGCGGTGTTGAATGAATTGAAAAGCAGCGCTCCTATCCACCCCAAGAGGAACGCGTAAATTGCTGATACAATTGGCCGCACTGTAAAATAATTTACTCCCTTAAACTTGAAAAACGGTGCAAATCTCTCTATAAGTCACACCCTTACACCCTTTTCGGTGTAAGGGTTTGAGTTATAGATTGATTTGCACCTTTATTCTCCTTTATAGGTGTAAATTATTTTACATTGTGGGGCGTTTGTAGTCCGCCGGACCACTGTCTTACACGCTGGTGACACGGTCCCTAATGAAGCACCGCAGGCGCAGAGACTTTCTTCGGTGGTTTTAATTATGAGATTTTACGTGCCAAAACCACCATCTGATCATGAGGCACGCCGTAGTGGGGGACACCGGAATAATTTTGACCACCTGGGATTCTTTAACTCTTTAACGTGCACCTAAATCTATGTACACGGGTGTTTTCACATTTCACCATCGGCGGTTTGCCGAAAAGGCCTATGAGCCATGGAAGGTCCGGCTGGCACCTGGTGCAGCTGAAGAATTGACTTTCAAAGAACAATGGCAAGCAGTCGTAAACAACAGCAGAAACATGTTTCGGTTATCTTTTTCCTTATTTTATCTGTGACCCACCTGACATACTGCGAATATTCGCCATAATATTAGCATATAACCGCACGCACTTATCCCCTAATTTTTGTTTGATAATAAGTGTTGTTTTCGCATATTTTACCTCGTTTTTTTTTACCACAATGTCGTTTTTACTTCTTTCGTCGGTGTATTTTTCTTCTTTATACTGCCTCCCGCGTCTTCTCCACTGTCCCGTTTAGGTGATATGCCAGTCTGGGAATCATCATCATCATGGAACAAGGCAGGCTTAATAAGATATAACCGCTGATCTGTACTACGCTTTGATAAAGTCTCAAGGTATATGTGCCGCTTTTCAGTTCAACCTCTCTCACGCCAGCTTGGATCACTGCATATGGGCCAATGGGTATATACGCGCATGACCTTAACATTGATTGCTCTTATATATGGATATATATTGGCGGCGTAATTAAACTCGTCAGGGAGCTCATGCTGTAGCTGCTGCTGTGGTGTGACGATAAGCCTATCAGTGTTACAAGTTATTATGTTAGTAAATAGGTCTCCCAAGAAGAGGAAAATACGATCTCGATGCGCCGGCAGCACGAAGCGCGCCAGTCTGGCTGCTTCTCGAAGGTCGTCGTACGTTTTCTCTTTGTTCGGAAACACAAGTTGCCAAGCCGCTTTGCCAAGTAAGCCGTTGGTCTGGTTTTCGTCTGGTTAACATCCCTCTCTTTCCTTTGCTTTTATCTCTCTATCTTCTGGGCAGACTACTAGGTGTAAGCATTCGTCGCGTCGTCTTTCCCTCGTGTTCGTCTCCCTTTCGTGCTCACGTTTACTAACGTTTGACAGGCCTCGCTTCTGATAGCCCCATTTACACGGTTGAAGGTGCCGTGTAAGTGGACCTAATAAGTGTGAACCCGCGTAACTGCTGTAAGCTTAACCTCGGTAGGGTCTCGGGGGGGTTTGCTCGATGTACGTGCGGCGAATCGATCGCCTTAGCCTCGCTTCATCCACTACAACCTGAGCAGACGATGCGCAGGAAGCAGAAAAAAAAAAAAAAGAGCAGCAACCTTATCAGCGTTACCAGCGGTCTCAGGTGCACAAACTCCCCGGGCTCATTCTAAAGCATGCAGGGGGAGTAGGGGGAGGGGCAAGGGGGGAGAGGGAAGGCTAGGGTAATCGCTTCCCCCGGCCTCGTACCCCCAAAGACAGGGGGGCCCTTGCACTTAACTCGGATGAACCGGAAGTCGCTCTCGGAGCCAACTCTTCTATTAGCAGACGAAGAGGCGGCCGAGCGTTAAGCTCGCGAATCAATTCTCCCGAGGACGGAAAGGAGTGGAGGGGGAGGAGGCGAATCACCTATGAAGCGGCAGGTGCCTACCGGCGCATTAGGAGTTGGGAAACAACCACCGCGCACCCCATTAGGCTTATCACTGCCACCGCTACCGAACCATCCGGTGTACCTGGAGACACTCGTCCGCTGCCATAGATCGGATGGACACATGCGGGACGTCACGATAAAAGAAAGAAGCGTCGGAGAGCTTCTTTATCTGCTTTTTTTTTCGCTTCATGTATACTGTGTAGTTCATCCGAGAAGTCCCCCGACTCGTCCCTAGAGGAGATAAGGTCTCTGGTGACGTTTATTGTGGGTAATAACGTAACATACATAAATAACTGATGTGAATTTGTAGTCGAGGCAACATACGCTACCGGAGTGCTCGCTTTTTGTGCTTGTTTGTTCGTTGTAACTGATATTCAGGAAGAAAGTGTGATTATAGGTGTTCCGTTCTCATCGCTCACTGTCAGGCACGCGGCCACCATCCGCACTTTCTATATACCCGGTGGTTTAATTACAGTTTTCACAATGGAACGCGCCATATCTTGTCCTTCATACCACGTGTTCCTTTGTGATGCTACGTTTATATAGGTGGGTAACTTGCGTGGATTGGCCAGGAACGCTTGGCCACTCAAAAACGGCTACTTCAGTAATTTAACAATCACACAAGCTAGCCCTACTCCGGCGTTCTATAACCTGCGCACTGTCAAATTTCGTCATCATGCCGACTTTTGCATTTTTGGCGTCATGAGCCAATCAGGGAGGCCGTAGCAGCCCCGTAAGCCAATCAGAACTGACAAGATGGCAAATTTCACAATACGGCGGAATTTGACAATGTACAGCACATTACCGCAGGTCTGTTGTTTGTATTGTGCGTTCGTCTTGTATAACTGAAGTGCCTAAAAAGTCAACAGCCAAGGCACCGACTAGTTCCCAACTTTGAGGCGCTTTGATAAATCCATCCCTTTACGAGTTCAGAGCATGGCTTATTTTTTAGAACGTATTTTTTTACGATCCATATCGCTTTCCATTATCTTACACCCCATCAATGTTGGCTCGGGTTACGCCGCGACGCCTTTGTCACCAGGGTCGACTACTTGGTGCCACGGATGATAAGATAACGACAATCGGAAATCAATCGAAATATTATTGAACGGAAGTCCATGGTCAATAATACCGAAAGAAAGTGAGCCGAGACATAGTATCACCGCCAACTGAGCAGAGGAGAAAAGAACACATGACGGAGATAGGCATCAGATAATTTTGATATAACGGGCAGATAAAGGGAAGCACGGGTAACCTGTAAGAACAAAAGTAGAGATGTTAAATAGACCATTGAGGGCAGAGTATATAAAAGTGATCTGCAACAGCTATATAAAAAGGTATCGTGCAAGCTTTAGGCCCCACTAACTCTATAGTAAGTTTAATGCAGATAACCATGATGACAAAAGAGCACGGAAACGTGCCCTGGAAGTCGCTACATATGTTCTCCGTAAATCAAGTACTAGTGGTCTAAAAGAAAGCTGCATCTTTCGTTGCTCGCGTACGCGAAACGAAAACATCGACACCAACGTGAAAAAAAAAAAAAATACGAGCGGTACAGAGCGCACAACATACCACCGGTAGAAGGAATCCTATGAAGCGCATCCTCGGCCATGTACAGTCGATCCGCACCAGTGGCTCTCCATTCTTTCCCAGTCTAGCGATTTGACATATGGGCAGACAAGGAATGAGTACATGAAAGAGTTAAGAATAGAAGAAAAAAAGAAAAAGCTTGTCAGGTAGCAGATGTCTTCCGAGGCTTAGGATCACAGCACAAGAAGATTCGAGACAACGTATTAAGATAAAGCGATAAGAAGAACCTTCTTTCGGGGGGCATCTTCTCAGAAGCAAGCTCGGGCTGACAGCATTCTACGGTACGCTCACAAACAGCAAATGTACAGAAAAGGGCACCAGGCTACTGTATAGAAAGATTGACAACGCGCCTGCTACTAAAAAAAAAAAAAAATACAGGAACTAGGCCAACGAAGACGAAGCTATAGGCTCGAGAGGGGTGCTCAGATAGCCCTCGAAATACCGGTCAGCTACAAGACGGGACGTCTCTCCCTGCTCCCCGCTCGAGCGCTTCTCAGCAACGACGTTTTGTCTCGGTGTTGGCTCGCTCTTCCCGTTTCTGTTGTATTTGATCCCGCGATACGTGAGCGATTTCGTCTTGGCTTGACTTTCGGCCGGCCCGGCCCGGCCCGCTTCGTTGGACGCGCAGTGAAGGAGGAATCTGGGCCAACCGGAATCTTCTCGAAAGCGACGCGCTGAAAGACAAACCGCGGCCGCTTGAGATCACTCACATTCCAGGAGTCTCGAGACGAGAGCAACTTTATTGCGAGCCGTGTTTCGATATCTGTAAATGCGTATTGCTTATTTTTTTTCCAGAGGCTGGAGGCACGTGTCGGAACGCGCTGTACAAACAAAAGGACGAGCCGAGGAACTGGCCGCCACTGAAATGCTTTCAAGGGGCATCGAAGCAATTCCTGCCGCTCGCTTGAAACGTGCTTCAGAGCGTCGCAAATTTTTTCTTAGTTCTGTTGCGGCAACGCACATTCTATGGAGTCACTGTAATGGGAGCTGCAATAGTGGCTCAATAGAATGTGCTGTCTCCACAGAACTTACTATAGAGCAGAGAAAGTTGTGCTTTGGAAGTTGCGAGCCGGGGTGGTTATTAAACACCAGCTCTCACCTGTACTTGCAACTGGCCGGCCGCACTTTGACTGGGTTCAAAGTGTCTATACTGTCTTCCCCTTCCAGTGACAGAAGCAGATGTCCTCCACTTGGTACGGACTTGTCCAAGCTTGCAAGAGGAACGCTCCGGTCTCTTACATGCAAGCTTACCTCCGCCACTGTACCACTATCGTCTATAATCACTGGGTGTACGACAACAGCTAGAGACCACAAAACACTTGCTTGAACTCATGCGGAATGCATGGCTTACAGGCACACATATCATAATCATCATCATCAGCCTATATTTATGTCCACTGCAGGACGAAGGCCTCTCGATCCCTGCGATCTCCAAATACCCCGGGCTTGCGCTAGCTGATTCCATCTTGCGCCTGTAAATTTTCCTAACTTCATCACCCCACCTAGTTTTCTGCCGTCCTTGACTGCGCTTCCCTTCTCTTGGTATCATTCTGTAACTCTAATGGTCCACCGGTTATCTATCCTACGCATTACATGACCTACCCAGCTCCATTTTTTCCTCTTAATGTCAACAAGAGTTTGCTCTCTTATCCACACCATTCTCTTCCTGTCTCTTAACGTTAGGCCTAACGTTTTTCGTTCCATCGCTCTTTGTGCGGTCCTTAACTTGTTCTCGAGCTTCTTCGTTAACCTCCAAGTTCCTGCTTCATGCGTTAGCACCAGTAGAATGCAACGATTGTACACTTTTCTTTTGAACGACAGTGGTAAGCTCCCAGTCAGAATTTGGCAATGCCTGCCGTGTATACTGCAATCTAATTTTGTTGTTCTCATGGTCAAGGGTCCCCTGTGAGTAAATGACCTAGATAAACGTACTCCTTCACACGTATATTGCATGCCAAACAAGACACCTTAAAGCAAGTATCCATCGCAGTAAATATAAATAACGGGAGCCATTAGGCGTCTGTCTTGAAGAAAAGTTCTTTGTCCGCGTCCACCTGAGTTGGACGCTTCAGAAAGCGAGCCGTGCATAGCTGCATTTCCTGAAGTCGACGGATCTCGGCTACGCCCTCTATAGTCTCAATTCGCAGCTTCGCATGAAGCGGCCCCCTTAGTGTTCTCTCTGCTTTCTTCATTTTTCATCCGTTAAGCCCCTTCTTCGGGCATAGGGTAGCAAACCGTACGTGTGTATGGTTGATCTTCCTGCCTTTCCTTCCCATTTCTCTCTCTCTCTCTCCATTAGGTACCTTCCCAGTAATAAAAAAAGAAAACGACGTTGTGCAAGTTGGCCGAAGAGAAGAAAATAATTAGTCATATTTGTTTAGCAAAAGAGAAATGCAGTGGAGGCAGGAAGACCACAAATTCGACTACAAATATATAAACGTCTGTTTAATGCCTATCATTTCAGGAGGTCAGCTACGACGTGTGACTTTGCTAAGTGTGGCACTGCGTTGGTGCTTGGTTGCCTTGGTTACGAAGGCGTCGACGTCACCTACGACGTCATGTGAAGGTTACGCTGTGCGCGGTGCACGCCCTGGTGGCTCAGGGGCAAAGGTGTTGTGCTTCTGCACGCGAGGTCGTAGGCTGGATTCCTGGCCTCGCTGGCGCGTTCAAGTGGGGCTGAAAGGAGAAACAGTCGTGTACTTACATTCGGGTGAACGTTAAATACCTCCTGGCCTGGGTTCACTACGACATCTTCCGCGGCACCTGTTCGTTTTCTTTTTGTTTTTAATGGCGCTGCAATTCGTTTTAATGCTCTTGCAAATTTTTTTTCCTGCCGCTATTCTCATATGGAAGTGGAACTCGACGCTCGCAATGGTATTGTGCCTATACGTTCAGAAAGGAACAAAGAAAGAAGGAAAGAGAGGGAAAAGTATAGGTAAGAAACAAAGGAAAAACAAGTAGTAAGAAGAGCAGAAAATTAAAAAAAAATGAAAGAGTGGTAAAGGAGGAAGAAGGAAGTGTAGAAATAATGAAGAAACAGAATATAGGGAAGGGAACAAAGGTAATAAAGGAGAAAAAAAAAGGAAGGAAAGATGAAAAGAGAGAAGGAAGCATCGGGGAAACAGAGAGAGAGAGAAAGTTGGGAGAAAGAAAAGAAGCGGCTCCCGACAGGCGTTTTATTGGGAAACACTAAACGGCCTAATGCATATTTCACCCTACGTATATACCTCACCCACTCCTGGGTGCCCGCGTTACTGTTTGGCGTCCACCAGTTCGCTGCATATTATTCCACTCAACGAGACCCTGTGGGAGACGTCCAGCGACGAAAAAAAGCTTCCGGCATTCCGTCTTTCTCGAGGCCACGAGCGCCCAGATTCGGTAGCCAAATGGCCCTCCACGTGCTTGGCTTGGCTCGAAAAGAGGGCGGCTCGGTTTCCGGAGTTGCGCGCGCGTGCGCGCGCCTCTGGAGTCCCCCCAGCTGCGATTCCCCTATCTTTCCGGGCAGGCAGCGCTCGCGCGGTTTCCTCTGCTGGTTTCCGCGGTTGCCTTTCGCGATTTCGACCTTGCACTAAAAGCCCGTGGCGAAGAAGAACACGAAGGCGAAGAAGAAGAAGTAAAATAAATTGAGGTTGGATGTGGCAATAGTAAACAGAACCCGCAGGAAGACAGAGCTCGGAGCTTTTGATCTCGTGGCAAAAGTCGGGAAACCCTAACGGTATAGTCGTGCCGGCCTTTTCACCCCAGCGTACCTCCTGCCTCACTTTTTTTTTCTTTTTCTGATTTTATTTTCTGTTCGTTCTCAGTCGCTCGGTATCGTTTTTCTCTCCCCCCACTTTCTCTCTTTTTTATCCCTCCCTCTTTTCTTTCCCAGTTTCTCCGGCTCGTTCTTTTTCTGGCGCCTCTACTCTGCCTGGTAGCTTGTGAAGCCGTGCAGTATTGGGGATGCTAGGAAAGAGCTTTTTTTTTCTATAACCGGCTTCCTTGAAACGTGGCAGGTTTTAGAAAGTAACGCCTAAGAATGCACACATTTAAGCAGCCTTTACTGAGTTCCAGCAGCCATAATCAGTAGTCTAGCTTGCGTGTTCGCAAGCCTGTTTTACCTGGCCTAAATCAGACCCTCTTAAAGAAACCATTGCACACCACATCCATAATCGCATGGTATACGAGATTCTGCATAAAATCTCGCATGCTTGAATACTGGTTTTTGAAGATACTCATCAAGAATGCCCAGAAGTTCACTATAGATGATATAATACATATAGCGATAAGCTATCAACTTACGGTCTTGCAAACCGGGATCTTTCTAAGATCTTTCTGGCGGAATGAGCAACGTTCTCGTGCGTGGCAACAGCCAACAACTCGCTGTTCGTAAAGTCTGTGAGCTGATCGTTAATATGCTTATCGTTATGTCGTTAGTCGCAACACAATATAGCCAGTGTGCCAGCCGACCACGGGCCGTTATAGCAAGTGAACAGGTCGAACAGCAATCGGGCAGCAACGGTTCACGAACGGTGCACGAGCGAAACCGATCGTGTACCACGACGTGGGTTGTCCAAGATAACCAGAAGCCTCGTACCACGGATTTTATTTTAGACCATGAGTTGCTTTTGGACGTCAAACGGCCTCATATAGAAATCGAAGCAATACAAGTTCCTAGGAAGATGGAGCTGTCATGTTATTAACAGTATAGTCGGACACGGAATGTCGATGGAGCCAGCGTTTCGGCAACGGGAAAAGGGAGAGGATAGAGTGGATGGAACTGTTTAAATACTGTACGACGGGGTTAAAAATAAAAGCGTATATGCAAACATAGACGCCCTCCCCCTTCCTCCCTTTACCTTTTATTGAACTGCTGACCACCATTCAGGCGTCAGCAGATGTGGCTGGTGCGGACAGCAGTAATTTCCTTACTTCTCTTGTCTTCATGGGTAATGTGAAAACAACCAATTACTCCTCCTCCTCCTCCTCCTCCTCCTACTACTACTACTACTACTATTACTACTACTACTACTACTAACTACTACTAATGACTACTAACTTCTACTACTACTAACTACTACTACTACGACGACTACTAGTAACTATTAACTTCTAACTACTACTACTACTACTACTACTACTACTACTACTACTACTACTACTACTACAAGGGGACACCTCTTCGTTAGAGCCGCAATTGCTTCCCTTAGCAACGCTTACATAGGGGTAGCGCATTGTTTCCCAACTTAATGGCAGAGCAAGAGCAGCTTATGCTGCTCTTCCGGCGTTGAGGGTGTGAAAGCGTGAGCGGCGCTTGCTAATGATGCTAACGCTGCTAATGAAAGCATTTGCTGCCCGACGAACACAACTCGCATTGTCTAATTAAACGCTGGCCACAGTGACATTCCTTGCACGATCACTGATAGTGCGCCATCACCGAGGCCCTGTGCTCTTCACGGGACACTTAAATAAATAAATAAATAAATAAATAAATAAATAAATAAATAAATAAATAAATAAATAAATAAATAAATAAATAAATAAATAAATAAATAAATAAATAAATAAATAAATAAATAAATAAATAAATAAATAAATAAATAAATAATAAATAAATAAATAAATAAATAAATAAATAAATAAATAAATAAATAAATAAATAAATGGCAGCGTTTATCACCCTTTAATATACTAAGGTATTCGGTAACGCCAAGCAGGTACACGGACCCAAGACTACGCGTACACAGAGCGCTGTGTCTGTGTTCGTGTCTCTGCTTATACGCAGTTTGAATAACTTACGTATAACTTGATGTCGAACCAGCTAGCCCACACTGCAACTCTCGTTCCGTAACATAATTTAGAATAATTTAATTTTTGTTTACAGGGCGTCTCTATGTATTACGTGTACAAACACTTGCTGTCTCCATTAGCTCCGACGAAATGATTTGATAAAACTTTGTTAATTGTTTATGCGACCTTTATATGTAGCCTGCAGAGGGAGACAGTTTCTATAGAGACACACGCAGTCTCTATACAGACACGAGGTGTGTGGAGCTGACTACAGACGGGTGTCTACAGACCAGCCGGATTCGTCTTTGAGAGGTTCGCGCGAACTCCGTGGTTTCCAACGTGCTGCATGCTTTTGTTGGGAGCTAGCGGTGTACACGGATGTCGACCTCCGCCCGTGGCGTTTCCCTTATCGGGCGCAAAAAGGAGAAAATAAGGATAAATTCCGGCGGTAATATTTCATGCCGTGAGAGGGGTGCTGCTGCTCTTCGGGAAAGCGACCCCCCTCCCCTTATAGTTGTGAAGACGGAGGCGGTGAAAGTGGGTGGGACGCTCGTCTTTGCTACTCGCCGGGGATTGTTTTGGGTGCTGTTGTTGAGGATGCTGTTCTACTATCACCGCGATTTTATTTAGCGCGCGTTATACGCTTCGTCTCCCGCCACGTGTTTGAGGCGCGCTCGTGCAAATGCTCTTTCTGGCAATTGCGTATCATTTCAAGTGTGGCTGCTTCTTCCGTTCCTCGGCGCTCTAGAATGGACGTGGAAAAATTGCTTGCTATGTATTTGCCTGGAGGTTCGATATTGCACCGACATGCTTCCTGACCTGCAGACCTCAATGACCGAGCGAAATGAAGGAATAAGTAAATAAGTGTGTGAAAAGGAGAGTAGGGGGGAATCAGCAACCGAGTAGCTGATAGATAGATAGATAGATAGATAGATAGATAGATAGATAGATAGATAGATAGATAGATAGATAGATAGATAGATAGATAGATAGATAGATAGATAGATAGATAGATAGATAGATAGATAGATAGATAGATAGATAGATAGATAGATAGATAGATAGATAGATAGATAGATAGATAGATAGATAGATAGATAGATAGATAGATTGCACAAGTGCATTGGCACAACTCGCGATGAATTCAAACAGATCCCGAAGAAGTCGATGAAACTATGTACGGTACTCATGTAGCGGCCTTACGAACTTCGAAATATACCGGAGAGCAAGCGGCTTCGTGAGTTACTCCATTCTCTCTTCAATCACCCGAGGGTACGGAAATGTAGTCTATAGACTATAAATCAAGCGTAGAGCCCTGTGGTAAAAGGGCATGCACTCAGAGCATAAACAAAAGGCGGTCAGAGAAAAGGTAGTCAGCGGGTAAGTACCATTACTTATGTGTGGTAAATTATTCGACCGTAATAGTCCTTTGAGAAAGCTGCGTAGAAAATTCAGCGCATCCGACGCTGCTCGCTGTTTCCAATAAAAAGAGAATTAGGCGGCTCTGTACGATGGTGGAGGCGTCTAAATGTATGCGTGAAACATCATCTGATTGTCTGTTCGCGTAATGAGCATCAAATTTGTAATGATCCATCACACTTAATAAGGCATCCGGAGCACTATATAGCAGAAAACTCACTAGCAATTCACGTCGGTATGCAAATAAGCTCAGAAGGACACTTAATTAACGCTTCCATTAAGGGAAATTCTGATACGGATTAAATCATAAATGAACAAAGTCGACATTGTCTCAATACCATTGTATTGTCGGTTTACATTTTTCAGTAAAGAGAATAATTCAAGAAAAGGAAGATGAAAAAAAAAACAACAACGATGGGATACGTTCTAATAAAATCTCACTTGTTGATTTCCTTTTTATTCCTTTTTTATTTTCAGTAAATAAGTTAACGAAGCAAGAAAGAACGAATACACTGGGCTGGTGAGTAAGTAGTCATTTGGACGTTTCAATGTGCTGATTGGCTCATTTCGCATCGCGGTGCCGATCAAATCACGAAACGCTCAGCTGCCGAAAGCTTTTCCAATTCTTTCCTTCGCCGAGTACGTAACTGTAAAGGCAGTCGAAGAGAACGCGGAATGCAGATGTCAGCAATTCTTTTCCGCGCTGACGCCTCTTTCTCCGCTCTCGAACAGTTCCCTCAATCTTCCGCGGCACTGGCTGGCCGGCCCGACCACAGGCGAACAGAAACTCCACTCATCGAAAAGTGGGATCAAATAAACCGCTGACGTGGTTCAATTTGCGCTTTACATCTTCAAACGCGCGATTTGCATCTTCGCAATGGGATGTGTGTTTCGGGGACTCTTTTTTTTTTCGTAATTGTCAATAGCGGCTCAAGGGAACGAAAAAATAAAAAAAAGAGAGAAGGATCCACCCGTGTAGAAACGGAATGAATTTGGAGGCCGGCGCCGGCGAATATCTTCTCTATCGAGCGAACTATTCGACGCACCCACACTCCGAGGCTTTCAATTCTCTGAAGCATCTGCGAGAACTGACAAAGTTGCATTCGCGGGCTCGCCTAGCTTTCTTGGAAGATGAAATCTTATGCAGCTACGCAGTGTCCGGCTTTTTGTGTGTGTGTGTGTGTGTCTGTGTATTTTTGTGTTGCTGAAGTCATTACGCTTGCGATGAAGAGCCTTCGTAATGAGCGAAGCAGATGGTGGAATCAGTAATGAAGACCCTGTTTTTCATTCGCTCGTCCACCGCACCCAAGGTTACACTGACATTCTATTGACTTCGTATTGACTTTATGCTGTCGTTTATGCGTTTACACCGTCTTTACACTGTCCTTTATGCGTTTACTCTCGGAGTTTCTTTGAATACTGGGCAATCTTTTCTTAGAGGCTACTTTCGCATATTTCTCTTAATAACTCTCTCAGCCATCCTGCTCGAAGTTCCACTCACATTTTACTGAGTTCTCATTGAATATTATTTTATGATTCGGTTTCGGAGGTCTAGCGAATGTTTTTTTTTTTTTTTTTTGGGTGGCTTCTATCCTATGCCTCTCTACTAAACAACTGCCTTATCCCTCCAGCATAAACTTACACTATTTACTATTTATTCTATTGGATGCGTTTACTTTCGGAGGTCTATTGAATAATAAGGAATGTTTTCACGGTGGCTACTTTCCTATCTTTATATAGTCAATGACTCACACGCGCCTGGGTCTTCGATCGAAAACGTGGAAGGCAAGCAAAAAAAAAAGTTCACATGGCATATGGATTTCGTATACGCCGAATCAGCGTCAGTGATCTGGCAGGAAGCTTAATACTCATTAGGGGCTCCATATTGGTGATCCAATCAGGCCAGAACGTAGTCGATCGTACGAAAATATTTTTGTAGCACTCTGCCTTTCTATTGGGAAAAAGAAAAACACTGCAACGTGTTGCGAAAGTGGAGCGCGCATTTAATTACCAAAGATAATGGACGTGACTGAGAAAGAAAATACAAGACAAATGATACACTTTTTATAAATGACGCTTACTCGCGACAAAAAAAAATGATAGAAAACAGAATGAATAGCCATAAAAGTCTTCATCGGCACATTAGATGTTACAGTGCGAACGCGTGTAAATGATTCCTTGACTGCGGTTATTTAACTTCGTAGCTCGAAATAAACCCTATCTCTGAGTGTCGGGTAAAACGATGCGAGTTCCATTCTGTGTTTATAGTTTTCTTTACGCGTGCTATAAGTATTCTCGAGACGTCAGCTGCATTTCGAGCTGCTTTCTTGGTTAATGCTTTCCAAACCGCGTCCCCTGAGCGCTGGTAAGCTCTGTCTCGAAATTCACATAACCACTTTATTACCTCGTTTTGCAACTACAACAACGTCGTAAAGTTTATTATCGACCGCCGAATGCGTAATGTTAAGAAAAGCGTGACGTTCAGTTTCATCCTTTGTCGTAAGAACAAACGACGCCGCGGAATCAGCGCTGCATTAGCTCAGACTGTCTTGCTCTACGTATACGCGGTGTGTCTTCATAGCGCATCGATTGGTACGGTATTCGACGTCGCTCTGACCTTCCTTCCACAATGACGATACACCGAACGCAGACGGAAAATGTTTGGGAAGGACGTCGTAATGGTACCTTCGTCTCGTTCGCAATGTTCGAGGCAGCAAAAAAAAAAAAAAAAAAAAAAAAAGGTTCATCAAACTGCACTCAAGACTTTCCTCTGAGTGACCCTCTACATTTTTTAAAACTTGTTTATGAAGTAATGCAATGTTTTGTGAAGGGCAACTTGCCTCAGACCTCTCGTGTGCCATCATGTGCAGCGACGAGATATGGGGCCGTATTCTGCGACGATTACTTCGGCGATACTATCGCCTTCGCGTGACGTAGTGCTCAACAAGCTAATCAGCTCATCCTATTTTGCTCAATCGGCCAATCAATCAGCGCGCGCCTGAGGGCGATACTGTCGCCGAAAGTGATCGTCGCAGAATACGCCCCATGTAGATCGGTTGTGAACTAAGCTTGTCGGTTCATACGTATAGGCGAATGCTCAGTTACAGCACAATAAACGGGGACAAGATTAGACAACGCGAGTCCGTGTTGTAAAATTTTGTGCTGCTTTTGTTTTCATGCTGTCTCTAAGCACTTCGAGATATGTAATTTCTAATCTCGCAAAAAATGATCTCGCTATTGTAAGTTATACGTTTGACCCCGGCCAAAATGGCTTTGTTTTGATGCGGATGAAATGCGAGAATGCTCGTGCACTCAGATTAAGATGCACGGTTCTATCTTTAATGAAACAAAAGCATCGGAATAGTGAATATCGTTCGCGCATGTGCAGTATCCAGAATAGGAAGTTTTCTAGGAGAGGCCCAAACTTGTGATAAGTGCTTTCAGTCGTAATATCTTTTTTTTTCTTCCGTTATAAGTTCTCCAATCTGCGTTTATCTTTTGTTAAGCCGGAGTCTGACGCAGACCGATTATTCCGCACCCCATGTCTCGCTCTGCTGGAACAAATAGGCAATGTCGAAGTACAACGGCCGGCTTTGAGACGCATACGTTTCTCTGTCGCCTTCTACTAAAGGTGACGCTAGCGATAAGTTTTCCTTGCCTCATCCGGGTGGCCGATATCGACGTCTGACCCGGTTAAAGGATGCGACGAGACAATTGATCGTCGCCCGTACCCGTGTCCCAGTTATGGCTCGTGAAAACGATTGCTCCGCAATGCGCCTATAGGCCGAGCCGATCAACCGCCCGCCACCCGAGCTCTTACAAGTCTCGGTCAACGGCGTTGGCTGTCAGCCGGCGCCAAAAAAGAACCAGTAACGTTCTAGTCTCCTACGTCGAATGGTCTGGCAGGCCATCTGCGACGGTTTAGAGCGTTCCCTAGTCAACCTGCATGGTGTCAATCTACCTATATTTTTGCTTTTATTCTTTTTATTCCCGCAAGACACGGTATTGCGTTGTCTTCTTTCTGCGGGTAGGCGTGTGCTCATATTTTGCAAGCGTGTGAGTCAGGCTTACTAATGAGCGCACTCATAAAGGTGAGCTTTTTAACTGCTTTCGTAAAACGTTGCCATGAGGAAAACTTTAGGCTCCCAGAAACCAGTTTTAGATGTAATTAAGCTTCAGATAACAAAGAGTCGACTATACGAAAAGGTCAAAATGTGTTCATATATATCTAGAATGCTTTTGATTGCTGATTGAATCGATCCCATTATTGTCAATTGCTGGGTGTCTTAACTTTGCTTCGCCGCAAACGCACTGCTGCATAGAGAATACGCTACTGGTTGATTACGCGCATTAACTTCGTTATAGGCGACGTTTAAGCGAACGTCACTAAGACCTGGTTATGTCGCGTAGGCCAGATAACTGGTGGTCTATTACAGTTACATAATGGGTGCCAAGAGAAAGGAAGTGTAGTCCACGGCGGCAGATATTTACGTGGTGTTATGAAGTTCGCAAATTTCCAGGCATAAGCTGATGTCAGCTGACATAAGACAGGGGGGAATTGGAGATCACTGGGAGAGGCTTTCGTCTTGCAATGGTCATAAATAGGCTGATGAGGATAGCGAGGATGATGACGACGATGATGATGATGAAAACGTTAATCATTTGATTATTATAGAGGTTTTCTGCACACAGACCACATACGGCGAGAAGTTCCAACAATGCACATCGCGTGAAAAAAGAAAGTACGCAATGCACTCCACATTGAGGCCTTTAAGATGCTGTATTGAAACATGATCAATCACGTACTCAACACTTTTCTTTTTTACAATCATGGTAATAACTTCGTGCCCAGGTGCTCTTGCTTCCACACTTTCCGAAAACATATTAGCCGCATCGTGCTGTACAAATATGTTGCTGGCCATCGACTCTTCGAAATATTTTACTAAGCAGTTACAGGGGCTCGGCTGCGTTTTTTTTTTTTTTTTTTTTTAGTATTGTCACGTCGTATCTACTCAATGGGAATCGTCTGGTCAGCTTTGAGAAGCTTCCGGAGTAGTAAAATATAGGCTTGTACAAAAGAAGCTTCTTTATGCTGCGTCTTTTGAGCTTCAAATCGGCGTCATCAGCTGCCGGCGAGAACTGCCAACTGAGCTCGCAAGGGTGGTTGTGTAACTTCCAGAATACATTTTTTTTTCTTGTCATTTTTTTCTTTGTGTCTTGTCTAACGAATGCACTTCATCCAGGTTTTAAGTACGTTCTGCATAGGTTTATTTTGAGCCTAGCTTAGCATATTCAATGAAATATACGTCTGGTTAGGGAACATGTTACTAAAATGAAATTGCAATGATCTCCATTCCAACGTAAAAACAAAAATAACAAACTGCGGCTGAATTCACAAAGCTTTTCGTTCGTAAGTACTCGTTGCGATTCTTCGGCCGCCTTTGCTAATGATATGTCCAGCTCCAGGATTGGCTACAATTTTTTCTTCACGACACTTTCAGGCGTAAGAATTTTTTTTTTTTGTGTGTGTGTGAATACGGATTCTGGTGAAAAGTAACATGGCGTTTAGTTTTTACGTGGCCGGTGCCTGCCCGCAATTCCACTTTTAGTGTTAAGCACGCACTCAGCACGCACTCTGCTCGTAGGAGCTTTACGTGGCTGTGTTGGCGTAGTATGAAGGCCACAACTTCGTAGCCTGCAGTAACAGAGTCTGCGGCGGTTTACTTCAAACGCTGCAAAAATAAAACTAGTCTTCGTGGTTCCTCGAGTCGCCTGGCAATGGTATTTCGGCGGTTCCTACGTGATCCCGCATCTGTGTTGGCTCAGTAGGCACCACAGGTTCATCCTTGACGTTGACATTTGAGCTTTGTGTTCATTCTTAAAGTTTGATGCAATCGGCAAAAACAGATGAAACCTTAAGTTCAGCACTGATGGCAATTTATGACCGGTACCTTTCCTGTCATTTTATCGAGTCTGCAACGACAAAGTACGTATTAAATTTGCTTACACCGCCACCTTGTGATTTTGTTTCAGCACATTTAATGTATAGAACGTGTATTCTTGTCATAGAAGTTGTTTCACAGTAGTCTTCTTAGCTCGGTATGCACTTCAATGTCAATCAGGCATTCTACACTATACTGGTCTATCGCAAGGTTTGGAGATCCTAGCATTGCCAGCAGCCACGCAAGGCACTTTACCACGCACGGTGGTTCAGTGCAGTTCGGTTGCCACTAGAAGCAGCATCTTCATCTTCAAGTTGGTGAGTTGGTTCCGCGAAGCTTGAAGTCGCTATCACCACAGTGTGCTACAAAGGGATCCAGAGTTCCGAATCGCTGGCTTCGAAAGAGCTGTCCCGTCTATGTTTGCTGGCGATGATTTCAAGGTGCACGCGCATCTTCAAGCTTTCTCGAGAATAAAGGATCTCCAAGCTGCCGTCGCTTCGAGCAGCGGGGGGCCTCTACTATGAATTTCGGTGCACTAAAAAAAACTGCAAACAAATTGAACAAAGGCACCAATGTGTAGAAAACAAACAAATAGAACAAAGCACACACTTTCACGGCAACAGTCTTGCCTTCTGCTCGAAGCCCCTCCGTAGCAGCTTTTCCCTAAACGTTTCTCTAAGGCATACCACTCACAAGTCTTCTCAAGCGCTCCACAATAAGTTTCGTGCGGGTGATCATCAACGGCATAACCAGGGGGCAATTTAGTGTCCCGCGAATAGAGTCGAGTCCAACGAGTCGGCCAACATATGGAAGCCCCGGTTCGTTCTTCACCTCGGCACGCTGTCAGCAGACGGCATGACCCGTCTGCTGGACCGTGCCGTTCAGGGAGCAGAGACCCTTGCTGAAGGTCAGCTTCTCGACTTGCGCCGACGGTCTGGAGAAGATGAGCGCGGTGATGAAATATGCCGCGCCGATGATCATGGCCGCGGCGAAGAGGAACAGGTAGAAGCGCGCCATGTCATTCATGAACTGCCGTCCCATCTTGGGCGTCTCGAGGTAGTAGTCGTTGCAGGTACCGTCCACCACGGGTCCCGCGTAGATCATGGCGGCTTCCTGTCTGCGTAACGCGACCCCCGAAAGACCTCAGAGGCTGGCCCCAACCCTTCGCGTCTCGCAGGGATGGTGATGGTGATAACACTTAAACAGTTGGCACATACCCGCAACCAAAGCGGTGGATTTGCCAAAAAGCACGAAACATAAAATGATCTTCAAGTGAATGAATTACTTTTTTCATTTCAGTGTGCATGGATCATGTTCTCACTGGAGTAAGAGATTGATCAAGTAATAGGAGAGGAGGAGTGGGTACTGAGGATCCGGTAGCAAGAGTTTCCGCATATGTGATAGAGAGCTGCGTTCACCTGGGCGTACTGCAGGAGCGCCAATAACGATTGATTGAGTGATTGAGTGATTGATTGATTGATTGATTGATTGATTGATTGATTCATTCATTCATTGAGTCAACGACCCAAAGCAAAACGCGGGTTATGAGAGTCCCCGTATTGGCAGGCTCCACATTAACTTCGACCACCTGCTATGCTTTATCGTCTGCCAAAGTACCAAAGTTATTGCATTCCAACATCATCGCAATGTGGTCACCGTGGCGGGAAATGAAGCCGTAACCTTCTCGTGCTCAACAAGAGTGGGTGAGTGCCACGGCCACTCACACTTGTCAGATACATTTGTCACGCTTATATATTGTCACACTTACACTTGTCAAACTTACATGGTCACACTTACATCTGTCACCGACGGGTAGCACTGTAGCACCCCTGCAGAAGTCAATGTCGATACAAATGTTTATAGAGAGAAAAGATGAAGGAGAAATAGGCAAAATACAAGACAGATAAGCATGCATAGATTTCTTGGTTATCCAAGCAGGCGAGCTGACTATATTTGCCACCACCTCGATCGTTCTGAAAATGATTCCACTAAATCCTCCTCCTGCTAATCATCATCATCATCATCATCATCATCATCATCATCATCATCATCATCATCAATGTCGCCTATCTGTGGCAAATGTTAACTTTTGTCACTGAAATTTGCTCCTATTTGAAAACAAAGCCCACGCGTCTTTGGTGCATTGCCGCGAAAACCACCATCGTCATACTACCCACACTTTCCCGAATGAATAAATTTTTGATATTTGTTTTAGTTTTGTATCACCCGCTTATAAGTGTGCACTTCTTTAGGATTTAGTGGAACTACACCTAAGCTAGAGACCCGCCGCGGTTGCTCAGTGGCTATGGTGTTGGGCTGCTGAGCACGAGGTCGCGGGATCGAATCCCGGCCACGGCGGCCGCATTTCGATGGGGGCGAAATGCGAAAACACCCGTGTACTTAGATTTAGGTGCACGTTAAAGAACCCCAGGTGGTCCAAATTTCCGGAGTCCCCCACTACGGCGTGCCTCATAATCAGAACTGGTTTTGGCACGTAAAAGCCCATAATTTAATTAATTAACCTAAGCTAGAGAGAACATGAAGCAGCGCATGCGCATATCTGAGTCGTGGGCGTGCCGATGCCCGGATTACTGATGGGTAGGCGATCGACAAACACGGGGAGCACGCCACAATCTGCTCGGGCTTCACTCTGCGACTGCGGAACGAAATGCGAGCGGTGAAAAGGAGCGAGCAGGGCCTGAATCTGATGGAACTCACTATTTTTTTATTCTTTTTATTCTTTATCCCAAATCTCGCCGGTGTCATTCCGGTCACGTATAGAGCGCAGATTTCGAGCGGGCGCCGAACCTCATCATCGATGAGCCCTTTATTTTTCTGCTATATGATCTGTATTCCTGGGAGTCGGTTCATGATTTTTTTTTTTTTTTTTTTGCAGCTTCGTTTTTATGTTACGCTCTGGTAACTTCGCTTTTCTGTGGTAACCTTTCGCGGCGATTTCCGTCATTGCTGCCTCTCCTTTTTTCTTTTCTCGTCTGCCAATTGCCGTGCGAAGTTCTACAGTTGTGTTCCATGGTCTCGGCGTTTCTGGGTTTTGTCGGAACATCGGCCGTCGGCCGCGATTGATGAAAGCGACGAATGTGCAGAAAAAAATCTGGTTCTGCGCTAGATTTCATTACGTTTCACTGAGTGTCATTGCGCTTTTGACATGTGCTAAGAAGGAAAAAAAAATAAAAGAAAAGAAAAAAGAAACGTTCACAAATACTTGTCGAAAGAAGAAACAAAACAAAAAGTATCTGCACATAACGTTTTACCCGCTGGCCCGCATAAGCGGCACCAAACACACACGGCAAGAGAAGTACTGGAAAAAATGACCGTGACAGGTCCTCACTGATAGACAGCAGCAGATATCTTGCAGGTAGCATGTACGTAGTTGGTGCGACTGTGCGAAGGACATATTTGATTTGATTTGTTCGTTCATTTGTCGTCCGTTGCAACAAGAAAAGAAAGCTGAGATGTGGAGTCATGTTGAAAGCCTCCCTTTCAATCCGCTTCGGTATTGCGCACTCATGTGTCGTGTCTGCGTCATGATTGCTTCGGCACTGCCACTCGTTATGAAGCCAGCACCGTCCTTTGTACGTGGGACAACAGAAAACGTCTACATATACATCGACAGGAAAGCAGTTCGCAAGAACTTAGCCTGAAAGTTGTGCTGTATAGTTGTGCTGTAGAGACCCCAAGCTGCCCAGTGGCTCAAGTTATATAATCGACAGCACAGCAGCAGCCAGCACCTGCAAATTGGGGTCAAAGAGACAAATAAATCTTCGCTTTTTTCAATAACGCTGCAAGAACGGTCGAAGTCACAATCACGAAGGTTAGGACGAATCGATGGATCTGCCACGTATGAGCTGCACCAATAGCAGCCTCAGTCCTTCCTATTTTCCTACAGCAAATTTTGGGGGAAGCTCTGTAATATTTAGACTTGTATAATTTCCCCGAACCAATCTGATGCTGAGGCGTCTTAGGTATACACTTGCCCAAGAATGAATCGTCGTAGTGGCCTGACAGTCTGCCATTAAAGAAACATTACGACGTGAAATAATGCGTCGATATCCGTCATGCTCTCGCCGCTTGTGATGTATGTCGACGGGGGTCTGATATATGTCTAGATAATGTGTTAAATATGAATTACAACGACTGTTTTCATTTGGAGCAACAATTGATTGCCGAGAAATTGGTTGCACTGTTCTTGCGAATACGAATGCCGTCAGATGCGTTCTTCATTTCATGTCGATAACATGGTGGCCGACGCCGGAGAAAGAAGTGGTCTTTTGAGCGTTTATGAGATTACGAGGTAACGATGAGACATTGATATATTCGTTGCTGATGAGATAATGATGGATGGAGGAAAGCAGTCAAATAAATGGTCAGTGAATGCTGACGCTTCATAGCTTTTCCAGACTTCTTGTTTTTTTTAAGCGGCACTAAAAATATGGAGATGTATCACCACCTTACGAAACAGACGCAAGAGAGAGGTTCTCCATCGATCATTTTTGGCGACAATACTTCTGACTGGGATCAACTTGTTAAGCACGAAGAAGAAGCCGTAAAAACGAAACTTGTGTGACCGCACAAAGCGCCTCCTCGGTAAGAAAATGCCTCTCCGGAATCTGTGGTTTGAACTATGAAGTTACGTATTTTTGTAAGAAACGCGACTTTACTTGAAGAATTTAACTTTTCTGTGAAATGCAGTATTCCCCAGGTTTGCTGCAATCGCGCGGGTTATTGTTAGGGGGTGGGGGCATGTGTGTGTGTGTGTGTTTGCCTGTGTGTTGGTGTTGTGTAGTGGTATGTGTGCATGTTGTATGTATGTATGCATGTGAGGGATGTATGTATGTATTATGTTATGTATGTGTATGTATGTATGTATGTATGATATGTATGTATGTATGTATGATATGTGATGGTAGTGTGTGTGTTGTGTGATGTGTGTGTGGCTGTGTGTGTGTGTGTGTGTATGTGTGTATGTATGTATGTATGTATGTAGTATGTATGTATGTATGTATGTATGTATGTATGTGTGTGTGTATGTATGTATGTATTTATGTATGTCTGTAGTGTATGATGTATGTATGTATGTATGTAGGTAGGTATGTATGTATGTATGTATGTATGTATGTATGTATGTATGTATGCGTGTGTGTGTGTGCGTGTGTGTGTGTGTGTGCGTGCGTGCGTGAGTGCGTGCGCCTTTTCTTTAAACAAAGGTAGGCCATTAGGCAAAATAATAACACGAGCTTGGTGGTGCAACCCACCGGCTCGTATCAAATGGGATGCTTGTAGCACCATCCATCCATCCGGCTTCGTGAAAGGAACGCATCAGTTTCGCGAGATACCAACTTGCTCCGACGTTGTCCAGTTTTCTTGTTTTCTAGTTTGTTCTTCTGGTCTGTAGAAAAAGAGAACTGCCGACATCCATAAGGGATTAGCGCTGAGGAAGCGCACAGCTGAAATGCGCGAACGCTTTGCTAAGCATAAGAAATTGGGAGAGAGAGAGAGTCAGGAGATAAAATGCCCCGACTTAGATGCACTGAGAGGTGCATAGCAAGCATGTTCGCCTTTTCTGCAATCTGGTGGAAAAAAAAAATCTTACCTCTAATGCAATGCAACCGTTCACAATTTCTGCTAAGAGGACGTGCATAGTTTTGCTTTTCTGAAGTTATGGATACTCACATGTATTTACGTTGCGCTACAGCGACACGCAGTCTGAAGCGTCAGTGCCGCTTTTCTCTCAAAAGGTCGCGCATTACAAGTTTACGTTTACTATTTGTTTAGTATACTTTTTCTCGTTCTTCCAAGCTATACTAGCTTGTCCATTTCGTGCTAAGATAGAAGTCATGGTCGTGACACGTTTTTTTGTCATCGGTGTTTATTATTTATTTTTGCTAGCTCCTGTCAGGTGTTTCTTAATATAAAAAGAAACATAAAGAGAAAAGACAAAGAAGCATACGTCATAGAAGTTTTTTGTGAATTGCACATTTTTTTTTCTTTCTGAACTTGTGTCGGCACTTTTCTCACGGAGTCTGCGCGTCTGCGATGATCCATTTGTCAGCGAAACTGCCAGCTACGCCGATTCCCCTGGTTCGTTTCCTCCGAATCTATTTTTCTTTTGCGGCGTATCCCTCTCACGTCTCTGTAGTCTGTAGTCTTCCTAAAACGACGCAGCATTGAGAATGCTGAACGTGGCGCCTCTTTGACTGACGGCCACATTCACGAAGTTGGGTTCCTGTCCTGTAACCACCATTACTAGACGTGATCCCATGCCGCTTAACTGACATGGGGCGGGCGAGGCATGTGAGACACCTGCGCCACTTATATTGCAGAAAGAAGCCCTAAGATGTCCCGGCACATTGTAACGGAATACCAAGGCGCTCACCCAGCCAGAATCGTAGGGAAACGTCATCGTTCCAGGGGGCACTGTGGTTCGGAGCTGACGGGAGCGTTAGCTGGTCAGTGGTCGAGATAAGCAAGAGACATTCCAGTATTGGTGAGAAAAAAAAAATCAGGGAAGCAATGTCGCTGGCGTCCTCATCGGTAACATTATAAGATAAATCACAGATGATAAACAAAATGTTAGTTTGCAGAACATGTACTGAAAACTGATTTGCTAACGCAAGCAAGGTGACTCTTTGTCACCACTCAGTTTCTGAGAGGTTGGTATCAGAAAACATCATAATTAAAAAAAAAAGCTCTGGGGTGTTACGTGCCAAAACCACGACATGATTATAAGGCATGCCGTAGTGGATGACTCCGGATCAATTTTGACCACCTGGGGTTCTTTAGCGTGCACCTAATGCATGGTACACGGGCATTTTTGCATTTCGCCCCCGTGGAAATGCGGCAGCCGCGGCTGGGATTTGAACCCACAGCCATCATCATCGTTAGTACTCCGGGTCTCTGATGCTCGCACAATCGGCGCTGTTTTCTAGGGCTTTATTTTGTACTCTGGCTGCGGAGGGGGGGGGGGGGGGGGGGGGGGGGCAGGTATATTATTTGCTTTTGACTCCTATACCCTCATACACCAAGAGATTATCCTGTGTATGAAAAAAAAACGATTCACGCGATTTTTTACTACTGTTTCTATCTAGCTAATCAATTGAATAATTACTGTTAGTACTGCTACTACCACTAAATACTACTACATCTATTACCACCAGTAGTAGTGATAGTAGGAGTTATTAACAGCAGTAGTTGTCGAAGCAGTAGTAGTAGTAGTAGTAGTAGTAGTATCAGAACCAGCAGCAGCAGTATAGTTTCCTGCCGCAGGGACATATTGTGATTGTTTACCGTAGATTATTCCGCCAATCACAACAGCCTGGACTACCTTAGACGAAGGCGCCGGCGAATCGCAAGTATCTCGTGCCTGAGACCAACTGCGCCGCCTCTGTGCCTCGAGACTCGCTAAACACCGCCATGTCGCTTTCCCGAGCTGCACGGTTCTCGCGACGAAAAAAGTGCCGAAAATGTCGGCGGCCCATCGTCTGGGAGGACGAAATAAAACGGACCCCAGGGACAGAGCAGCGCTCCCTCGCGGCCTACGGCTGCTGGCCGCAAACTGACAGCGAATGCAGGAAGACGGACGCAGGCCATCCAACCGACGCAAAGGTGGTAAAAAACTTTCCAAGAGATATCGGTGACACGCTGACGCGTACAACCCGCTTCCTTTCGCGTGTCCCTTGCCGTCTTTTCGCAAGAAGGCAGATCTCTCTAAGACTACACCTTCCCGAACAAAAATATAGAATAAACATGCGTCAGCATTGTACTTGAGCCCGACACCTGTCAGACTGGCACAATATGTCTCGCGAAAAATAGCATATATCTCTAAACATCCTGCAATTTGTCTTGGGCGTCGAGAAAGGTTGATGCTGCCGATGAAATGCGCCACACCTTCCGCGAAACGATCGAAAATGTGACAAGCGGACTTCGAAGAATAGGCCATAAAATACGCAGACTACGCAGTGTAGAGTCAATGACTTTGTTTAGCATAAGCAATGCTTGATATTGATCTTGAGCATTTGACCACCACTGTTCGCGGTTCAGTAACTGCGGTCCCTTGTGCGCCTGGAAGCCGGCAAGTTCATCATATAGGTGGTGGTTGGCTTAGGGATGGGTCTAGCAAGACCGAATAGAAAAATTCGTTTTCATCGCCCAGCGACTTCCGCAGCATGCTGTTTATTACTCATCGAAACTCTTTTATGGGGGGGGGGGGAGGGGGAAGCGTAAGTATGGCTAATGTCTAAGTTATCTAAGAACAGTTATTCGTAAATGTAGGCATAATTAAGGTTGTCTGTAAGCAGTCTAAACATTATTCGTAAACTTAAGTAAAGCTATTGTATATAAAATGCCTAAGAACAATCATTCTAAGTGTACGCACAAGTAGGGTTATTATCGCCGGCAATCTAAGAATAATTCGTAACTGCCGGCGTAAGTAAGGCTTTTGTCAGTGAATTATCTAAAAATTATTCGTGGTGCGTGTGTAAGGAAACTGTGTGTAAGCTATTAGGAGCAATCGTAAGCGTGCTCGTAAATGAGGCTGTTGTTTGTAAACCGTATAGAAATAATTCGCAAGTGTAAGCGAGGCTATGCTCTGTAAACTCAGAACAGTGATTTAATTCAGTGCTGACAATACTACCGCAGCCCCAAGTAGTTCATTGCTTCAATAAAGTCATTTACACACAAATATTAGGAGGTGCAACGCTATGTAAGGTTATGGTTCGTAAACTGGATATCATTTATAACTGTAAGACTATTGCCTGTAAATGATCTGAAAACAATCAATACGTACGTATTACTGTAAGTAAGGCGATCAACCGCCAAATGTCTAAAAGCGAACGTTGATAAATTTTTCGACCAGTCGACGACAAAAGCGATTTATATTTATTGCCGACATGTGGTCATAGTGCGGGCAGTCAGTCAGCCACGTGTGGCATTGTGCACCGAGCCAGTCCAGGCATCGCCGGTAGCAGCGGTGACGTTGAACACCTTGGCCGGTATGTTGTAGATGGGGTTCCCCCCTGGCGGCTCGGTGAGCTCCCTGATCGGCGGCTGGTGCGAGGACAGGATGCTCGCGTAGGCGAACACGAGCACGTTGACGATGGCGAACACGATGATGGCCACCGTGGCGATCCTCATCGCCAGCGACACCGGCTGGTCCTGCTGCTGGGAGCCGTCGGGGTTTACTTCGTGCGACGAACGGCGCCGCGCGTCCAAGGCGCCGTCGACCGCCGTGCTCCTCTGCTGCGTGGCGAGATTCACAGGCAACAGAGTTCGTTGTTTTCATTCATTCGTTCGTCGGCTCAAATTGCTCGAACGCGTGCAGTATTGAGTCGCTGGCTGGATTGTGGTGTTTTACATGCCAAAAGCGGCGATTTGATTAGGAGGCAGGCCATAGTGGGGCAGTCAGGGTTAATTTCGACCACCAGGGGATCTTTAACGTGTCCCCAATGCACGGCACACGGGCGTTTCTGCGTTCTTTCCCCATGGAAATGTGGCCGCCGCGGCCGGGATTTGATCCCGCGACCTCGTGCTTTAGCAGCGCAACACCACAGCCACTAAGCCACCGCGGCGGATCAGTCGCTGACACACACACACACGCACACACGTGCAGACACACACACGCAGTGCGCACACATGCACACACACACACACCGCACGCACACGCGCACGCGCACACGCACGCACGCACGCACGCACACACACACACACACACACACACAACACTACATACCACACACACACACACACACACACACACACACACACACTACATACACACACACACACAACACACCACACAACACACACACACACACACACATACATACATACATACATACATACATACATACATACATACATACATACATACATACATACATACATACATACATACATACATACATACATACATACATACATACATATGGACGGATGGATAGATAGATAGATAGATAGATAGATAGATAGATAGATAGATAGATAGATAGATAGATAGATAGATAGATAGATAGATAGATAGATCTTACCTTCACTACTAAGCAACAAGGATGCTGTTGTGGTCGTTCACCCGGTGTTTTTAAACGTGCATCTAAATCTAAGTGCACGAGCTTTTTGTGTTCTGAGCATTCTGATTGTGGCCGCCGCGTCGAAAACGTGAATGCGCGACCTCGTCCTGCATAGCAGAGCGGCATGACTACCGAGTGATGCCTGTCATGGCAATGGATCACTCGACACTCATTATGCCACTATTATAGACCACCTGTTTTAAGCTGTATCATTACGTGACCCGTCCAACCCCGCGTGTTCTTTTTAATCTCGACTAGAATGTCTGCTACAACCGCTTGCCCTCGAATCCATACTGTCATATTTCCGTCTTTCAACATTACAGGGATGGCGCGGCATTCCTCACTTACGCTGGCAATTCGTCCCTCGCTGCTTGCAGGCATTCGTGGGCAGCGAGGAAGTTTTTTTTTTCGATTTAAGAGCGCCGTAGAGAGGCTAGATAGACACAAAGCGGCTGGAGTAGTCCGAGAATGGTTATCACATTATCACAAAACTCTGCGTCCTTTACCTGTTCCTGCGGACGGTGCTGCTGCTGCCTCTGTGAGCTTGCTCTGGAAGAGCGCCTCGTCGAAGGCGCGGTCTTGTCGGGGGTCGCTACAGACCCCCCCGTCGACGCCCGGTCCGGTGCTGACTGCCGCGCCTCCTTGTGCTTTTCCTCACGGGGCTGAGACGTCTCGGACGCCTTCGAGGCTGCGCGACAGAGGAGGACGGCTTAGCATCGCCACACAGCCACGCTGTCACGAGGGTTTACTTGTACAGTTCACAAAGGAGGCGACGTTTGGTATCGCCTTTTCTATAAGTGACCCGGCTCGACTCGACAGACTTACTGCACAAGCACTTATTTGAATAGTTCATAATGTACAGGAAGTCTTTTATCGCCTTTTTATTTATCGACTCGACCCGATTGCACTCAGCAACGGAACTCGATCAGACAGACAGGCAGACAGACTCGACTCGACTCGAACTCGAACTCGACTCGACTCGACTCTAGTCTAGTCGAGTCGAGTCAAATCGAATCGACCCGACCGGACCTGACCAATGATTCGGTTTAACGTACCAAGTGATACCGTTTCGATGTATTAGTGGAACAAATTTATGTTTGTCCGTTCCCACCATTTCTGCCTATATTGATGAACACAAACACAAGAAAAAACACGGGGACAGAGCACTGCAGCGTTCCACCTTTATGCGAAAAGTGATCACATATTTGTTGAGTGCAACAGGTTCGAAACAATTTATCGAAATCTTGATACTGCGGCATACTTTGTGTCCACCTCAACAGCGTTACCGGAGCACGAAAAATAAATGCTGCCCTTCAGGGGCCTTCTTTAATGAAATATGAAACTGTGCTCGCAAAAATATACGACGATACTGCGCCGCGCTCAGCTACCTGGTTATTAATTGCGGTTACGTCCTTCATAATTAATTGCTTGCCTTAAGAGCGATCTGCCGAAAGAAAAGCGAAGTAGGAGAAAAAAAAGAAAACATGGATCAGCGGTATGAATCGATGGTCTTTGACGTATTTTATTTATATATATTGCGTTTGGACCGGTACCTTTGCTCTTTGACACACATTGCGTAATTATTTATCCTACTAACATCAGCACAGCAAGGTATATCAATAATGTCGGTATCATTACACCGCTTCTGCTTAAAATAGGAACCTGGGGTCAGCTTCAGAGAATAACATAATATCGCTTAACCTTTGCCGACAATGAGGTTTTATTTAATATCTTTATTGTCGCGGGAGGGTATTCGGATCGGGCCCAGTGAATTCCATGCAACAGCCATGACACTAGCGCCAGTCATACACTTGTGTCAGTCAGATAATTGCGCAGATCATATGCTTCGGTAATTCAGACACTCCAGCCAGTTACATAGAGTCCCGTTTTGCTTGTGTAAATCGTATATTTGTGACAGTCAGATAATTGAGTCAGTCACACACATTCTCGCGATAGCTGTGCCAGCCGCAATTTTATCTTGTGGCCTCTTGCTCCCGTCTGGGTACGGCGAATACACTTAGTTTAACGCATAGAGCTTGCTACATTAATTACTAGAGGGAACACTGGCGCTGCGATCGTTCATCCTCCATCAGAATGATGGGTAGTGCGTGGATTTGTCTGATCTTCGCACTTGGGGCTTCAGACGTTCTTGCGGCTTGGTTTATTACGCTTCGTCTGTCTTCATTGTCCTAAATTTCAGAGCAATCTATGCTTTTTTTTACGCGCAGAAGACTGCAAACACGCAAAATTGCTACTAATTGCAGCGGTTCGGCTTATTGAGCTGGCCTATTCAAAACGCGCGAAGCGCCTCAACGAGCCAGCTTGCCCGCGAGAAATTCATAAGGGCGTTCTTTGCCACTTGTCGACGCCTGCGCCCGTGACGTAATGGTTTCGAAATCAGGCTTCTGTGCTAGAGGTCCTGTGTTCGAATCCTTTCGTCGGAGTTTTGATAATGAGTGTGTATAATTATTTATTTCACAGTGCTTTGTTTAAAATGAAGTGCTTAAAAGGACACGAAGCCGTTTGAAGCCAGAAGGCCGAAGTTTCGGGAAACCAATGTACTACCCATTATTCGCATGTTGGCTGAAACACCCGGCTTGCAGCTTCCTACACACCATCGGCCAGAGTTGCCTCTAATAATTATTGTATAAAACTCTACGGTTGAACCAGTGTTCCGTTCTATGTAATCACCGTGTGAGGAGGCGTGCGAGCTGGTGTGTCGATGTTTTTTCTTCGACGTCTGGGTCGACTCCCTTTCTTGGTTGTTCTGCTCCACCTGGGAGGCTGACGACGTTCCCGAAGGGGCTAGCGAGGCGAGAGAAAGAAATGTTTTCCTTCTTCAGCTTCCACCCTCGCTAGAGCACGCTTTGAAAAAGATGGCACTCTCAGTAACATATGTTAAGATGATGAAGGTGATGATGATAATGATGATGCAACCGCTACTTTTTGAAGCGGGAGATCAAACGAATTCATTGGGCCAAAAATAAAGGGGGGAAAAGACAAAGGACAGTTTTTGACACAGCGCCTTTTGCGCTGCCACTTTCCCTGAACATCCGTTGACACTAGTTAGCTTCGTCACCACTGATGCAGGTGATGATGATGATGATGATCCTACACTACGGCATGTACCTACTAAGGGATATAAGCAAAACACATCGGGAATCAATATTCAAAACGAAAGTTAGAAAGAAAGAAAGAAAGCAAACAGCAATTTTCTTCGACTCAACAAGGAAATCCAGGCTGGTGGAGCAAACATACCTACGGCTGAATCCCTTGTCTGTGGCCTCAAAAGAAAAGAAAGATGGAGGTGTCAAATCCAGCCCAAGTCTGCGAACCGGAAATTCCGCAATCCTTCAGCTTAAAACCACAGCAGCGGTGGCTTGACAGGATGAAGTGCCGAATTGCTTCATACTCATTACAGAAAAGATTACAGGGGGAGGGGGGTTTCAGACTACCGGAACTGACTTGGGTAGGTTTACCGATATACCGAATGCCTGTAAAGCTAGGTACGATACGTCAAGCAAAGTACGCAAAACGCACCACATTTATAGCGAAAACAACAAACTGAAGAATGCACTTCGGACCCCTAGTGTGCATTTGCTGTCGCTTTGATCTCCGAGTCTTTGAACCGAAGCTTTCTTTGACGCTACACGGTGATCCTTTGGAACCATGCGACACAAAGTGAGAGAGAAAAAAAAGTTTCGGCGAAATTAAAGCCTTGCCTGCTGACTCATCAGGACAATTCAAAACTAGGCAACTCTATAGAACAACCAACATCTTGTAAGCTATATCTCCGGCAACAGTGCAGAGGGTCAAAAAACATTGAAGAGTATCACAAGGGCAGGCCGACCGACCCAGCCCGACCCGACCCGACCCGACCCAACTCAACCCAACCCGACCGGACTGAACCCGACCGGACCCGACCCGACCCTACCCGAGGATACTGTTTAACGTGTCAAGTGATACCGTTTCGATGTATCACTGGTACGCTGTATATTTGTCCCTTCCAACCATATCCGCTTCTGTTGACGAACACAAACAAGTCGAAGGACATGGAGCACAGCACTGCAGCGTTCCACCTTGCGTGAAACGCGATCACATATTTTGAGTAAAACTGGCTGGAAACGATTTATCGACCTCTTGATACTGTGGACTACTTTGTGTCCACCTCAACAGCGGCACGGGAGCGCAAAAAGCAAAATAATGCAGCCCTTTCAAGGCCTTCTTTAACGAAATACGAAGGTGTGCTCGGAAAAATGTACGACGATATTGCGGTGCGCTCAGCTACCTGGTTATTAATTACGGGTAAATACATCATAATTAAAAGCTTGCTTTAACTGCGACCAGCCGCAAGCAAAAAGAAAAGAAGGGAAATGGGAGAAGAACAGAAACATCGATTAGTCGTACGCATCGGTGGTCTTTGAAGTCTTTATATTTATTGCGTTTGTACCGGTGTACTTGCTCTGTGGCACACATTGCTTAATTCATATCCGACTAACATCAGCGCAGCAAGGTATATCGATAATGTCGGGATCATTACGCCGCTTCGGCCTAAAATAGGAATCTGTGGTCAGCTTCAGAGAGTAACATAATATCGCTTCCCCCTCTGCCAATAATCATTTTTTTTCGTGTCTTTGTCACGGGAGGGTATTCGGATCGGGCCCGGTGCATTGCGTGAACCAGCCGGGACACTTGTGGTTGTCACACACTTGTGCAAGTCATACAGGCGTATGCTTATGTCATTAAGATACTCGAGCGATGTCGCATACTGTCCCTTCATGCTAGCGTCAGTCGTGTATTTGTGAAAGTCAGATAATTGGGGCAGTCACATCTGGTCCCGCGATAGCTGTGTCAGCCGCAATTTTACCTTCTGGGCCCTTGCTCCCGCCTGTGCACAGACGAATGCACTTGGTTGAACGAGTGTTCGGTTCTATACACTCACCGTGCGAGGCATGCGAACTGGTGCGTCGACGTTTCTTCGACGACTGAGTCGATACGCTTTCTTGGTTTTCCTTCTCCATCTCGAAGGCTGTCGATGTTGACGAAACGGCCGGTGAAACGAGAAAAAGAAATGGTTTTCTTCTTCAACTTCCAGCCTCGCTAGAGCACGCCCTGAAGAAGATGGCCGACTGAGTAACATACGTTTAGCAATATGATGATGATGATGATGGTTTCGAAGTTGATCATGATGATGCATAAGCTGCCCCTTCATGTGAGCCAATAACAGGAATGGATTTGGCCAGAAAGAAACGGAAGAAAAGAAAGAAGTCACAGTTCTCCACACAGTGTCGTTTGCACTGCCACCTCTGCTGAGCATCTGCTGACATTACTTTGTTTCACCACCACTGACGCAGGCAGCGATGATGACGATGATGATATACTATGGGACGGACCTGCAGATGGTCTAAGCGACATACAGCGCGGATCAAACATCCAAGAATAAAGAAAATAGGGCAATTTCTTCGACTCAACAAGGAAATCTTGGGGTGGGAGAGCAAAATCCCTGCGGCTGTATCCCAGAGTTGAGGCTTCAGAAGAAGTGAATAACGGACCTGTGAAATGCAGCACAAGTCTGGGAAGGGGCAAATTCCAGAATTCCTTCAGCTTAAATCACAGAAGTGGTGACTTGACAGAAACAAGTGTTGTGCCGTAGCACGTAACTTCTGGAGCTACCGAGTTTCAGGTAAAGGTGGAAGGAAGGGAGGGGGTGAGGGGGAGGGGATCTTTCGCACGTGAGCTTTCTTTCGCCCGCTCACTCGTTCGTTCGCTTGTTAGTTCGTTCGTGCTATTCGCTTACACTGAAAATTATCGTCAATTGTTTTTGCAGGATTTTGTTTCTAATGTTTATGTTCGCAGGCGCAAGACGGGGAGCGTATTTCTGTGCTTGTAACGTATTAATGACAACTTTCTGACGTTGGCGAAACGCATAAACCAAATAATTCTTATCTGAGACGGTAGGCAAAAAGATTATGTCGGTGGTTTTGCATATATATATATATATATATATATATATATATATATATATATATATATATATATATATGAACAATACATCGATAGCAGATCAATTATTCTGTGGCATAGAACAACTCCGTTAAAACACCGTCCGTGAGGAATGTCCCGAATAGTTTTTCTATGTGAATTCCCCGAGAAAAAGCGTACTCAGATAAGCGTGGTTTGAAGCGCAAAAAAGCCAGCCCACGCTGACAGCAACTGCGACACATTGTCATCGTCATCACTGTCTTCAATGACGCTATGCACGGCGATCCCTTGGAACCACGCGTCCCAAAGTGAGAAAAACAACGTTTTAGTGAAATCAAAGTCTTACCTGTTCACCCATCACGACAGCTCAAAACTCAGCCAGGCTATAGAACAACCAGCATCTAGTAAAGTATCTCTCTGACAGCAATAGCGAGGGTAAAAAAAAAAACACTAAAGAGAAACACAAAGAGCAGCTGCTACCGCCATCTGCCGCGCATCATCACCACCAACACTGTCATTCGATGCGAAGCAACGGTCCTTTACTGCCGAGCACTCCAAGACGGAAAATAAAGTCAACATCTTAACCGATGCCGTCTGACCATAACAACGGTTCGCAACGCAGCAACGTGACTGCAATGAACGAGGGTTACGTAACGTCGCCGACGCGTCAAGAACGGCGCCAATAAAATCTAGAGTATGGTAAGAAGCCCGCCCTGTACTCGGCCCGCTGCTGGCGGCGACGATGGCGACATCTGTCGGAAACGAAACGCCTAATTGGACGCCGTAACCAGCTGCGTCGTAATTGGTCCGAGGTGGGGAGGCGGCGGAAGCTGCAGATAAAAGCCTCGAGGGCCAGTTTGGCGCGCTCGTTGATGAGATCGTTTCCGAGCCGCATCGCCGAAGACTGGCGGGGAGAGGGCACACGTTGCAAACTGGTCCGGAGATACGCTATTACAACGAGAGACGGGCGCGAGGAGGGAAGGGGGGGGGGGGGGGCAGGTGGGGGGGATGCTTTGTAGCGGTATGCCAATATCGCGCTTGTCCGAATGCGATGCGTGCCTTACGATGAGCCCGTAGCACGTTCAGCTGCCGTCATCATCAATGTGATCAGGCGGCCGACGTGGAGGCTGCATTCCTCGAAGCATTCCTCATCCGGGTGCCCGGCATAGTGCTGACGTGGCAGACGGGCAGAACATTCTTCACGAGTGCGAGGGGGAAAAGGAGGGAGTGGCAGAGGGATAACGATATAAGCGAGCTAGGATTGAGGAAGAGAATTACGAGTGGTGGATATCGTTGAGGGGGCGAATGTGAACCATTGCTGGGCGCTCCAGCGGGAGCTTGGAGTGAGTGAGTGAGTGAGTGAGTGAGTGAGTGAGTGAGTGAGTGAGTGAGTGAGTGAGTGAGGGTAAATCGCTGAATCATTGACCGCAAAATTAAGTGCGTAAGTGAATTCGCAAGTAGCTGAATGGCTCACCGGTTTCTTGAGTGAGCAAGATGTGGGACCTGACAAACTTGCAGGCTTGTTGAATGACTAGTTGGTTGAAATTGAGTAATTGAACGAATCAGTGAGCTAGTGCGTGAATTAACTTGGTTGAGTGATGGATACTCCCTCACTATACTTTCTTTTGCTGCCGTCTAATTGATAATACGGGAGGCAATAACGAAAGAATCACTGATAGCTTAAGGTGGTGCGCTGTAGCGTGAAAGACACCGCGCAAGATGTCCAATCAATACGAACTAGCGCAATTTGGTGTTTCGCTGATTTCACTGTTTCCGGAGTAGTATGGAGCCTTCTTACGCTAGGAGAGGTCAGTGTTCCATTATTGACGATCGTTCTCAAATGAAACTCACCCAGGGAGCAGCCAAGCCATCATGCCTCTTGGACGACTTTGCAATACGTTAACTTTGTTCTATTGATATATTGTTCCGTTGGTATGTAAGCCATGCGTGCAGCATCAAGGGTGTGCGTGGGCTCGAAATCTACTAGAATATAGCAGTTGCAGCAACGGCCACGGCGGCCGCATTTCGATCGGGGTGAAATGCATAAAACACACGTGTACTTAGATTTAGGTGCACGTCAAAAAACCCCAAGTGGTCCAACTTAATCCGGAGTCCCCCACTATACGGCGTGCCTCATAATCATATGGTGGTTTTGGCACGTAAAACCCTCTAATTTAATTTAATGTTTAATGGCGTAACGGAAGTTGAAACTGAAAAAAAGCAGTACATAATAAAGAAGTTTCACCACACGTTGAGGAAAATGTCAGTGTGTAAAATTTGGAGCCGATTGGTAAAAAGGTACGTATAGGCGGTGTAAAAAAATGGCGTCCACAACGTAATTTCGGCTCTCGCAATCGCTTCCGGCGCATGCAGTCGTCAAAAGCATAGTCTTCGAGATCTGATTCCGTTACCCAAAGGCAGTCGTCGGAAGCGCGTGGATTTTGACACCGCCTTTTACGCAAGAATTAGTAAAAAAAAAATAAATTGCTTGTTAAAAAACCGTTTACCCATATATGTCTAAGACATATAGCGGAAAACTGTTAACAGATTGACTACGATATTGCATAAGGGTAAAGTATGCTTAAGAAAACTGGGGGTATGTATATTACAGCAAATAATAATTATTTACATGCCAGTACCAGTGTATGGACATACTTTTTTTAATCATCGGGGAAAGAAAGCAAGCAATATTTGAACATAACGTTGTTAAAAACTCAACACGGGCGGAGACAATTTGATGGGTTGCAGAGCTTAACGATATAACCAGGCACTAACACCACAGAAACATATATGTATAATGGGTCAAGAAGTGAGCGAATAGATAGACGAAAAAAAAAAGCATAGGTTCCAGAAAGGCATCACTTATCGCAAATTACCTATCACAAGTTTAAAGTCCAAGACATTCGGCACTTTCGTCCAGCTGACGTATCTAGAACATAATTAGCTATACTATATGACAGCACTCTCGCGTGCACGAAGAGCAAGCTTACCCTATAGAGCTCACAATAAGCATTGGGCATGAGTAGATTCGCTTCGCTTCATGTTTTTAACAGTGCTGTACTATAGAACGAGGTACTGGGGCCACGTAGATTCCATGGGCAAACGCTGGAGCACGCGGCGCGAACGCAATCCAGCGTGAAATTTTCCTGCTTCGCGTCAGG
Source organism: Dermacentor silvarum (assembly GCF_013339745.2). Taxonomy (NCBI): domain Eukaryota; kingdom Metazoa; phylum Arthropoda; class Arachnida; order Ixodida; family Ixodidae; genus Dermacentor; species Dermacentor silvarum. The sequence goes on from NC_051163.1 coordinate 25,216,581, forward strand.
TTGCCTCACCCGCGGTATTACGGCGTATAATCTTCGCAACCAAATTCCGGGATGTTGCCCGTGGCTTCAAACCAGAACTTCTTATTCTCGAACAGCATCGAATCGTCTTCGTCGCACGAAACTTCAACGAGATTATATCGTGCCGAAGCACACGATAAACAAGAGAGAACAAACAAGAAACTCGTACGAAGACAGGCGTTTTTTGAATCCTTATTTTACGCTCGACGGCCGCCGGTGAGCATTTGCAGCCTGAGACGAAGCCCACACAATAAACTATACCGGAAATCCGCACCCGGAAAAAGAATTGTCAGGGTTCGGGCCTGTACACGCGCACGCGTATCGATGCGTGCGCGTGCACTTCTTGCATCGACCGAACCTTGCGATGCTGAACCGGGCTCGGGTGCTGAACACCACCCTCCAACATACTCTCCACCCGTCGCGATACCCAAATTCCTCGCTCCCCACTGAAAGCGCGGTGACGGGAACCTAGCGGAAAGGCGGCCGAAGAGGGGGAGTAAGGGAAGAGCAGACGGGAGGATAGGGAGATCGCAGCACCCTTCTTGCGAGGGAGAGCGCGGGCCAGTTTTACGCTCCGAAGCGCTTATCGACGCCGACAAGACGACGTTGTAGACGGCACCGTATCCAGAGCACACCGCCGGCAGATCGTCCACGCTCTTCTCCCATCCTTCTCCCGTTTTTTTTTGTCATCGCTTTCTTTGCGCTTCTACTTCCCCAAACGCGCTCAGGCAACGGCGGAGCAGGATGACGGCATGGCGTATACATTAACGTCGACGGATCCGGACACTCTCTCCCTTGCAGGATGAACGGGAAACAGCAGGAGTGGTGAGGGTGGGGAACGGAGGGTGGCATAAAAAGGAGCACGGGATGAGACAAGGGCGACAGTGGCGTGCTGGCTTGCATGCATAAAAATCAATCTCTCTCTTGTGTGCCAACGCCGGTTGCCGCGCGGCTGCTCGTGTATGCTGGCTGCCAGGAGCACGCGGTCCTTCCCTTTCCGTTTCTGTCGACTTAGCGACGGCGAGTCCTCTGGCGAAGTCCCATTTTGTCCATTTCGTGGGGAAGGGAGGCCATGGGGGATAAGGGGACACATGATGGTATGCGCGTGGGCGTCGATGAGAAGGAGGAGATGTGGCCTGGTAGGAGTGGGAGAGAGAATTACGTGGAGGTAACAAACTTTGAAGCATAAGGAAGGTGTGGGAAGGAAGGGGGAAATGAGGAATAAGGAGCAAGGAGCAACTTCTGGCTTACGAGGACGGCAGATGTTCTCCTCCACCCCGAAAATTTCGGGGAGCACAAGGAAGCGAGGGTACACCCGAGAAGGGAGCAGGGAGTGCCAGCTAACGGGGTGTATGCGTTCTTTAGGACGTTGTTATCTAAGCCAGAACCAGGAGATGCAATGATCGAAGGGGATACGTAGGGAGTGAGGAGGGAATTATAGGGAAACGGGGAAGGAATACAGAGACACGATAAGATGTTTACACTAGAAAAACATAGGAGGCAAAAGAATCAGAACAGGGGTTTAGGGGCGAAGTAGCTTTAGGCTGGCGGCATAAGTAGGGAGTGATGAGCCGATTATGGGGAGATTAGGAAGAGGGAGACATTGTAGCATGTTTACAGCAAGCAAATGTTAGAGAAAAAACAACCGTGGGGCTCGTAAGGGAGGCGAATGAATTTGGGCTGGCGGGCAAGAGAAACGCGGAGAGGTAGGTTTTTCTAGCAGAATGAGGATGAGAAAGGGCACAGCGGGTTACATAGGGATACAACGAAGATGTGTCGGTAGCCGATGGGGAGAGAGCAGAGGGAGACGCAAACGCAAGCTGAAAAGCTCAGGGAGCTCTAAGCGCTGTATCGAGGGGCGTTGTCTCGTCTGGGTAGACACAACGAAGCACTGCCTGTTCCCTAAAGGGGAGCGTCTGGACGAGAGGAAATAAATGAATGAATGAATAAGGGCGATGTTTGAAGCCTGAGGGGGACCGCGGGAACCGAAGAACATGCATACGCTATTCTGGTCGAATGGCGGCGACGCATCCTTCCCGACGGAGAAAAGAACCGGAGAGGGAGAACACACGGGATAACTGGAGAGCGAGAAGATCTCGGAACACGAAGGCGCAGAGGAACTAAAAAAAATATAGAACAGACGAAGGATAACATTCTTCAGGCACTCCAGGAGCGATGCCGTCATGTGCAGCGGTGTTCCGACGGGCGAAGCCAGCCGTGTACCAGTAACGATGTGCGTGAGTAGAAAGAAAGAGAGAGAGAGTTGTGGGGGAGGGAGGTGAGTAGGAAAGGGGGATAACAACGGTAAACGAACTCTGTGCCTGTCCTCACCGAGTCGTTACTTTTCTTCGTCCTCCCGCTTTTTTCGTTTCTTTCGCTGAGCTTACTTTTCTTTGTGTGTGTTATTCATTCACCGGGTCCGATGGAGCGCGAAATGAGAGACGGTAGATGCACGACACGGACGTGCGCGCTCGCATCTCTCGTTCGTCGAGTTTGTCGAGCATACCTGCATCCTCCGCCCGTTAAGGACGCTGAGTGCATTCCTGCGTCGAGAAACGCATTGTACCGCGAGAATGTAAAAAAAAAGAAAAGGAAAAGGTAGGCGCCCGGTTTCTCGTACATGTAACAGTGTGTTGTTCACGAAGGGATCCTAATGGGGCAACGAAGGGGTGCCCGTGAAGCCTTGAAAAAAAATCACCAGCACTTCTCCTGTCGAGAAAATAGGGATAAGAGAAGCTTGTCATGTGTGTAGCTGACCTTCGTGGGGATTTTCTTTCTCTCTCTATCTTTTTCTCTCTTTCTCTCTTTCTATATTAATTTCTCTCTCTTTACTTCCTTCGCTCTCTCTCTTTCTCTCTCTCTATCTATCTATCTATCTATCTATCTATCTTTCTTTCTTTCTCTCTTATTCTGTTTCTTTCTCTGACCTTCGTGCTGACTTTCTTTGTTTCTCTATCTCTCTTTCTCTTTCTATATCTCTGTCGATTTTTCCTTCTCTCTATATATTTATTTATTTCTCTCTCTCCCTCTTTTTATCTATCTGTCTACCTTTCTCTCTCTCTTCATTTCTTTATCTTTGTTTCTCTCTCTTTCTTTCCTTCTCTCCTTATTTCGCTCTTTCTTTCTTTCTCTCCCTCTCTATCTTCCTTTCTCTCTCTCTCTCTTGGTCTCTCTCTTTCTCTCTTTCTGTTTTGTCCCTGGCATGTGCCATTGAGCTTGGACCTTTTCTGCACTATCGCCAGGATCGGCCCACTTTTCGGCGTGACACCGCCACCGCTGTCACCACCGCCGACACTTGTGAGCCTATAAAGATTTGCTTAAAAAGAAGCTGCAGGTGAAAATCAGGGAGCGCGATTTGCGTCGACGCCGCATCGGAGCTGCATCGCGAGATAGGCTTTGAATGCGTGACCTCTCGTTCTCTCTCTTTTATTTAACATTTTCTTACCTTAGTTTTTTAACACGAAAGTGTTTTATGCCGGGGTCCACCAAGACTTCACTGACGTATTTCCGTCACGGAAATACGTCAGCTTATAATGTACACGAACATAATACAAAGAAAGAAACCAGAAGAAAAAGTTCCACAAACATGCAAAATTTGGAAATCGAACCCACGACCTCTCGGTCCGCGACGATAGATCGCCGAGCGTTTAACCCATTGCGCCACAAACGCATTTGCAGAGAGCTACACAGACGCGCCTTATATATCTAACACTCCTCCGTGTACCCGCGCTCTTGCTCGGGGCGGTGCCGCCGCCTACGAGCAGAAAAGAGAAGTACTGCATTATGACACTAACGCGCACCGACAGTGAACGCTTCGGTGGTCTCAGCACTACGACGCCTCGATGCCAGCATTCGAAGGGAATGCTGGCATCAAGAAGCACTACCAACGCCACCTAGGTGGCGTTCACCGTACTCAGCACAGCGGAGCGTGGCCTCCGCAATTAGCTCTGAAAATGTTTCTGAAGTTGATCGCGGAGGCTGCAATTACGACGCGCTGTACGCGCTGATTTGACTCGGTGACGATTCAGTTACGTGCTTTGTCTTGCGCGTTGTATTAGTGTGTCAGTTACGTGCTTCGTCTTTCGCGTTGTGCTAGCGTGTGCAGCGTAGTGCAGCTTCCATATGCACGACGGTTGCTCATGGTCATCGACGTTGGTAGTCGGGATGGAGGAGACGTGCCACCAGGCGTCAGCGTGGGTGCATCAACGCCTAAGGGCGCTTTAGCCACAAAACACCAATAGACATTATATACCAATGTGCAATAAACATTACACTACTTCTGTGAAGACACGTTTCACTTTCGTGTTCTATACCGATTCCTATATAAGAGGGATCAACCACATTTTATTTCTGGACAGAGCCTATCCTAATATCAGTTATTATGATTATTAGGAGGCTATGCCTAGTCGTGTTCTTGATGTTCATCCACGAAAGGTAACGCTTTGACGGGAAGAAAAGGCGACATTTAACCGTTTAAAGCTTTTCTGCCGTTGGATATCTGCCCTTTCGGTTATCATAGAGTAAAGGATAGTGCGGTATCTTTATTTTCTATAAGTAATATTGTTTTATAGAAACATAGTGGCGAATTCGATTGACCGTATTTAAGGCAGATTTTGCTCAGCTGGTGAGAGGATATACCTTACTATTAGGCGTATCGTGCGATGTTTCACTGGTATATCCGTGTAAACATCTAACATATAAACGAAACTTGCAATCCTGCGTTAATCGAATCCAACACATACTAATTGCCCTGGTGAGTGCCTAATGAAATAAAAAAATAAAACCTTTCGCCAGCGACAAGATTCCGTCCTGTTCTTCTTGAGAGTTGGGCGAATGCTTCGGCAGCCCACTATCGGTGACACTGGGCCAGATTGATGTCGCATTAACTGCACATTCCGAGCAAGATGATTTCACGTTAGAACAAAATGAACCGCCCCATAGAGTGTGTTCGATTTCGGGTTTTACATCCTTTAACGACCGGGCTATCGCTGACACGGGCTGATTGATGGTCGTTCTTACTCCAGGTTCGTCGATCTAGGGAGCCGGACCCGTTTTATGTGGCTGGAGAAAAGAGCAGGGCGACCAATCAGCATCGATTGCACTGCGACGTACGGCCACCGCCTAGAAAAGTGAATGAGCTCATCGGCGTTATATCCTGCCGTGCTAAAACGGTGCACCACTGTAGCAACTAAAGCAGGTGTTAGGGAAAAGAGGAGGAAAAGGAAGGAAGTGTATAGATGGAGGCGAGGAAGTTAACCACACATATTTCCGGTTTGCAGTCCTGCGGTATAGTAGGGTGGTAAGGAAATGGGAAAGGTAGAAGTATGGAAAGTATAGATAACTAATTTAGTTAATCTGTGGGCCTTAACCTCCAAAAACTAAGCAGTGGGTTGTGAGGCGCACCGTAGTGAGGAGCTCCAGACTAAATTTGGCCACTTGGGATACTTCAACGCACACGCAATGCACAACACACGCGTTTCTGCATCCCGCCCCCATCGGAATGCGGCCGTCGTGGCAGGTATCGAACTCCGGACCTCGATCTCTGCTGCGAAACGCCATAGGCACCCTACTATACCACCGTGGATCTAAGTGTAGATAATTAAAACAATCCAAGGGTATCAAACAGAATCGTCAAAGTCCCATCACGTGAGTCCGTGCTACAGACAACTTCTATAGAGGCACGCAATCGCTCCTAGGTTCTTGACCGATGAATGCCTAGAACAATGAGGCAAGGTTTAGGACGGGCGTCTGCGTAGTCGAGACGTTTCCGGTATGACGTAACGCTGGGTAGTAACAGAAGTATGGATGTCCTGGATGTTATTCCGGAGCAAACAGCACCTAATAGGGGAATCGGAACAGAAAGAGATAGGACGCTGCGCTTTTTTTTTTTGTGTCCCTTGTTTAACGCTGGTTGTACCCAATTATTTACTGATTTCATTTATGATTCATTCTTTCATTCCTTTCTCTTTTGTTTTCCTACCAGCGTTTACACCTCCTACGCCTTATTGCTTTTCGACACCTTCCTGCGTTCGCCTATCCCCTATTTTACTCTCACATAGCACCGGTTACTTATTATAGTACGCATTACGTGATCCGTCTGATCAGTCTACTATGTTTTTGTAGGATATTCCTCTTCGCATAATAGCTAGCATCCGCTCCAACACTAAATGTGTCGATTTCTTGAAAAAGCGACGGTCGACGTCCCCGTATAGCACATCCCTATATGGGCGAAAAGCAAGAATTTACGGCAAGCATACGTCCCACATACGTCCACCAAGGTAGCAGTAGTCTAGGTGGAAGCTATACACGCTGGTCGTCGTAACCGACGACGTGCTGTAAGGGTTCGATGAACAGAACACAGATAGAGGAAGAAAGCAGAACCGATACACTTTTTTTTTGCGCAACCCACGATATGTAGCCTGCGCTTCTAAGCTGAGTAACATGTCAACGGCTTTTTATTCCGCCAGCCGCACTGCCGCTGTTGTAATGACCTCCGTCGACCCATCACCGCTTGGGAGAAGCCATAGCTAGCGTTATATCTCTTTCTTTCTCCGTATAGTTCCCGTATTTCTCTCTTTCTCGACGGCTATAGCTATTAGGCAAGCCACGCATCGTCCCGGGCGGCCACGCAGAAGGCTGGCTAGGCTATTAGGCTTGGCTGCCACGGGATATATAGCGGGCCGGCTATTTTACAGCCTTCTTCTTCGGCTTCCATTCGATACCGGTGGAGCCGGCGAGCTCGCGTAAAGACAACCACCCACGGAAACGGCCGGGCAAGCGCTAGCGTCGAGCATAGGATGGCGCTGTGCGCGCCAGTTGATGGAGCTGTGTGTAGCGGAGACCGTAAAAACGTAGTAGCCTTGGTCTCCTCCTCATCATAAGACAAACAGTAATGTATGTGCGGAGAAGAAGGCGCAGTAAATGTCGAAGCAATATAGTGGCTGCAAACTTGTACTTGGCTTGGCTGGAGTTGGTATGCACTTTCGCGAGAAACGGGCACCACTGCGGCAGCGAGGTGCTGGAGCCAGGGCGGAAATTGGGGATAGCTGGTGGACCCAGTCTATACTATGAAGGTCTTTAGTGTACCTGCACGCATATGGGAGGCAAGACTGGCTGGTTGACCATCCATTATAAGAACATTATAAACCACATCATAGCCACATATAAACCACCCTAATGTTCATTTATCTCCTTTTTAATTAGATGAGTAAATTAGTTGGAGTATTTAGTTAGACGGTGAGATATCATTCGTATCTCACACAGGTAGTTACACAATACGTAGAAGGTATGTATGGGTGTATAGTTTTTAATCTGAATATCCATATAATGCAAAAAGAATTGTGGACACATGGTCTGGCAATTTTTATTGTGTATTGACTACAATGTTCCGCGTGCGACCTGCGTGAGAGTCTATGCACTACACTACAGACGAAAAAACATAGACTTGTTAGCAACTTGCGATAGACAGTCTGCATTTCTCGTGAACACAAACGGATAACTTTGTGAGGCAGAGCAGTCAACTTGGACTTTGCACAGGTTTTATATACTCTACATGATCATTCTAATAACAGGCAATGCTCCAATGTCGCACTACGCCTGATATTTAGTGTGGGTAAGTTCAGTGCGATTGAATTGTTATAGCACACGTTACACATAAACCGCGCTGCAGTGTCCTGGGAACGGGCGATTTTACGTTCATATTTCCTGTATCCAACCATGAGCAATCTCTGACAAGGACTGCAGCGTTTTAATCCTACGTTTAGTCGTCAGCAAATAAACATTAAAAAATATCATTGCAATGACGCTGTGTGCTGTCTCATGAAAAAAAAAAAGATTTATTTTGTGTCTGACAATCTTAACCACAACGGTGCGCCTACCGCGGAATGCTCCTCCCATTAAGGCGCAATCAACAAGCATTAAAAAAAGCCGGCAGATCCCACGCCCTGTGGGAATCGATGTCATGCGAAGCAGTGTGCGGGGAGCCTAGCAAGTTAACGAAACGACCACGAGAGCACCAAGCCGTAGGCGGCTTTTTCATGACCCACATGACACGCATGTCATGACATTCATGTCATGATCTATCATTCACGTTCATCATACACCGCTGTCATACTATGCCAATTTTGGTATCTACCAAGTTAACGAAACGACCATGAGAGCACCAAGACGTAGGCGGCGGTTTCATGACCTATCATTTATGTTCGTCATACACTGACGTAGTATGCCAATTTTGCGAAATATCAAGTTAAGGATACGACCATGAGAGCACCAAGACGTACGCGGCTAGATAGATAGATACTGGCAAATTGGCAAATGTTCGCCAAGAAATGCTTCGCATTTAAAAGCAAAAACAAGATTATTACAGGAATCACAAGGACACTGAATTTTCTAGGTTTCCCGAACAGTAAGGACTTTCCTTTCGTTAGAGCAGTTTGTCCTTGGCTGACCACCCTCGCTACCAATATGTCGAACACCTGTTGCTGGCACCGGATTTTTACGAAGAGTCTTAGCGTAGAAGTTTCTTTTTTCTTTTTGATGAAGATGGGCTCAGTCTGGTTGCATAACTGTTCAGAACGGATTTCACTTGAGCGAAAGGAACAAAATAATATAGGCTATGAGGACGACGACTCAACGTTGGCTACCGAATGCAACTAGGATCACTAGACAGCAGGCAACAGAGGAAATTAGGGACTAAGCGAAATTTGATTCGTTCGTGTCGTGATTTCGACAATGAAGTGAAAACATTTTTGTTACGTCCACTTTATCGGCGAAATTGAGGGAAAAGATTCAAAAGAGATTCCCGCTGATGTTTTTGCAACGAATCGAACGTTTTTCTCATGAACAGCCAAAAAGTCGATCTGTTTTAAGTTGCACGGGACACGTCAGACTTCTTATTTCAAATCATATTATTGTGAAGTAGAACCGCAAATTATTTCAAGACCATTTCTGAAGACCATTTCCCAAGACAGGTTGTGTCAACTGGGCAGCAGGCTACAAACAATAGAGCGCACAGGCCTATAAACTCGACTTGATGCGATACGTGGACACTTGCGAAATTTCAGGGAGAGCCACAAATTATGTAATTAGCATTGCTGACAGTCACATTTCTGAGAATAGCTTTGTGGTTTTTCTTTCTCAAATTCCAAAGAAGTCACTGCACCCGAAAGGGTTGAAGGCCAGGTGAGATAATGGCAGTGCACGGGAATAATTTAGCTATATATTGTTATTTAGCGCCATTGTATGTCTCGGTTTTATCCTTACTCCCCCTTTTTCGAAGTACTTCTCCTGAACTAAATTTTGTTTCCTGCATTTTCTTTTTGGGTTCTTGGTAACTGTACATCCTATACAATGACGTCAACGGCTGTGTAGAGCGTGCGAACGGCCCTCCTTGCTCTGCGGGGAGACACCTGGCGGCGGTTGCCGGGTCCGAAATTTTGTGCCCTGGAGCATGCGTGGCCTAATAAACATGCAAACTTGCCCATGTTGCATGTAACGAGAGGTGACGTTCGCGAGCGCCTTTGTTATCTCGAACAGTCCGTGAGCGCGCTTATTTTTGTTGCAGAAGGCCGGCGCGTGTTATCAGCCCATACGTTTCATTCTATGGCAATTGAGGTTCCGCAAGTGCTCTCAGGCCGGGCGCAGATATGGGTAAACAAAGGTGCTTTTCAACTTGGCCACTTGTCAAAAGCAGTTCTACAGGTCTGTTAAGCCACGCCATGCTCCTGGACACTCTATCTCGAACCCAGCAACTGCCGTCAGCTGTCGCCCTGCAGAGCAAAGCCGGCCGCTCGCGCGCTCTACACAGCAGTGGACGGCACTGTACTTCTCGCAGTGTTGCCACGTTCGGCTGGTTAGTGCAAAGTTCTTGAAAACGAAACTATCGCAGCGCGAAAGAAAAACAGCACAAAGTAAGGAAACACACACGCAGCGTTGCACTCGTCCCCCTTATTGCGTCCTGCATTTCGCGCACTTCGATAGTTCTGTTTCCGTTTCGTAGATGGCGATTGTCTTCATGTGCCTTCCTTCTATAGAACTTTTACCCGGGACGATGTCATTACTTTTTACTTCGTCTTCGCATTCGGGCCGATGCCTGTACACTTTGCCGAAAGAAAGAAGGAAAACCGAAACGTATTCTGCAAACAGGAGCCGCCGGAGGTCAGCCGGGGTCATCGGCAGAACGCACTATAAGCTGGCACGTGCGACATAAGCCGCCCCCATCTCTTCGCCGCCCTGCCCAATGGCTGCTGGATCAGCGGGTCTGCTGCCACGCTGCCACCGCGCGGATATATATGCTCGCTGGAGAAATGGCCGGCGGTACCGCAACGACGGGGCGGAGGTGGCAGTGCCGCTCGTCGATCAAGGCTGATGGGCGACGTCGTGAATACGGAGGCGTATATCGCCGGCCACGGTGAGGCCAGCAGCGGATCGGTGACAGAGAGGCGTTGGCCGCTGTAGGCAAGGAGAACGGGTAGAAAAATAAGCGAGTAAAAGGAGATCAAAGCGAAGGCGTTGGCCGCTAGGGAAGCAGAGGAGAGAAATAAGGCAGGGGAGAGCAAAGGGAAGGCGCTGGCCGCTAGAGAAGCAGAGGAGAGAAATAGGGAAGTAAGGGGAGAGCAATGGGAAGGCGTTGGCCGCTAGGGAAGCAGAGGAGCGAAATAAGGAAGGGGAGAGCAAAGGGAAGGCGTTGGCCGCTATGGAAGCAGAGGAGAGAAATGAGGAAGTAAGGGGAGAGCAATGGGAAGGCGTTGGCCGTTAGGGATGTAGAGGAGAGAAATAAGGGAGTAAGTGGAGAGTAAAGGGAAGGCGTTGGCTGCTGGGTAACGTGATGATAAAATAGGGAGTAAGTGGAGCGTAAAAGGAAGGCGTTGGCTGCTCGGTGAAGGATAAAATAAGGGAGTAAGTGGCGAGTAAAGGGAAGGCGTTGGCTGCTAGAGAAAGAGAGGAGTGGAATAAAAAGGTAAATGGAAAGTACAGGGAAGGCCTTGGCCGCTAGAGAAGGACAGGAGAGAAATGGAGAACTGAAGAGTAAAGTGAGGACGTTGGCCGCTAGGAAAGGAGAGGAGGGAAATGGGGAAGTTAAAAGTAAATAAAGGGAAAGTGTCCAGTGTTAGAAGAGGAGGGGAAAGAAGGGAGTAAACTGGGGTTAAGGGAAACATACTTATCGTTAAAGGTGAAAGGAGAAAAAAGGAGTGAACTGAGGGTAAAATGGAAGCGTTGATCGTTTAGGGAAGTGGAAGTAAGGAAGTAAAAGGTAAGGCTTCGATAAGAGAGAAATAGCGGAGAGTACTGAGAGAGCAATGGAGAAGTAACATTAGGGAAAAAACGAATAACTTGTTGAAATTAGGGGGGGGGATGAGGGACTGATGATTAAGTAAACAAGGATAGCGAAAAGCTACAAATCAGGGAATGAATCAATGATCGAAAGAAGAATGGGAAGTCCGGATGCTTAGAAGGAAAAGATTAAAGCAAAGAGCAAGATGGAAGGAACCAAGGGCCGTAAGAAGGAAGAAGCATTGCATTCAGGAAAAAGGGAAACCGGGACACGTTTCACAAAATAACCAAGTAAAACGAAATTGAAAAATGAAAGGAAGAAGAGTAAAAAAATGAAATTAAGAAAAGAGAGAAATAATGAATGCAGGGAATAAGGGAGGAAGGGGAAGTTTAAGGGGTTTATGGTGCAGAAAGGGATGAGTAACGCAAGCTACCTGAACGACGGAACAAACATTGGAGAAAAGGAAGCAGATAGGATAAACAAAAAAAAACGAAAAAGGGAAAACAACGCAACCTCACGGAAGTCGCAAAATCGGGGCCAAAAAGGGCGCGGTCCGCCTCCACCTTTCCCTGCTACCCAGTGAAACAATTTGGCCCGTGTCGTGCACTACTGGGAGTTCATGCGGTGAGGCTTAGCCTTTATTGTACGGGCGTGTGTGGTTTGCAGCTAATGGGACGTTTGCGCGGCATCACCGCACCCGTATAATCATCGTTTTCTGGAAACCTATTTATTTTACTCTCGCAACCTGTATACATTCCTGTCTTTCTCTTGGCGAATAGCATAGCGCGGCTCACGAACGTCTTTTATCAGCTGCAAGCCGGCGGAGATCGCATGTTGCGAAATGTTCGGTTTTCATTTACGATAAGCCTAACACTGTTTAGAAATTAAAAAAAAAAGCCTAACACTGTTTACAAATTTACAAGGTTGAGACACAACGAATCAGTCACGGCGCGCACATTTGTGCACGCGACTTGTTTCTGTCGGTTCTGTCCTATGCTGGCCTGAAAAAAATAAGACTCCCCGCAGATGTATGCGCATCTGCGCAATTGATCATCAAAGACACCGAAGCGGTACATACTGTAAAATACTTTACGCCCTTAAAAGTGAATCGGCCTGGCTTTCTGCGCCTGCACGCGCTTTGCGAGCACAAACGCAGTCTTCCGATCTTCTGAAAATTTAGGCGGCATATTTTTATTATATTCGCCGCATATCTTTGGACTAGCAATACAGCTGCTTGTGCTTTGCGACTGATAAGTCGCTCTTAATTGTCTTTTGGGACACTGGCCTTAACCGGACTCTCAAGATGCTTTTTTTTTACGCACAAACATGGGATGCTTGTTACCGTGTGTTGACGTGGGTGGTATATGGGTGTGTCGTTTCATGCATTACCTCTGTCATCCGGAGTAACATGCTAGGTGTATGACGGGGCAAACAGCTGCATCACTCATGAAAGAATACCACTCTCTAGTACGCAATCTGTTCAAGAAGTATACTGAAATTACATATTTTACTAACTTTTACGGCGAAGTTGTCTATGGCTAGGGTCCCACGATGTTTTTCGCGTGCGTCGGCTAAAAATTATCATCATCAAAGGCTCATGCCCCGTAAGCGAGCAAAAAATGCAATGGCCTATAACCCCGTAGGGCAGAGTCTACAAGCACACATCAAGCTAAGTGAAGCGAACAGAGCATACATTCTTTGAAATCACGCATACAGCATACCGAACAGCATGTCGAAAGCTGCCATCAATATTGGCTCATACCCCGTAAGCAATGGCTCATACCCCCCTAGGCAAGCAAAAAATGTAATGGCTCATACCTCCGTAAGGCAGAGGATATCCAAGCACTCAGCAAAGCGAAGCGAACAGTGCATACATTCTTTGGAATCACGCGTACAACATAGAGAACAGCATACGCTTCGATAGAAAACAGGCTCAAAACAACCATCCGAACCACATAATTGATAATAAGGGGCTCCTGATAACAATTCGAAGCACGTAGCGGTCTCCGCATACGTTTCGCGGTAAACATTACCGTTGCGCAAGTCGCCGCGGCGACGCCAGCTTTCAACGTGGGATGTGAAGTCCCTAGCCTATGGTATAGAATATAACCAGCCTAAGAGCTGATTTCAATGACGTTGCAGCACCGCTATGGGCGGCGGCGTGCTGCCAAAATTACCATTACTCCCATTCCTACCATTACTCTAAAATACCGCTACTGCCATTACTCTAAAGCCATAAAGCATTGCATACCCACCTCAGCAGTTGTAGTCGTGGTTTTCAACAGCTTTGCTGGACATACACTTTCGCAGGGCCATGATGGCGAGTATTGGTTTACTTTTTTCGTTAACCTTTTCTTTTTCGTTACGTGGAAGTCCTAGACGTCTAAACCATAGAAGACATTCTGGAAAGCCTGAGAGCGCCCTATGTAACTGAATGTGATATATTCTAGCGCGACAGCGTTAAGGGACCCGTGTCGCAGAAAATCCGGCGTCGGCGGAAACGGCGCCGTTGTTGAAAGAAATTAATCATGCCGAACCAAATTATCTCGAACCACCCCGACCGGGCATGCCCTTCGCGTGGCGCAAGGCGTTAGTGAACAAAAATGGAATTTCTCAAAGTAAAATTCGTCAGAAAAATCCTAAAGTACGACTTAACCACACGCTACAGCCGAGATAGCGTCGGATTGTAATTTGAATATACGAGAAAAAAAAGTCTGATAAGTAGCCAGGAATCTTTGAATGCTACCGCGTTCCATTCTTAAAGGCGAAGCTTAAGGGTCCTTCAGATTTTTTTCCAATGCCATTTTCTGCTTCGTTGCCCAGGAGGTTACTGTGTCATGACGCGGAAGGTGGTCACGTGGGACATCGCGACGTTTTAGCAGTGCCTCGATCGGTCGCTTGATCAGCTACTGCTTGTGCCAAGCCTGTTGTAAAGAAAAATGGAAGTCAGCACTTGTTGTCATGGCAGTAACTTTCCAAGCATTCGTCTGTTTTCTTTTTTTTTTCTACTGTTTTTTTTTATAATTCTGGTGCTTTAGTGCCAAAACCACGATATGATTATGAGGCACGCCGTAATGGGGGGCTCCGGTGTAATTTTTACCACCTGGGTTCTCTGACTTGCACCCAATGCACGGCACATGGGCATTTTTGCGTTTCGCCCCCATCGACATGCGGCCGCCGTGGCCGGGATTCGATCCCGCAACGTCGGGCTTAGCATTGCAACATTTAAGCCACTACACCACCACGGCGGGTAGCATTCGTCTGCTACTCAGCGCAGTTTAAATAACGGAAAATAATGTGTACAGTTCCAAATGTTTTACTTTTCAACACGCTGATTTCAGTACACTGAACTTACATACATACACCGAGTGATATCAAAGTTACAGGGCAGAAACTGTTAATTAGAAAAATATAGACAGTAGCATGAGGCCGTACTAAAAGGGATGTACAGAAAGGCATTTGATTTCTTGAATAGCGAAGGCTTTTTTGGGCAGTACCGTCACGTTTGCCACCCACAGCCGACTATGTAGCGTCGTAACGCTACAGCACCAGGGTTCAAAACGGGATGGGAGCGCTAACTTGTCAGTAATGGAAATGTTCATCATCATCATATTTATTTTCACTTGAAGAGCGACAGCCTCTCCCAGCGATATCTAAGTACTCCCGTCTTATGTCAGCTGACACCCGTCTGATGCCTAAAAATTCCCTAGTTTTAGCAAAGCGCCTAGAGATCAGCAAGATACAATTTTGAGTCTTAGTGAAAAGAAGCAGGGAAAGTAAAGGCGACGGGGCCGTGGCACCCATAGGTAAATTTACAAAGTAGAGATAGGAAAAATGCTCGGTTTCAATACACGTACGTTATAGTAAAACCTAGTTAGTTCAGACTGGATAGATGACTAGTCGTCGCCACCCCGGTTCAAACGGAATTGAATTTGCAATCACCGTCGCCACCAAGCACTGTAGAAACTACCGACACAATCTATGGCTAAAACGCTCGCCTGTGTATCGCAAAAGACACGTCAAGCGCCGTGCATGGCGGACAGTTTCAATTTACGTGCGAGTGTCAACGCCGAATAAAGAAAAGAGCCATAGAATGAAACTGATGTCGGAAACAGCTGCTGACAAGCACAACGTCCGTAATATATATAAGGAGGTGCAGCGAGTTCCTTTTCCTGACAAGAACGAAGAATTCAGGATGCGGACAAAAGAAGAAAAAAGACGCACAGAAAAAGAAAAAAAACGAAATAAAAAACGGGCCTAGATGTGACGTAGTGGACAGAGGGAGAGAGAAGTGGAAAGGGGGAAAGCGACGGACGCCTCTCCGATCGTAGGGCGTGGCCTTCCGCTGGCCTCTTTCATTTCCGGCCCTGTGCGCCCGCAATAATGGCGGCGCAGGCCTTATTTGCGTCATAGGAAGGCACTACCAGAATCCTTTAATACCTTTAGCATTAAACTACGCTTGTAGTACGAAGTATTGTGCCATGCAAAGACCAGGCAGCTTGGCGGGAGCTAAAGTTAGCATCATAGAATCAGTCAACAGTAAATGGTTCAATAATGCAATCAGGATTGTTCTACTTGTCGGGTTCGGTTACACAGTGTGTTTTAAAAAGGAAAAAAAAAAGAAAGGCAATTGTCTGAGAGCCGGGTGCGGGTTTTTCTAGGGTTCCCTGGATATAAAAAATAGTGCTCAGTGGCTACAGGATAAATATATCCTGGATATATATGTAGCCAGGATAGCAGGAGAAGCCAGGGTCCGGCGTCCTCGGTCATAGTGAAGGCAGATGGTAGCGTACGGCTGCGGAGTTCCAGGACGCTGAAGATGACGACCCAGCACTTCCACCAAATGCAACAAGAGTATTTTGCAGGTAGACTTGATAAAGCGGTTAAACAAGCCGGCTCGTTCAAAACCGACCTAGCTCGAACCACACGATCGTCAACGTCTTCTTCTACACACTGGCTGGCACAGAGCTGGTGCCGATGTCCTCCGGTACAATATATATAAGAGAATCTCCATAAACAGTGGTCGTGGGTGAACAAGGCGCGTATGTTGGCATGTAGTATAGCAAGATGTAGGCATTGTCCTATAGGCACAGACCTATATATATGGTATCAAATTTAGAAACATTTTTGTTTTGCGTCGCATTTGGAGCGGTAGAGTTACAGACGGACATTTTTTTATTTACATCCATTGTACACAGGGAATCTGTATGGTTGCACGACCTTCAAATATACCTCCACAAATGGCGAGCTGGTGTCCAAAAGGTTTTGAGGGTAGTTCTGCGAAAAAAAATTTTTTTTTACATTCAGACGCTTTCACCTTCAAAAAAGTCTTTTTGCGTAGCAATACAATGCTCTCAGTGTTCCTGCCATCTTGTGAATAACTCCTGAAAATTCTCTTTCACGAACTAGCGGGGACCTTCTGTAATTCGATCGCGGTTGATTTCAGCGATCGTGTCAAAATGGTTACCTTTGAGCTGGGTTTTTAATTTTTAGGAAGATAGCGAAGTCAGCGAGCGCCATTGGACTGGTACTTCAGATGAATATAGTAGGTGGCATCATCTTGGGATTGGAGCAAAAAAAAAAAAATAGAACTCACGATCTCTTATACCGTGACTAGGTTCGGTTCGGTTAGGTTGGGTTAGGTTCGGTTAGGTTAGGTTAGATTAGGTTAGGTGGCTAGGCCTCGTATCTGTTGGCAAGCGGACAGTCTTAACACAAGCACTATCCGAAAAGCAAGCGGTGACGACCGACTTACACGACTGCAAAACCCACA
Organism: Dermacentor silvarum; assembly: GCF_013339745.2. Lineage (NCBI taxonomy): Eukaryota > Metazoa > Arthropoda > Arachnida > Ixodida > Ixodidae > Dermacentor > Dermacentor silvarum. The sequence goes on from NC_051163.1 coordinate 25,233,644, forward strand.
AGAATAGGCAGCGCCGTTTCATCTCACATCCTACACGCTTAGCAAACAAAATGATATTCATATCCAGAAAGCACAGACACCCTTCCTTCACATGACCAACTATACAAAACCAGATACAAAGCTTTCCGGAAATACCGGCTGCTCAAGCTACTAGGGCCTTCCCATCAGCTGTAGTTTCGCTGTCACATTAAACCAATTCAACAGAAAATGTGATATACCCTACCAACTCTGTCACTGCATCTTGGAGCGATGCGTTCCTTCAGGATCACTCCTCTTGAGTCCTTGCGGCGAACATAGAGGAGTGCTTTTAATGTATGCTAGTCCAAGGGTCTGTTAACCTGGACTATGTAGACTCCATGATGAAATTGAAAATGTTGGCAGTTATTAGGTCGCCGGCCTATTCACAAACAATAATTTGTTCAATGAACGACGGATGTTAATGTGACGTTATATAAAGATAGAGCAGGGCTCATTTTGTAAACACGTTTAACAGTAAACACATGAAACTAAAGCAACAAAGTGAAACGTTCTGCACTTTCTGCAAGTGAACACAAGTAAGTCAATCAAGTCAAGAGAAGAATATAGATGAATAATAATAAATAAATAAATAAATAAATAAATAAATAAATAAATAAATAAATAAATAAATAAATTGGTAATTCCAATTGGGAATTATTTGATACAACATCAATTTAAGCCAGGAATGTTATGGTTATTATAGAAGAAAAAGTATTTATCTCCCTCTCAGACATGAAGTAAATATTGATTATTTGATTGACATTGAAAATTTTGGCAATATATAGAGATAAAAAAAAGAAATTGCGGAAATGACTAAGGACTCGCTTCCGTGAGGCTTTAGCTATAGTATCAGGCAGCCAGAAGAACAAGAGGTTAAAAGCGAATAAACAAATGTAACTAATAAATTCATAATTAGCCACTTTGCCACTCTCAACACTTTCAAGAAAAAAAAAATAAAGCCTTCAAAGCAGCCCATCGTGCTAATGGTTCATTCCGTAAAACAAAAACATACTTGCCTCGGTAACTAACTGCCCCACCGCACACTTTAAGCATGAACAGCCCGTTCGTATTTAGGATTAGCAGGAGGATTTTCCATGACGAGGGACAAGCCGCTTGTCCCTCGTCAATAAGAACCTTATCAGAGTCCCCAGTATTATTTGTGTTTGTTCTATTAACTGTTTTCCCTTGCTGTGAGCTGTACTATAGGTGCGAGAACAAAGACAGCTAATATCCCAAACACACGAGTATTAACATGGATTAGGAGAGGGATTTTGCTAACGAGGGTGAACAATTTGCTTTTCATTTATTTATTTTTCTTTTTTTTTCTTTTTCAATGGTGCTGTGTCCGTCTTTGCGCCCCGCTCAACTTCGTATGTGCACCAAAGTAACGCTCACAAGTTTTGTTAATGTATCTTTCTCTCTGTTTTTTTTTTTCTTATGCGGGTATTTGATTCCCATTCTTCAAGATACCTTGCTTAACTCAGCTCTCAACTTAACCTGTCAAGGGCTATTATGCGCGGACCCGTGAACTTCGCAAGGAGGACTGAGGTCTGCCCAGATTCTAGCACCGACGTGACGTGAGCATAACTTTATGCGTTGCGCCTGCGTTTTTCAGCCCTTACTTCATAACAAATGTCTCCGTTTTGTTAAACACCCACGCCTGGGGTCGTCGGCCGAGAGCCTTTTGCTAAGACGTCGGATTGTTGTCTCGTTTGTCAAGCGTTACGCAGCGTAAGCGAGAACGTGCGCACAGTTCCCGTGCAATGCGCGCGCTGTAGTCTTCTGTGCTGGTCGTATATTGCGCAAGTCAACCGACGTGGTAGCGTAGTGGATTTGGCGTTGCGCTTGCTAAACCCGAGGGCGTTGGGTCAAATCCCGGCCGCGGCGGCCGCATGTCGATGGGGGCGATATACGAAAACACCCATGTACTTAGATTTAGGTGCACGTTAAAGAACCACAGGCGGTCCAAATTATTCCGGAGTCCCCCACTACACCGTGCGCCTCATAATCAGATCGTGGTTGGGGCACGTCAAACCCCATAATTTTTTTTTAAGAACGCCCGTGCACCGTTCATTGGGTGCAAGTTAAAGAAGCCCAAGCGGCCGAAAATAATCTGTATTCTCCGACTGCGGCGTGCGTCGTAATCATATCTCGGTTTGGTCACGTAATACCGCGGAATTGAATCATTGTGATGCCTTAGAACGTGCAACGATAGTTGCGATGGTATCAGTCGCTTCCCATATGTTCCTGTTTCGTTTTTTGCCCTCTAGAACTCCTATATTAGGCATATTTTCGGAAATCCACAGCGTATCTTTTATGTTTTCATTCAAGTACACTGAGCGCTTGTTCCAAGACTGCAAGAAATGTTACGAAACTGTACCGCCCAATCCGTGTAGGCGTGTAGACGAACGACAATTAGCAGCTCGAGAGGAAACCATTGCAAAAAAAAAAAATTAACAATCATATTCAGTTTAAGCTCAACAGAACGCCTACTGAAGGCAGCAGAAAGTCAGCGGAAAGGCAACAGGAATTCTATCCTTATTCGTTTTTAGGGGAACAACGATTCATCTGCGATCATCGGCTTCTCTCTCTTTTTTGATGATCCGCCTTCAAGCCCGATTTCTGGTTCACTACTGATCATTCTTTCGCCAATTTCCTCTTCTGCAGCTTATCTTAACTTCACGTGTCTTTATTTATCCTGGTGTAGCAAGGCACCTACTTTTCACTTTGTCGATAATTCATTGTTTCTTTCATGCGTTCGACGTGTTGGGAACCTGTCTCCGTACATCAGCTTTAGGTCGCGAGTCCGTGTCGCCGCCCCCGGTTCCAGCCCTGTCCTATCCCAACCAACTGCTCCCGCTACGCCCTTCCCTTTATACGGCTGTCATTTCACTGCGCTATCTGCTCGATCACTCGCAGTCACGAACTGTCCTACCGCGAGCAAACCCATCCTCCACTACGAGGTCAAACTCCCGGGTTTGAATGGGCGTAGTCTTCTTTCAGCAACGACTGCTTTCGCCTCGTCGCCAGCGTTACGCCGTAACTGTGCCCGCATTTCGTGTCGGGATGTATTATAACGTACGCAGCTGGCTGCTCAGACAAAAAACGATTCGGTGTTCGTCAAATCGACGAAGTGTGCAGAGGCAGTCATCAATAGGGCGCGAGAGAAAGTAGTGCAGCGTTTCGTGCTACTTTATGTGTGTGTGTACGACATAAAACACGCGTTAAATTCGGAGGAAACAACTGGACACACGTTGGAGTGCAGGCCGATCCTGCCTGTTTCCTGTAACTTAATGTGGCTTTCAATCGGGTGAAACTGCTTCACCATACACAGGGCTAATGTGGCGGGGGGGGGGGGGGGGGGCAAAGTGAGCGAAAGTGGAACCGAATTGCGTGGAAACGAACCGAACAAATAGCTGGTCTATGGCCTCTGAGATTCGCGCGGTGTGCGCCAATCTCGGAAGCCATGGCTAGTCAGTGCTCCGAGTGTTGCTGGCCTTGGGAGGGCGCTTCTTTTCCGAGAGCTACCGCTCCTTCATCCTCAGGGCCACCAATATGCGAAAATATACTCTGATCGAGAATGTTATATCGCAATTGCTTCTCAAATACTATAGTATACTGCTCCTTTGTAAAATTAGGTGCCATCTGTAATCAATTTTACCGCTCATAACTACCTTTGTTGGACTGGCTGTTAGAATATGTATTTGGTCGAATTGACAGTCTCCGGGGAAGTGCTGGTTGCTACTGGGCTGGGGAGGATGACTAGTCTTATGAAACCTAAAATCTACCGAACAAACAAACAAACAAAACATACATACACAGACACACATCAATACATACGTACATACATACATACATACATACATACACATACATACATACATACATACATACATACATACAGCACACACACACACACTACATACATACATACAGCACTACATACACAATACATACACACACACATACATACATACGCACACACACACTACATACATACATACATACATACATACATACATACATACATACATACATACATACATACATACATACATACATACATACATACATACATACATACATACATACATACATACAAACGGACGGCGGGGAGTGACAGACAGACCGACCGACCGACCGACAAAAAAAAAAAAAACGCTTTCTGTCTCCGTTCTATCTTATTATCACTATTCTTCATATAGTTCTTATAGACGCCAGTACCGTTTTTCTCTGTGTTTGCACAACGATAAACGTATGCTGTTTGTGTTTGCTTCTCCATACACACACCTTTTTTGACGTGTAAATTTATAAGTCCCGTTTAACCATTGTATATAATTCCCACCTGCTTGGGCTGAAGACAGAAATATATTTTCAAATAAAGAAAATCCTACAATTTTAATAATACCTTCTTATAATAACACGGTAATCCGTATACTTGTTTTTTTTTCTGTTGAGCGAAGCTATAAAATTCCCTAGAACTGGCTCAAAAAGACATCCTACACTTTTAACAATAACTTCTTATTATAACACCGTATTTCGCATACTTTTCTTTTGTTTCCTCTTGAGCGAAGCTATGAAAGTATCTAGAACAGGTGCACTCGTTTCTGATTGGTCCGTCGTATAAGGGCTCTGTTGCAGCAACGTTCGAAAGTCGCTTCAGCAATAATCCAATATTCACCCGATCCGTTTTTCGATGCGAAATTTAATACTCGCAGAACCCTAAACCTCGCGGGTAATCGCGTGTGCCTCGAGCCGCGCGTGCGCTGGATTAATTTCGTCACGATGCACTGGCTTGAGCTCCAATAGAATATATATATATATATATATATATATATATATATGCAGATGCGTCTCCAATATCTCGTTTGTCTTCACGCTCTGTTAAGTTTATTCCAATCTCCGGCAGCTCTCCGGGACCATGCTTCAGAGTACGCTTACTTGTTTATAGCTGCTACCCCCCGACGCTGCATTAATGAAGATAGCGCCGCGTAGTGGAAGATTAGGGCTTAGCGTAATTGGTTTATCCCTGCACAATGATACCGGCACCCCCTGCTAGATTACGTGCTTCTTGGAAACAAACTTTATCTAAAGTTTTTTTTTTTCTGTACAGTTAGTTCGATCGAAGCAGCAGCGTGCTTTGATCGGTCTTGCTGTGTCAAAGCGTTGCGATTTTAAGCCAGACTGCCTGACGCAAGCATTATCCAAATAGTTTGATCTTATGCCCGGCGTTGTTCAGCAACTTCATTCTTGGGTCCGCTATTTATCGTGGCAGAAGCACGGGTCTATGGGCAAAGCTAGAAACACACACACACACACACACACACACACACACACACACACACACACACACACACACACACACACACACACACACACACACACACACACACACGCACGCACGTACACGCGCACACACACGCACGAGGCGCATTTCCGCCGTCGGCGTCGACGTCGCCGTGATGTTCTGTATAAAGTCGACGTGTGATAACAGTGTGGCCGCGTACCGTACCCTGCATGCGCGAGTGAAAGCCTTCGAGGGTCATACGAAATTGCTGGCTTGATCTCGCGCGCGCAAGGGAGGAAGGCGCGGAGGAAGCGCGCTATCTTCCGTCGCACGCAAGGCACGAAGATGGAAGGCGGGGGGGGGGGGGGAGGGGTTATACGCCGGCGGCGGCTGGTTATGACGCGGCTGAGCGTGGCCGCGCGTGGCCGCGTGGGTCCTATCTTGAAAGCGAATTGCGATGGGGACAGAGTCTAGGTGCGCCGTAAGCGGATAGCTTCGTATGCGCTGTGTTCTCGCAGCTTAGTTGCGATGAAGCGCGAGGCAGCACGCTGGTCAATTCCATCGCTGCTGCCGCCGGGCTTCCTCAGGCCAGAGTTTTGACGGCGAGTGTCCGCGGTCGTCGAGTGAGATATGTTAATGTTTCCCTGCGCGTGCGAGACACCATTCCTGTTCATTTAGTCATTAAGCAAAGGTTTAGAAGCTTACACGCCCGATAAAACTACTGTCCTTGTTTCGTATAGCTGCCTAATAATTTTCTATCCCAATCGATGCTTCGCCTTTCGGGTGAAACTGCGAGTTTTTTTGACCATCAGAATTATGTTAAGGGATTTTTTTTTGGACAGCCTTTAATGAAAAATATTAAAAGAGGCAGATTGGTTAGTTAGATTGGTGGACTGTGTAAAAAAGGTAGATAGTGTTTCAAATAAGCTATCGCCAGTGTTCGAAATATGGCGGCCATCCCTTACAAAAAGCTTACACAGACATTAAATTACATCTCAACAGAGAGTATACCAACGGCCACAAAATCTCTACAGAAACACAATATAATTCCTACAACAAATTTTTAAAGGGATGACGTCGCTTCCGGCTCCTGTAGTTACGCAAACGTATAGCCTTCGAGATTCGTTTCTGACACTCTCAAGGAGCCATCGCTCGGGGGGTCTCCTAAGTGGTCGCCATCGATCATTGTGCCGCCTCAGAGCTGATGCCAATTAATCACTTCAGTTTCCTCATTTGTTATCAACGAAAGATGCGTAACTGACGGGTCTGAGCAGAGCTGAAACGCTTCTGTGTCATTGTCACCTGTTTAAATGCCTAGTAGTACTAGTTGTCATTTTGTTACGTTACGAAGGCTGTGTCTTCCGGAACGCTGTGCAATTCTAACGCTGCAGCATTAGAAGAAAAACAGGGGAAAAAAAGGAAGAAAAAAAAAACATTAGGAGTTTCACGCGCCGAAACCACGATGTGATTATGAGGTACGCCGTGGTGGGAGACCTTTAATTAATTATGACCACCTGGAGATCGGCACCACGCAGCCAACGCACAGTACCCGAGCGTTTTTTTTTTTTTTTTTGCATCCCGCGCCCGTCAGATTGCAGGCACCGAGGCCGGCATTGAGCACACGACCTCGTTTTCCACTGTGCAACGCCATAACCACTGGGCTACCGCACGGAGTAATGCCGCATCATCTACGGACGGGCGCAAAAAAATATGTAAAGATGCAGCGAGAAAAAACGCACCCTACGAAACATATAAAACGCAAGGTCACGTGTCCAACTCGTGGTGAGCTCCGCGCGAAAACGCTTACCAGAAGCAACGTCATAGAGAGGCCATTCGAAAACGTCGTTATATAAACGAGTTGAGTGCGGCTTGCAGGAACAGTTACCTCCCCGGTGGAACCCCCGTTTGGAAGAAGCGAAAAAAAAAAAAGAAGCCATAGCCCCAGCAGTGTTTTTTGAGGGGTACGTGTACAATTTTACGAAGTACAAGTAGCTAATTCGGCTGCCCATATAAGACGGGGGAGTGTGACGTAACGCGAAAGTCGCTACATCGCTTTGCTTCCGAGGTCCGTAGGTTTTTTTTTTTTTTTTTTTTTTTTGAGCGGGTCGACTTTCTGCCATTGCATTTTTCTCCGGTTTTCATTATTTAAATCTCCGCTCGGCATAACAGCGGCGCGAGACGTTACACTCGACGTTCTTACGCGCATTTCCTCTCTCTCTCTCTCTCACTTTTCTTTAACGCGCTTTTATTTTTTTTTTCGTGTTCCGCGACAAGAAGGCACAAAGTTACGACGGGTCTTATTTGCATATTCACACGAACGACGTTGCAAAGGGCAGGGTCTAAACGCCGCGCCACGGCACAGTGGCACGAAACCGGAGCCAAACGACGTGGCAGCGCCTGTGCCCCAAGTAGCCATAGTCGCGATTCGTGGGCTACAACCACCTTAATTTTACGTTACATTTTTTTTCTCCACGAGTTCTTGTATTTCTTTACTTTTTCTGTTTGCTTTTACTTCGCTTCGAACGCGCCAAACGACTGCCGGTACTTCCGTGCAATAGGTGGAGTCTGCTCGTTGTGGGAAACGCGTGGCAGATAAGTTGACAGACAGAAATGGGCTCCGCGGGAAAAGAGCACCAGGGGCGGCTTGCAGGAACATTTAATAACGAAAATAATAACGAATTTAAGAACGCATTCTATTGCGGACTAGGAGTTGTCTAGGGAACATTACAGAACGCGTTCTTTACTTCCGTTATTATTTTAGTTATTAAATGTCCGTGCAAGCCGTCCCTGAACTGGAAAGAACGCACGCGGGGAAATCCGAGTCGCGCTAGAGTGGTCGCTTTATCACTGCTCAAGCAGCTGTGCCAGCGAAAAACACTGCATACACGATTCCTTTGCACCCCAGTTATATGTTTTTTTTTTTAAGTGAGTAGCATTTTGGGGCTCTATGACCCGTTTGCGGGGTGGTACGTCGGGGGTTCTATACACTGCAAAATAATTTACGCGCTTAAAAGCAAATGAGGGTGTAAATTGGTATATAACTCGCACCCTTACGCTCAGAAAGTGTGTAAGGGCATGAGTTATAAATTGATTTACGCGTTTATTCACTTTTGAGGGCGTAAATTATTTCCTAATCACGAACTTTGTGGAATTTTATTTTATCCCCCCTATGCACTGCGGCAATTAGCCTATCGACATAAAAAAAGAGTTACCTGCCCACGCACAAACGCGAACACACACACAAGCAAGCACACACTCACGCACGCAAGCTCATAAATATATTTATATTTATATGTGGCTTGTTTGTGTGTGCGTTTGTGCGTGGGTGGGTAATTCTTTTTTATTTCGAGATGTTTTGGCCGCATAGCCCCCATAGGGGTGATAAAATAAACTAAAATATCATTCTACAAAGTTCATGATTGGGACATATATGACCTGATTCCACCAAGTTCATAAACCATTCAGGCGCAGCAGTGTTAGTTCCTTGCATGCGTAAACATTCATAACAGTTCCGGTGAACTAGCGTGGAACCTCGGCTCGGCACAAATATTCCAACAATCCGTGACGGCGACAGGCCCACCTGTCAAAACGTTGACAGCAAACTGAAACCCCCGCGCTTGTTTTCCTTCTAGTTCTCAGAAATCCCAAGCCTTCTCGAGTTTTTATTCAGTTTACCTTCGTCTGAAATCGGCGAGGCGTGCTGCCTAAACCCGAAGATGGAGAACGCAATGTGGCACCATCACGCTTGCAAAACAAATCTGTCTCTTCGATCGACTGCTGTCAACTGGCGTACCCTCAGTTCCGGCCAATCCGGGGTAGGGCCCGGGGAGCGTTTACGCAATTCGCACAGACCACGATCCACAATTCACAAGCTCACTCGCTCCTGATGCGAAAATCTACAACCACTGGATGCGATATCATACTAAAATTTTTGCAATGAAAGCAGATAAAGGTCGCACGCCGCGATAAACTTGGCAAAGGCTCTGTGCCAATATCAAACCCGCCTTCCCGGGGTTAGAGGGGCCATAAGAAGTCCGGCCACCGACGGACGAAACTGTAGGCTCTGCCTGTACCTACGTATGAGCTATTTTTTTCCGTGCTGAATAAAACATTTTCCAAACTTGGACGTAAGAGTGACAGAGCGTACCAATTCCGCCGAGCAGAAGCATCGTTCGCTCTATATGCGTCGGGTAACGGGTACCTTTCGTACATCGTGAGATGTCGGATAGCCGCTGTTTTTCCCACTTCCGATTCAATCGCTTATGCGGCCGCCGCCTATCCATCAGGCGTCTCTCGCTTTTCAGGACAGAACACTTCCGGCATCGGCGGCTCTCCCCCTAAAGCCAAGTGCTCGATGGGAATCGATTCGGGCTGCGCACGCTAAAGCGGCGGGAAACGCATCTGCACGTGCCCGTCATCACACTGACCTGGACACTGTCTCCGCCTGCCACCCTGTTCTCGGAACAATGGCGCATTATACATGTGGGCGGCAGCGCCCCGCAGTGGTGATGGCCTTTGTGATTCTCTTACGTGACCTCCTTTGCGACTACTTTGGGTAAATAGATGGGCGTAAGGAACGAGCAAAGCAATTCGTGCCAAATGGAGTGGCATGACTTCCATTTCTACAGTCCGTTTCACCAACACCACGCACTATGAGATGTTTATCTATCTATCTATCTATCTATCTATCTATCTATCTATCTATCTATCTATCTATCTATCTATCTATCTATCTATCTATCTATCTATCTATCTATCTATCTATCTATCTATCTATCTATCTATCTATCTATCTATCTATCTATCTATCTATCTATCTATCTATCTATCTAGTATTAATCCATCCTTTCTATCATTCTATCTTTCTTTTTACTACAATAGAATCAGTCGCTGGTGCATGCGTGTGCTATTACGACGCTTCGACCGGCGTGCGAGTGATGGCTCGCTCATGGATTTGTCCAAAATTTGGTCTTCTGGCTTCGAACAGCCTCCTCGTTTTTTATACTTTTAATTCGGGAACTTGCGCCGTGTCTCCACTGCTCGTCACTTAGCAAAACGGGAAAAAAAAAGAAAATACCACGGCGACTTCGTGATGAATGCGCCTCTGTCAACCTGTTCACGCCAGCGGATAAGCCCAGTGCTGTCACTCACTACACTGAAATAGTTCGGCACGCCTTGCTTAAATGCGTGTGGCCACCAGTTGTGCTGCTTGCGGCAACGTCGCCCAACATTCAGGCATGCGTCAGCGTAAGTAGCGTCTACGTTGCGCTGAAACTCTCTACCAACTCTCGTTAGGTTAGCACACACTTCCCTCGTATTGCCAAAGTGTAATTTTGGGTTTAGGTCGGAGGCCGCTTGTTTCAGGTGGGCTCGTCAGCAGCTTTTGCTTCAGTAAACCCAAATGCCGTAGCTAGGCACGATGATCCGAGAAAATGCGAGTGAGCATTAGAATCTGCCTGATGCAGCACTGCCGCTGCTATAAGGCAAAACACTGACTCTAGTATGTATAAAGACCCACGCGCCTTCAACTGCACTCAGCAACACTGTGTCCGGGACCTAGGATCTTTCAATGAAGCTTGCCACACCGTAGTGCTTTCATGTGTCCAGCACATTCGCAACTGCCGCAACCAGGGTGGGTCGTGTTCGCCTTCATAATTATCCTGTAATCTCCTCACGCATTACCGGCAGCGCTGCGGCAGACCCTCGTTCGCTGCTTGCGGACCATTTCGCTCGTGTCGTTGACAGCGCGAAGGCGCCAAAACTAAGCAGGTGAGAAAACCCAAGTACTAATGTGTCACGTGTCGGGGCTTTACAGACACCTTCTAGGGCAGAAGCTTTCCGTGTTGTGACAGAGGTGCCTGAACACATTACCTATACAGCTAGAAGAAGATGCATAATTAAGGAGACGCGCTACGGATTAGTGGTGTCGATTGTCATCGTTTAATTACGTCGACGCGAAAGAGTCAATGTTCTGCTAATGTGCATACTCTGCATGACTGAGCTGTTCACCTTTGAAAGTTGAATCGGGAGCTTCGGCTACGCTCTATCGCTGCCATGGAGAGAGCGTAGTAGGCTTCAAAAGTTTGCGGGACGCGGGATCTCGGAAACATTTGACTATTTATCCGAACCTGGGCACGCGGGCCTGGACTTCATGTTTGCTACTTGTACTCGTTTACGCGACCAACATATAGCACTGTACTTCTTTTTTTTTATTGGCAGCAAAGTAAAACTGGGCTGAAATTTGGCTCTCTCGAGGAACCCGCACCTCGCAAAAGTCTGACGTTGACTGAACAACGCTCGCGGTAACACGCAGCTCAGAACTACCCCGATGAGTGGGTAGTTCTGAGCACGAGGTCGGGGGTTCGATTCCAGGCCAAATCGACTGAATTTCCATGGCGAATGAATGAAAACACCTCGTGTAGGAGTGGGTTTGGGTGAATGTTAGGCAATGGAATGTCGTAACAGCCATTTAGCTGCTTTGGGACGTTAAGCCGCGTAATTTTATTTCATCACGCTCAGACAACCGATGACCATCACCCCTCTCTTCTTATGAGTGTAATGTTTATTTTTCCTCGAGCCTCAAGGCGGCAAGCGTAGAAAACGATGATGTGAAACTGAAACAATGTCAGTGCTGTACGCGCAGACAAAGAAAAAAGAAAGAAAATGAACAGAAAATCACACAGGCCTTCTTGAAGAAGTTGTGTAGGAGGACGACAGGCAGTAACGTCGCCCGCTCCTCGAAAGCTTCGAAGTTGTGTCTTGGCGGTTACTGCCTTTGACATTTTCACTCAAAAATGTCACAGAGTGTTCGATAGAATACGCTCTTCAAAGCCGCATTTGCCTCTTTGCTTCTATTGTGCGTCAGACAACCGGTCCGATTGCATCTCCTGAGATTTCTGCAACTGACGTCTCTTTAAATGCTCCATACGAACATCCGGTCGCATTTTCTAAACGGGCTTTATAGCTTATCTTCTTGGAATCTGCACACGACCGCTAAATCTGTTCATGCATGTCTGATTCACTGCGAGCCGATCAAATTTCTCTAGGACAGCGTTTTATGAGTGCTTTTTTCTTCTCTCTTCACTGCGCAGTTGTCGTCTAAATAGCTCCGTTGCCAAGGAGGACGCGGTCTTTCTTATAGAGGTATGCACTTACATCATCTAGGCCTCCATACTGTAGTACAGCTAGCGCGATGGAAAGCTGCGCATTATCTACGTAGATCCGCTTATCTGCAGCAGTATAGGGGTGTGCGAATAGTGATTGTTTAGAGAGAATCCCATACGAATCGAATAGTGCCAGAAGAGACTCTAATCAGATATCGAAGAGTTTTCGAATAATGAATACTTATTCTAAAACCATGTTCACATCCTAGTATTTTTTAAATTACCAAGATTCAGTCATTACATCTTACGTTATGAAGCATTGTTTAATAAAAACGCAAATTGAGCAGTAGGAGGAAGCAGGAAGTTAATTCGCATGCACAGAACTCTTCAGAGAGTCTGGATGATTGCTGTATGGCTACCTAAGTGACGTAGCCTGCTCCACTAAGCAAGTTCGCATGTTTTATGTCTATATTATACCCGCGGGGGTTAAAATTTGCGGTACGTTTGCTTCAACTCGATGTTTATTTGGGTGCTGCTGACGTTTTCAAATATTCGAAATGTATTCCAATAGTATTCGCATTACGTATAAGGACTATTCGATTCGAAGACTGAATCTAATAGGACACTATTCGATTTGTTATTCGAAAGTTTCGAATGTTCGCACACCACTATCCAGCAGCATAGTGCAATCTATGCATACGACCACAACATGGCGTACGCGACGTAATGTGAGTACCCCCTGGAAGGATTTTATCATCAATAGCATCATCAGCCTATATTTATGTCCACTGCAGGACGAAGGCCTCTCCCTGCGATATCCAATTACCCCTGTCTTGCGCTAGCTGATTCCAACTACAATCCAACTGGAAGGATTTATAGGGCAACAAAATGGCGTACGTGACCTCATGTGATTACTTTACATGACGTCACGTAAGCCATTTTGTAGTCATATGCAGTGGTTTCACTGTGCTGCTGAAGATAAGTGCATCTATAGATAACGCCCAGCTTTTCACCGTACTAGCTATACTACAATATGGTGACCTAGATGACGTCACTGCATATAGCTGTTATGGGCTCACTCCCCTAGTCGCTTTGATGTCTATCGGTTTCCGTCGCAGGAATCCCAGAATGCGTTGCTAGTATTATTTAATGAAAGAAAGAACAATCTTTCACACTGCTCCGACAAGATTCGAACTCTCGGGACACACAGAATGCCGGTTCGAGATTCTATCTCTCGGCAGCTCCGCCGATGCTGCAGCACAAAAATTCTGCACCTAGACAGTACTGTGCCTGACCTCTCTGCGCTCGTCAAAATGATTGGCTGACGCCACGCTCTGCTGCTTACACAGAAACCATCGCTGATGTGAAAGAATGTAAACGAAGCTAGTGGCAAGCAGAAAAAGGAAGAAGAGGAAGAAAATGTTGTGTCTCTCCGAAGCTCCCCCAGAAACCTGTCTAGTATCGAGGCACCTTAACTTCCACCACCACGCAGCGCCACCTTCACAAACGAAGACGACTCGAACTAAAAGCATCATTGAATAAGAGTTTATTCTTCTCAATGAGGGATTGGTCGCGCGCAACTGCCTAGTGTTTACTCCAACCGGCGCCGCACGAAACAGTGCAACACTTACTTCGCACATTATCGGGCCGTCTATCACGCCACAACTTCTCGGCACAGGTGAAACTAAATTTTTTTTTCATTTTTCCTCTGTTCACTTACTCTAAACGCCTACGTGCACATCATTGCCGAAATGCGATTCACATGTGCTGTCTGTCACGAGTGGAGGTAACGGTTCTATTGGATGCTTGCCGTTTACTAATTCCTTAAGTGTCCTTAAGTGTCCGTTTACTAATTCCTTTGTGCCCCTGCCATCAAATTACTGCGACCGACTCGAGATCCAGCGACTCAACCGCAGGATTTATCCTCCCCCTCACAAAAAGCTCAGCACTGAAGAGGCAATAGCCCTCAGACTTATCCAAACAAACACATTCGCAAACCTACACAGATGCAGCAAAATATACCCACAAACACATCGCGTCATCTGCCCCTGGTGCGGTGACACACGCCCTACGCTCTTTCACGTCTCGTGGGGGTGCGGGGGCAAACCTCAACATTTAAGGATGCCTAACACGTCATTTGAGCGGTGGGAGATACAGCTGACCGGCAATACCCTGGCGGGACAAGAAGCTCTCGTCCAGCAAGTACGTCGAGCAGCCATGGCCAGTGGAGTCCTGGAATGAGGACACCACCCACTCGTCCTCAAGATCAATGATCTCGATGGTCTAAATAAATGTTTCTCTCTCTTAAGTGTCCTCGCCAGTCTAAGGAACACACTCATCGTTTCTTTGGGTCGTGGACTTGTTCATAGTAGGTCAGCGAGGCTATGAAGGCGGAGAGGCAAAAACGCTTGGGTCAAACATAAAAGCTTAAGTAACTCAATAAAGCTTGTTGGGCGAGCTTGTTCATAAAGCTTAGGAAAAATATGCAGTGCAAGTAACAGAGAAGAGTATGAGAGGGTATCGACATGGACAAGCGCAAGTATCGGTTTCGGTACCCTCTCGCGATTGTCTGTTTATTACGCAGTATCTTTTTTCCAAAGTTTAAGTAAGACCGAGCCAGAACGGCTTCAATCATTGCCATAAAGAGGCAATGTGCGTTCACAACATGTCTTCTTTTTTTACGCCAGCTATAATTGAGAGAAGAGTTCTCAGCTATATGACTGCTTTTACAGCCGAGCTGGCAATCGTCGCCGATCGTAAAGTACGAAACGTGAACCACCTCGTGCTTCAGAAGGTCACGCTACACTGGTTTAAGGCGTTGTGGATCGAGTGTTGAAAGCCGCATACATGGTGGTTATTACGTAAGTGTAAGGAGCTGCGCAACTTAGCGGCGATACTCTGAGGTCGGCGTTGATAATATTCGTGAAGGAACTGAGGGATCTTAATATGTCCAACAAGTTTCAAAAATACCACTTCCATTATTTGATTACGGTCCTTTCAGGGCCATGAACTTGACTTTGATACCTTCTTGCGCAACGGGGGAGAGTGGAAGATAGTGAAAGTGAGAATGACGTCATCCAATGAAACTAGAAAGCTGACCTTCTATCTCCCTATGGATACAAGTAGCCGCAATAAGTTTCAAGTTTCGAAAGGGACCATTGACTGCTTTATTTCGTGCCGCCGTATTTCTGACCGTATCACGTGGTGGAGGTATCGCTTTCATGCAGAAGGGTTCGGGGCCGTTTCTTAACGTCAGTAACTGTAACGGCTGCATTTAATAGTTAGAAAATTTGCAGTTATACTTGCAGCATGAGAAAAAAAGTTATCCCTGACCTTACTAAATAACTTCGGTGCATAAACGTTAGGGCTTTGTGCGATAACACGAACGCAGTCACCTCGATAACAATTTCGGCTCACCGATAGAGCGAACTAATTAAGGACAGCATCTTGCATACTTCGCAGCATTGACATTTTGGAATAACCTCACTTCAGATGTAAAGTCGGCTCTATTGCCTGCGTTGAAACACACATTTTTTTCCCTGCTAGATAGCTAATATTTGATGTGCGCTTAAATATATATTGCACTTGTTATTGTAACGTTTAAGATATTGACTCCTGCCATTAGCTAGGTAATGTATTTCATGGGTTGCCTAATCTCTAGTGTACTTATTACTCTATAGGCGGTTCATTGTTACTGTTTGTTAGTTTAACAATATAGACTTCTGATAGTAGCATCAACTCAAGTGTCATATTTTTGTGTTTGCTGCTATTAAAGTACTATAGTTTAATGTACGGGAGGCCCACATACTGTCCTATGCTCTGGAACTTTCCTCCTGCAAATATCCCGGTGTGAATGTACACCAGTGAGTTACCTGAATAAGCTGAAATCCTTCAAGAAACTGATCACGTATCTATAGAATATTCTCAGAGAACCGATCGTAGAGCAGATGATTGCCTATCGTCGTGTTGGACGCATTATTACCGAAGACACCTAACCTACGTCAGACAGAGCGTAGGGACGAAATAGCTTTGTAAAGTCGGCTCCTGATCATTGGTGAATGGGCAGCAAATAATTTCGCCAGGCAGACGGAACAATTTAGCACAGCATCAAATAAAATAGAAACTTCTAATACAGCCTAAAGACATGAAACTATGTTAGCGAATAGTGCAGTGACAGTGATGATAATGATCCTGATGATTCTCGAAGAGATGATAGTTAACCACAATGGGGGGGGGGGGGGGGGGCAAGAATCGTGTGCTTCATATGCACAGATACTGACTTCAGGAAAGTAGTATCGAAAGTGTAGAATTGGGACTAAAAGAGTCGTGTGTGCTTGAGAAGTGGGACCAGACGAATGGATGGTTGGGCAGTAACGTAGACATGTCTTCTTTCTTTCGAAGAAAGTATTGCACAGCTCTGCTGGCTAGGTGATTCTACCTTCTCGACAAAATGCGTACGTCACGTTGACATATAGCGCTGCTGTCTAAAACCACCCACAGCCTCTTAACGCAAGGCGTCTCTGTAACCCCTCAACGTCGTGAACGCCATGCTCTTTCAAACACACACATGTGTGAGTACAGTGAGTCTTCAATATATATATATAACTAAACCAAGGGTAGTCTCAAACACACAGCGGCGCATGCGTAATCTTAAGGTATCTGGCTTGCCCAGGGTTTCGATGTGCCTGTGAATTTTCTCTTCTTGTCTATTTCAGTTCTATCAGTGAGCGTATGCTATAGCTATGGGTGTTTGCTTCGGCTGGTTTGTGTCATATGACAACAGATAGGCGCTAAATGGATGCAAACAAGAGAGAAGAAGCCAGCGTGTTCGCCCAATGTATGGGTTGCTGTGGCTTGCGTATGCCGCTGGCTTCTTCCATCCAGCAGTTAGTCTGATGCATCTTAACTATTTGCTGTCTCTTGTCATGAATTCGGGTTGCCTTACTTCTCCTAGGTAAGGGAGAGTAATCAACCCGAAAAATGCCTTTCGTATTAGTTGACGTGTTTAACCCAGCGGGATTAAAGACGTTACAGCCTGAGAAGGCTAGTTGAATTGTGAATAATAATTCCCATCTTTCCAGTATTGAGCTCGTCACTTCTCTATAGTCGCCACCATGTCGAGTCTCGTAAAGATTTTTAATACTCTGATTAAATTTCCACGATTTTCTTTAATCGTCAACTACATAACACCCGCCAGACCTCCATAGTCTAGACATTATAGAGTGTAGTGCGTCGAATCTACATTGTTTTTATCGCGCCGTGAGATGTTTCAATGCAATTGTTTTATCCGCACTACCAAAACACTGAAACGTTTTGCCTGGTAATTTCCGATCTTTATCGGCTGCAGAATTTCTTTCATATACAGTGAACCATTGTTTTTTTCGTTGCATCTTGAACGCCCTACTCCTGCGATAGCCCTCTGTGATTGCGGTATGTTGAAATAAATAAATAAATAAATAAATAAATAAATAAATAAATAAATAAATAAATAAATAAATAAATAAATAAATAAATAAATAAATAAATCTACATATGGCTTTACGTATGAGCCTTCGGCGCTGGTCTCCTGTTGTGCCTCGGGGTTGGGACCTGGATGAAAAATAAAATTAAAATCAAATTATCCTTATAAAATGGCAGAAAGATAATTGAAGCCTTGATAAATAAATATGAAATAATAGTAAAGCAGTACAAACGACTGTAATATATAAAAATGATGACTATACTAACATGTTTGGTGTGCTGAATGTGGTGCATGAGAAAATCACAAATGCACGTATCATACTACGTTGCGCTTCCTTTTCAAATTACCAGCCTAATTAAGTCTTGTTCCCTCGTTCTTGTTCTTTCCTTCGCAGGACGGGTGAAGCGACGCGGGCGCCGCCCTGATTGGCTGAGCAGCGAAAGCCCAGTGTCCAGGCTTCCACCAATAGGAGAACACCACCACGTGACGTCACCACGTCACGTCACCAGTGCGTCTCGTGCCGGCCCAGTCAACGGCGCGCTCGTATCGCGGCGAGCTGACAGCGTGACGACTACTGTCTTCTGCGAAGACGACGACGTCATCGACTACGTCAGAAGCTGCACACACCGCAGCAAAGCCAGGAATGCAGCGAGTGCATTTTCTTTTATTACGTTAACGAATCGTTCCCTCGGGAAAAACACACACATACAAAAAGAAAGACGGGGCGACGCTATGAAGTGAGAACTGCTTGTGGTTTTTAAATACAGCAGGGGCCATGTTTTGAGCTTGTGACGGGGGTTGGAGGGGCACGCTTATATATATATTAGGCCGTTGAACTGTCGGATTTCGCTGCGTCCGTCCCATGGCAACACACAAGGTCACGCTTCGTCACATTTCGTGAATTGTTTTTTCTATCTATATCGTTTCATTTTCGACGTTTCGTCACAAAGTGAAATCTTTGAAGTCAAGTGGAAGATAACGTGGAAGTATCCTAGTACTGCGTAACGCGTCCATTGAGCAGACATGCGTTGCTGCAGGTACAGACGAGTTTAATGATTTCAAGTGTCTTGTGTCGCACGTTTCCGGACGTTATGACATGACCAATTTTCACGGAGGTTCATTTACTAGAGCACGTGGCAGATATAATACACAGAATTCTTCACTGAAAAATAAAACAGAAAAAAAAACGCATGCTTCAAATTCCCAGTTTCCATAATTCTATGTGATCATATGGGCTCCTATTTGAAAATCCGTTTTTCCCGTATAAACCCATATGACCGCATAGGATAATGGTACGGGACGTATGGGCCTTGGGCGTCTTGTGAAACGCCCGGTGCATGTAATCAAATTTCACATGTTCTACACAATGTTCATCACTAGCCATGAAAATCTTCAAGAAACAACCCGTAAGGAAACTAACTCGTGATTTCCGCAGAAAAAAAAAAAAAAAGAAAAACACGCGAGAAAAGGCTTAGCCGATGGACATGTATCTTTCTGTATGTCTGCGTACTCCGGTACAACTTTCCGTTTGTCGGCATTGCCAGCGCTATTATCATCCACCGATTATAATTCTTAAGGCTGGCCATAGCTAGTCTCTCCGAATCTGATATTTGTAACCGTATCAAAACATCTGAACTGTGATTAGCTTGCTCCGATATAACGTTTCGTTCGGATTGTACGATGCTTATTCTGAAACTCGCGCAATGGTTTGCGTTGCGGGCTTATCACGTAAGTGCGCAGCATAGAATTCTTTCGTGCGTGTGCTATAACGACGAACCTCAACATTTTGCCCAATATCACTCGACAAACTCAGGAAAAACTTGAACTCACTGTTTTTTTTTTTTCACGACAATCTACAGGAGCCAAACCTTTTGCTTACGTTTGAAGATGGGCAGCTTATCACATTTGCCAAGCACTCTCAGCAATAACGTCTGTTTAAACAGATTTGACAGATTCAAAAACACTTTTCGCGGGTTTCGGTAAGTTCCACAAATAAATCCCGAGCCGATCGCCCGCAACCATGTGATTCCATTGATGTGAATAACAACTACATGATTATGCAACAAGCCCATCTTTTATCTGTCTTTTGTTTGGATAAAATTAGCATAGATGAGGACTTGATGCGATTTACTTAACAGATAAATGAACTCGCTTGCTTTTTGAGATGCAATGATGACGGCTGCCACGTTGTTAATATCTTGATGAGCTTAATTATTCCGTGAATGCCTTAACACTTATTGGAAGCCCTAGGGTATATAAACAAGTTCTTTTGATATCTCTTCGCGTCCCATTGTTTAGATAAAACTACATTTCACCGAACAGAGTGCATGTTGGTTAACTTGTCTTTTGCGCATTTGTTGAAGCCGACTTGAGATGACTAAATGTCTCAAAAGTTGATGAGAACGGGCGCTTCCTGTGTCTGCAACTAAGTTTACCGTATGTACTTACGGAACTGCAAGTTGGCGAGCAGCTGTATGCAAATATCTCGCATTTCTTTCGGCATAGGGGTGTGCTCTTTCTAGGGCGGCAAGACCTCGCTCTTAACAAACCGAACGTCGATTATGTCAGAAACTTAACGAACTAATGAAATGCTTCCTAGCGTACCAGCTCTGACGGTAATGTGTTTCGCTGAACATCTCAATAATGCTGCTGGCTCCTGATGCAGACGAAACTTGGCTATATCGAAACAAGTCTTCACGAAAAGCGCGTACTACGAAATGACCCTAAATTTTGGTGATGAGCGTATAAGTGGTAATTAAGTTTCACGTCCACTGAAGGAAGAAAAAAAGTTTAAGATGCTGAATTATAATACCACTGTTATAAAAAAAGCCAGCTGAAATAATTATCGGATATAGCGGATTAATAATTTCTCGTCGTAGTGGTAAGGCAATGATTATATTGACACATGCAAAACGACGTCTCGGCGCCAAGGCTTCCCTGAGTAAGGGATGCCTACAGCAATAGGACGAAAACAACCGGCTGCTCAATAAAGTTTGTTCATCATATAAAGCAAAATTATGGTTTTAACAAATGAATACCTGTTTACGACTAGCATATCTTACGGCGAATTTTCGCTGTGCTCTAGACACTACATTGAGACGCTTACGCGCCGGCGCACGAGGTTTTCCGAAAGCGTACACGACCACAACACGTACACACTTGACTGCAGAGGACGGCGCGACAGGTGATCCGATAGTTCCGGGCGTCGCCATTTTTGTACTCGCAAGCAAAGTTACACATGCAAGCGCAAGCAAAGCCACACACGCACACACGGCGTCTCACGGAACTGTAGTGACTCAGCAAGATCTTAGGGTATTTTAAATGTCGTTGTAACTGCATATTGTAAGACCCCTTGAAACGAAGGCTATATAGGTGGCTTTCGAGAAAGAAATGTCGCATGAAAAAATGCCCAAGTGAACGTCATGTTTTGGTGTGAAAGCACAACCTGTGATGGTCTGATACTAATGTCAAATCCAAATCACAGCTCCTGTGAAGATTGTTCGTTCTTCTCTCCGTGCCTCCCTTTCGCTTGTGATTATCTTGACTGAGATTGGAAAACTCTTATCCAATGTTACTATCATATCTAGCTGTGTGCTAGACCTAACTGCTATATAAGTGCAGTGTAAAATAGTTGTGCACCTCGGTGGGGCCTGAAATTACGCCAGCATCCTGTATGTTGAAGTCGGAATTATTATTATTATTATTATTATTATTATTATTATTATTATTATTATTATTATTATTATTATTATTATTATTATTATTATTATTATTATTATTATTATTATTATTATTATTATTTGGTTTGTACACATATAACACAAGGACACGAAGGAAATAGGGAGGGAGCAAGCTGACAACTTCCACCGAGAGGGGCACAACGCCTGCTTACTCTTTCAGGAGGAGGGAATAGAGGAAATGAAAATATGAGGAAAGAAAAGAGGAATTCCACTCAGATCTGAATAATACAGCAGGTCTAAACAATAATTGTTATACTGAAATACGTAATATCCATACGTAATATCGATACCGGCAACACTTGTTGGTTATTGGCTGCGCCAAAATGGACAGTTTGGATACTGAAGAGCCCGCTATTCCGTAACCGTATTTAAAAACAAGACGTTGTCCAAGAAAAATATATAAAGGAACAAAGTGAAATAATTAAAACATTTACACTTGCTTGGGAGACAAGAAACCGTTACTATATACTAAGAACATAACAGAAAGTGGCAGATATATACATATCATGTGTAATACAGCCTGTGCATGACACGTGACGAGCATTAGTCGTCTCTAGGCATTCTGAAATGTCGAGCTCACAGTAAACCGCGTTGATGACTCTTTGTGGCCCACTTTTGAGTGCCGCTTGTTGTAAAAAAAAATAGTATACGTAAAAGTCGACGTCCAAAGAGCGTGCGTCAAAATCTGTACCTCATCAATCTTCTAATTGTTGGCGCCCGGTCTGACGTCTCTTCGCTTTAATTTTGGTTTTATAGTTTCACTCCCGTCGCTTTCCATGGTAACAAAGAAACATTACCGAGGCAGACATTAAAAGGTCGATAACACAGCAGCTGAAGTTTTAGAGTGCGCAGTAGAATTTGATAAGCAGCCGGCTGCTGCCTCCGATAAAGGCTACCCGGGACTGGTTTCTTCGCAACTCATTAGACCGATATCTCCTCGAAACTCGAGCTCTAATCTCAGTTCTGCGAAATTAAAACTTCTTATCTCTGTTCAGGCGGCGACATTTCAGCGGCTGGCGCTAAAGACGGACTTTGATTAAATGAATAAATATCAAGAACGTGCGTGGAAGACCCATAGAGCATAACTGTCGGGAAAACGAAACAATAAAATCGAACTGGAACAACTGAAACAGGAACAAACGAAGAACTGGATCTCGTTCCTATTTTGGAACATAGAGACGGAAAGGAGAACAGATGCAGTTGGAGGACGGAGCGATAATTTTGCGAGCTTCGAGGACCATTAGGAACAACGTTTGCAACGCTGTTCATTGCGGAAAGCGCTGGCGCTCTCTCGTGGTGATGACTGAGCAGGATAAAAAAATAAAAGGGGGGGGGGGGGTAGAGGGAGTCGAAATGGTTTCTCAGTTGTCGCGACGCACTCAGAACGATTAAAACAAAAACAAAGAAAGCGTCAGAGCTATACGAAAGAATCACCGTGAATAAAAACGACGGTCAGTTTAGCGTAGTGTATGCAGTTATGCGCCTCATTTTTAAAGCACGTTGGAGAGGCACGGGTGTTCCGCAAAATAGGGACCGTATGCCTTCGCGTATATTCAAACTTTCAAATTTTACTGGTATTTTCACCCAGATTTTATTATTATTCTCTCTAAGCCTGGGGAGATATTTCTTGTTCCCGTTAACTACGTCACATTACACTCTGGCAATCGCATGAATTGCCGTCGGCAGTGATGCCGTAACGCTTCTACCTCAAAACATCATTCAGGAATCGTAGCTTGTAATTTAATTTCTGTAAACGCAGAACGAAGTAAGATGGTTCCGGAAGCGGCGGGGTGGAGTCACAGGGTTGTGTCAAGCTGACGAACTTCGCAGCCCACAACTGTACCCTCTTTCGTAGAAACAACCGAAAATTAAAAAAAAGAACTATATAAATGAGTTGTCGCTATGACGTTATCCGGCTCCGGCGGTTACATTATGCGCGAGGCAACGGCGATAACCCTAACTGAGTTATCAAGAAAAAAAGTAAGATATATAAGTCGTCACCCTCAGGCGAAACAAGATAAAGCGCTTTACGACGAAATAACCTCCTTTCCGCGACTCCACGCTGGACACTCAAACATCCCTAAAGTTTGTCTTGCTTCTTTTCTTGCTTCTCTTCATAAAAAAAAGAAAAAAAAACGCAGTTAGTGCAACGTCTGTTTCTCTGCTGGCCAATGTGCAACATACTTCACCGACTAGCTTCTTTTCTCGTTTCTGCTAACAAGAGGGGTTCGAAGACGCTAAAGTCGCGTAATCTTCTTCCCATGGTACACACACACACACAAAGATTGTTTGTTCCGGTGCGCTAAGACCTAAAAATTACTCAAATTATTTTTGTTTTCGTGCACATTCGTAAAGAAACAAGACCGTTTCCTGCCCGTGAGACAAAAGAAGACGGTGCCCGTCTTGAAAGCAAGCACCTGTAAAATTAGGACGGCCATAAGGCGCACTATTTCGAAGCGCGGTGTTTTTTCCCCTCTTCCCGTCTTTTATCGAGTGAACTTCTTTAAATTCGTGTTTGTCCCGCAGGGCGATATTATGGCTGTTATCGTGAAATGGTAAAGCCGTTTATTTTGTTTATGTTCGCTTTCTTTTTTTTCCTACTGCTCACTTTTACTGTCTTTTTTGCTAACTTTCGCTCTTTCTATCATTGCTTTTCCTAATTTTCTTGTTCATTTTTTTTACCACTCACTTTGTATTGAGTAGCTTACCAGGCCCGAAGATTCCGTCGATAAAATCGAGCATCGTGTACTTCAGCCAAACAGACACGTTTTCCTTTCGTCTCAATCTTTCTCCGAGCTTCCTTTGTGTGGCCATTGCCTCGCAAAGGGATTATAAGCGCCTCTTGAAGCGTGATGCGCTATAAAATCAGAACCATTCGATACCGTGGCTGCCTGCTTCAGCAAGAGATATTTCAAGACGACCGTCCTTATCGCAACGGGTTTTCGTCGCTTTACGGCCGGTCGCCCATTAAAAGGAGCGTAAAATTTCTAGAATAACGGCGCAAAATAAGGACGTCATTTCGTTTGTATTTACGCGAATTAGCGATAGTAGCGAGCTTCTGCATCAAGATTCCACCAGGCGCAGTGCAGTATTGCACGGGCAAGAAGCCTGTTTCTTTTCATCGCACGTATTCAATCGAACCCGGATATATCGAACCCACACACACACACACACACACACACACACATATATATATATATATATATATATACAGGGTGTTTCAGCGAACACTTTCAAAATTTATTTGAGGTTGCCTGTGGCAGGTAGCCCAATTCTAGTTAATGAGCTGGTCTACTCGAAGAGGCGGACATTACTTGCGCAAAAAATTGCAATGCATATTTGAATAATTAACAAAAATTCACTAATTAAGTTTTTAACTAATGACCTGAAGGCCCATATTGCAATTTACAAATTGTAGCCGTGGAGTTCGCAATCCGAATCCACTTAGAATTAATTCTCAGGATGACACCAGTTTCGAGATATTAGTTCCCGAACTTTGCGGAGAAATGCATTGGCGTTCCAGTTAACTTTGTGCTTCAATGCATAAAGCGACGTTTTCTCAAGAACCTAACTGGAACGTCAATGCATTTCTCCGCAAAGTTCGGGAATTAATATCTCGAAACTGGTGTCATCCCGAGAATTCGTTCCAAGTGGATCCGCCTTGAGAACTCCACGGCTACAATCTATATATAATATATATATATATATATTGTGTGTGTGTGAGAGAGAGAGAGCAGCATTCCGGGCGATTTGGTAATCCGTCACTCAAGTATTATTGCGCAACAAAAAGACACGGACGTGAGAGAAGAACACACACCAAGCACAAACTTTCAACTAAATTGTGCCACTGAATCGTCTGACATATATGGGAAGCAGTATAGACTGCGTTTTACTTCATCTAAGCGCATGCGCAGTTTATACTGCTTCATATATATGGAATTACCTATATATCGAAGTTTTTTGTGATCCTCTTCAGATTCGATATATCCGGATTCGACTGTGTTCATTCGTAGAAATTCCAACGAGAATTTTGCTTTTGTGTGACAGCATATTTCAGTTTGATGTACGATTTGCAGTTTAACATCATGGAAGCTGACGGCACAGCGTATGCGCTGTTAAAAGTAATGAAATACCGTTTTCGTTAGCCCAGACGTGCTCGCCTAGAAGGCATCTCGAAAACTGCATCGACCATTTATTTGAACTCAAAACAACAGACACGCCTCTTTTAGAACGGGCGGTATCTAGAAGCGGCGCAGCATTGCCTGCTATGAAAACGTCTTGTTCAAAAATTGGCATATTCTGAGTAAGGAGGGAAAAAAATGCTATATAAAAGAGACTAACTTCTGAAGCTGAAGTCCCACTTGGAAATAAATAAGAGAGATGGTGAAACATCGCAATGTTCTCATTGCTGATCACGAAACTATTCTCTCAAACTTTCACTTCAGTTCCAAGTAATGAAGGTGGCTCTTTGGAATGAAAGTGTCGACACCCTCTTTCGTTATTTCTTAGATACTTGAGAAAAGTGCAGGACCTCGCTTGGTTAATTAGGTAGATGTCGACCTCGGGTCGCGTAATTGAAGTGACTTATTAACACTTTGACAAAGGTTGAAAAATCCTCGTAAGCCTCGAGAAAAAAGAATTCGCACAGAATCTGGAGGGAAATATATGCGCAGTGCCACTTCCCACAATTGCACAACTCGAAGTCAGAGTTAAAAGAAAAGGAATATTGCACACAGTGCTTCTTCATTTTCTTCTGGCCCTCGTGGCGTACTCATTGTCTTTAATTATCCTTATGGTTGCCATAGCTTTGTCTATAAAAAGGAACAGTGGTGACTGTTACCAAGGAGGAGCTGCAGAATAAATAGTTATATCTAGAAAAATGTACAGAGCACGATAACTTTCAATTTGGTGTTTTAATGTCTATTGCCTACGTCTTTTTCCCACGTATCTAACCACAGAAGTCAGTACATTTCTTTCTAAGGATAAAGTCTGTCTGCTTTTCTTTCTTTTCTTTCTTCTTTTTCTCTTTTTTAATCTCACAAAACGAAAGTTTAATGACATCTGTCAGCCGAGCTTAATTTGCGTTCTTTAATTTTAAACGAACGTTACGCGCACGGACAAAATAACAGGTCTAGAAACTGCAATGGTAAAGCTAAAGCTCTATAAAACACAGCCATGAACATTGACTTTCGTTTCAGCGTGTCATTTCGACTGCTGGGAAAATGTAATGCATGAAGTCTTAAAGAAGAAGAAGAAGCAGGAAAGAAAGAGGGTTCAGAAAATCACAATACTCTTTCTCAGGTATCGGGCACCGCCTGTTTCAATACCGGCACGTTTCAACATTTACAGTATTAAGCCTCCGTACCACCGTTCAGAAATCCGGCACACACACACGCCTCTTATGCGCGCAGCAAAATAAACAAGAATTGAGAGACGAAGAAATCCAAAAGAACCAACCACGCCCGAAATCCTCGGACGACCTGGCGCTTTATAGGCGTTCCGACAGACGCCAAGACGAGAAAGGGTGGTGCTCCGGCTATTGGGGTTCTTTCTTTTTTCTTCTTGTGCTCCGAATTTTAAACTAGGGCAGGTCGATAACGCCATCTGTCGCTAGCTTCCTGCAGGCCAAAAAGAAAAAAGAAAAACGGCGTGTTTTGTAGGGATCTCACCCGTTGTGCATTGGAACACTAGTTTCTTCTGTACGGTCGGTATCGTTGCTATTAAGCGGCGTGCTAGCGTTGCGCGACCTCATGAAGACAAATGGATGTAACGGCGGTGGAGAAGCCTTCGCAAGAGCTCGCTTTCGCCAGAGGTGGGTCCAGTGGCGCCGCCTGCCGAGCGTAGTGAGAAACGGTCGCCGTTTGCCCGAGCCTCGCGTGCCTTCATTTCATGCAAATGAAAGTGGAACCGGCAAACGTTATACTGGTATGGTGGTGCGGAGGTGTGGCGCTTGCATTTTCTCTAGAAAAATATAACAATGACGGCAGATAAGTTTTGGCAACCATGATGTTAGAAATAAGCATTTGATGGGTTGAATTGTAGCTGTTTGCTTTCCTTTGTTGTCTTGTTTTCAGGTAAATATTGTTTGGCATGCCATTTATAAGACAACGAGAGGGAATGCCCCGAAACACGACGGGAAATGTTTCTTCGTTGCGATAAGCAGTTTTGTGTTTTCTTCTTTGACTAGGATGTCCCCACTGAGATATCACCACTTAAGAGAGACCAACTTGAGCACGCGAAAGGGAGGCATGAAAGAACAGACCATTTTACTGTGAGAAAAGTACACGGTCGCGATTCGATGAAAGTGAACCAGACCGCATTCGCATATGAGCGACATGTGCGTCGATGACACCACAAAGAGCGTTTACATAGTGAAATTTACTTCTAGGAGGGGTCTTCCCGCCGGTTCACCAAGGGTGGTTTACTCCGACGTAAACCACCCATTTCTTGCTTTCTTTACAGACAAACAAAATTGGTCTTGATCGCCCATAAATCGCCAACATCTGTCGTGCTCTGCCACAATACGTAAAAAAAAAAAATCTCGAAACTATTTTTTGGCACAGTTCATGTCGTTGTTTCTAAAGAAAAATGTATCGTCACGTTTACTCTATCTGTCGCTTGCAAGGCTCAAGTTGGGCTTGGTTCAGGCTGGAGCTCAATTTTGAATTACTCTGTGCACTGCAATTTGAAAAATTCCTACAGGGTGACGAGTGCAGGTATGTTTTTTTTTTCGGCAGTACACCACTTATGCACGTGAGATGGTGCAAATTTGCACAGTTTTCTTTGTCTCTGCAAGATGATCACTTGGTGAGCCGATGGGCCAGTGTCGTAGAAAAAAATATCTTCAAGCTGTCTCGCACACAGTTGTCACTCTGGGCACGCTATGAATCTCGAACACTTGGGACTGCCTGCCTTCGTCATACCTTCGTCCACGTACACACAATGCGGACGCTAGTTTCGATTTTTCTGACGTAACACTTGGGCATTTTTGCGCGGCGTCGAACGTTTAACTTATTCAACTGGTTGAAAGCGTCATGAGTGAGCGTAACTTCAGTTCACCTCGCACAGGGTTCCACGTGTGCGCTTCGGAAGGTTTGTATGTGTGCATTGACGCTCTAACGTGTGTTCCGGTGTCGGTATTTCGACACGAGTTGATTACAACAACTGTATGAAGTCGGTATTGAACGCACGTTTTCACAGAACAGAATCAAGACTCGGAGTCTTCAAGAAGACAGAGACTGTACAGGCTCAGCTTCGCACTCGGCGTAACGTCGTAGGCTCGGATTTACGTAAAGAAAACGGATTGCGTGAAATTTAGAAGGCACTCTTGGCTACGCTGACAACATTTACTCTCGCTCGCTTGACCATGCATTTTATCCAATAATGGATAAAACACGGGATGTCTCTTATCTTGTTCTTTCGATGACGAGCCAGAATGACGCTACGTAATCAACACAGAATTGAACCATAGCTCGAACAAGTTCGCAAAGAGGAGCCCAGGCTAGTGAAGTGGCATGACTCTTCCATCTTCGGTGTATCATATGCTAAAGCCTGTTCCAGCATATATGACAGATGAATGGTTAATTAGAAGTAAATGAAAGGAGATTGAGCTTGCGATAAGCGTATACCACGATAAAAGCTTTAAATCAGTCTTGCCGTCAAACACTAACCATGGCGACATCCCCAGCGGTATCTTACGTCTAAGTTTATCGACTATTACGTAAGCACAATAGCGTTGATAACTTTTTCACGCCGCAAATTGCATTTTTAATAAGAATCAGCTGGGGAAGCCCTTTGAGCTTCTTTCCTTCGTTCTTGCGACTGCTGTTTTAACGTAATATGTGCTGAAAAAACACAGATGAAAATATGTAACTGAGAGAAAATTTTGTTGGGTGTTACGGCGCTTTCAAGGCTGACAAAATCTAATGGCGTTTATGGCATCCAGGGCAAGAAGTATCCAGAAAGGCTTCTGAATTAACAGTTTCACGAGCTTGCAGATGCGAAGTTTAGGTGGACATTCACTTTACCTGTTTGTTTTTAACTGTACCTGGATACGTACGTCAGTATTGTGCGAGTTTGACCTGCGCCAAATCTACGTCAAAAAGAAAGACACGCTACATACTTTCTAAACTTTCTTTTTTGTATATATTATGCGTCACGTGGTCACTTGAAGGCCAGTTCTGCGATGGAAAGCCACAGAACTGCAAACAAGCTACACATGCACACTATCTTACGAAGTATTGAAACTCATCCAAACAACGTTCCTTACTGTCTAGCACTTCGAGCCATAACAGTTACGAGACTTCTTTCAGCATGCGCACCACATTCATCCACGTGTTCTTGACTTGTATTATGAGACGCTGCGCTGTACCATCTCAAGCGCAACAGCCGCACTCTTGATTACGTAACTTTACGAACACACTTATGATAGAAGGACAACGCAACAGCGCCTTTGGCACCAACTCTTTACGGACACTGCACGACGAACTTTACGGTGACAACGAACTACTTTCGGTCCACTAACGAACGGCGAAACGACAACCTACCACGAGGCACGGTGAAGTAATGCAAGGAAGGGGTCACAAAGTGTATTGTAGTTGAGAGAATTTTTCTTTATCGAAAATAACGCTTAACTCGAAGTCACGCTTAGCTGCGCTGATCCGGGATGCAAGCTGCACTTCGGGGCTCGTGTTAAGTGTCAGAGTTATACTCGCAATCTGTGTAATCGTTTATACGTGTGTGCAACTATCTAATGTTCGTACGTGAGATGTTTTTTAAATGTAACTGACGTGAGACCGCCATTTCTTAATCACCTTCGCGATTCCGAAACTATGAACAGGGCTTCTGCGAGGTAACGGAAAGAAGTCTGAAGGGTTCGTGAAGTTATGATAACATTTTGTAGATTAACTCGCGGATCACTGGCAACCGACATGTTAGTACATGAACCGATTGAGAAGTCAATTCGATTGACCCTCGTGTATTTGAAGCAATCCTAATGGCACGAGCCAAGTGCGGCGCTTTAAATCAGAATGCACGCCAATCAGAAGTTCTGGTGCTTCAAACGACATCAGTCTCAGTGTTCAGCTGCTTCTAATTCCAATGCGCACTAGCGTTGGTTCCGACTAACATTGCAACATGTTAACGCTTTCTAATTCTAACGTGTATTTTAAAGTAAGAATACGTTGTGAACATCAATCAGGTTCTAATCGAATTAGCGCGGAAGGATCCACACCTCTGTAATTGCAAAGACACAGGTGCTCAGTAATTAACTGTTTCAGTACTTTGAGAACACCTGCACTTTGTCGGTGTCACGAGGGTCAATCGTCTATTGATCTGGAATTTTGGCGGTCTCGATTTGGGAAAAAGTCGAACGAGTATGCGAATCATAAGACTCCGACTAACGCAAAAAATAGGGAACAGAAGAATGACGCATGTTTATGCACAAGGTGAGCACGTGACCGCGCTTTTCGTGAAAGTTCTGCGCGAAGGCGAGAGAATGCAACTAAATGCGGGTGAAAACAAAATCAAAATAAACATCGCTCTTTAAGATTTCATTGAAACAATGCTCTGCACTGGGGGGCGTTGTGGGAATCGCCCGTAAGAAGTGTCACTCTGCGGTAGCGTGGACTAGTTTCCTGATTTTTTAACGATCTCTTTCTCACCCTCTAAACTTCAGCGCCCACCCTAAACTTTAGATAACTCTTCCTTAAGACCATATCATCCTGCTTTCCTGATACCTATAGCTGATGCAAGCAACCTTTAAGCTTCATTATCGCTGTATACACTTGAACGGCTGGTCACAATTATTGACTTTCTAACAAGTAATGAGCAACATTTATTTCTGCTCTTGAACTCCTATGTACAAAAAATTTCTGCATAAGATAACAGGCATACTAAGCCTCTTACCGCAGAAAACCTGCGTTCTCGCTGTCCATGCAAGTGTTTTTGCTAGATGAGTCAGCCGAAATCTGTCTTACTTTCCACAAAACCTCGATTAGCTTTACACCTGGGAGGAAGCATAGCTGCTTTTTTAAAAATTTTACTGATCAAAAGAAAGCAATTATTGCTAGTTAGTGGTTTCGTCGTTGCAGATCTTGAAGGCAATTAAGCTTTGTATCGCTTTAAAAGCTTCTTAGAGGTTAGAGACTTTCAACTTGCCAATATGTAAAACCGTTTTCATGTTCAAATTTATTTAGAGTTCGTTTTTCACGAGCGATTTCACGAAATAATTGTCATCGATACAAATGTACTGCACTGGAAAGAATCATGAAAGGCTGCTACTTAGGCATTGTGCAACATGGGTAAACAGATGCAGCCCGCATTTAAATTAACCCGATTATTGAAGTTTCCTGAAGGTGCCCGAGAACTTGTTTGGCGCTGTTACACAGCTTCAAGAAAAATTTGGCCCGAAACACAAATATAATGTTCGTCATTAGATAACGTTTGTTCATGCAGATTACTTACGATGAAAGATTTCGGGAAGACTGCTGGGGAACTTGAAATGATAACACCAAACGCCTAAAGCATGTGTGATGTATTTAGCCTAGGAGGGTGAAGGAATTCCAATGTAACCGGACAAGTAAGAGAACAGCGCAAACGGGCCATTAAATCGTCGCATTTGCGATAGCGAAAGTTCGATCGGCATTTCTGCATCAAGAACCCTCACGTGAGGCTTACGTACTAGCTTCCTTTTTCCTAGTGCAAATTGTGTTGCAGTATTCTTAGTCACAGCCCCTAGATCAAAGTTTAGCCTTCAAGTTTGATGTGACTTTCTTTTTCAATTGCGAATTGTTTGAAAACTAGTGGCTTTCCTACGTAGTTTGTCATTTTCTTGCGTGATTTCCGTTAGACGTCTTGATGTTCTCAAATGAAAACAATGCATTTACACCTTCCCGAAAGTCTACAGTAGTTAGAAAACCAACTCCGTCTTAGCGGTCACAGCGGTTCTTGTTAACATCCCCAAGATTCTTGTTTCCAAGATCCTGTCCGTTTCATAGATACATGATGAACGACATAGTAGTGTCAAGTGTTTATATATTAAGTGTACCCAGACATTGACTGGCAGCAACATCCCACTTCCGCTTAGCTCGTAAATTCTAAAACACTAGAATACCTTATTTATTACGATTCACGCACGATTAGTGCGTCTTTAACAAAATTATAAAATATTTTCACTTTACGTTGCTATTTTACCCATTATATGAAGTGACATTCTTAACGGGGCCCTGCAACATGATTTTTTCAAGATTAGTCTTTCGCGATGTTTCACTGACAGATTCGGGATGTAACTTCAGCGGTAACGGCGAAAGATTCTACTGACACTACTTTTGAGTGGCATAAGAGAGCATTTCATGGTGACATCAGCCAAGATGACAGTGCATTGCATTGCTTTTCGAAAAATGGCCAAATGTGACTGAGATTTGACGGGCTGCGTTTGACCAGATCCAACACGATTTCAATAGGCTTGGGAAAGAAATAAAAAACAAACTGCTGCGTTGCCCGAGAAGTGTTGCAGGGCCTCCTTGAGTAAGTCCCAATGTAGTCTTTTTTTTTCCATTTTAGTGTGAAGCATTCCAACCAGAATAATTCAACGTCTGAGAAGAGAAATCATTTTAGTTCTATAACTCGCGTGACCGCTGAGACGCTCCAATCAAAGTATGGCACAAAATTAGTACGCTCAGTCTCCGCAAGACTGGCGTGTAGTTGACGTAACGTACGCTACGAACAACGAGCGCACGAATTTGGAAACGCGTCTTCGTGACAATGCTTTTCTCCTTCGTTACTTACTTTCTGAACGTTTTTCATCCTCTTCGGGCCGGCGGGTTCTACAATGACCAAGAAAGCGTCATGCGGTAGAACCGACACCTACGGTTGGAAGGACACTTTGCCACGTGAACGTCATGGTGACGGTCGCAGATATGAATTCGGTGCGTACGTATGCGAAGCGCTCACACGTATGTGCAATTATCCTACTAATTAGCTGACCAAGCTTATTTTAAAATCTGAGTTCCTAGAAAACTTTCAAGAGAAAGCACCACGTTTACTGTTGTTGCTGATATGCAACTAGAGAGAAATTGCTGTTTGGATTTTCACACCAACGCCTGAAAATAATACGCGAGATGCGTCTTTTTAGATGCATATTGGTTCAACCGACTGCAGATACCTTAAAATCAGCTTTCCGTAGGAATACTTTGGTCAAACTTGCCTTAGCTTTGACGAAAATACATCTGCTGTTGAAGAAATTGCGCACCAATGTGAAAAAGTGATTACTGTTGCATAAAACTGTTTTCTGCAAAGTGTTCTTCCAACACCAAGGATAAGCGTAGCAGCAAAAGATGGTCAACGTTGCAAAGAAGGTGCTCCAGGTGGTCGCGATGACGGTGAAAGTTTTTCGTTCTACGCATGTCAACGCTCTTGGTTACAACGACCTGCAACGGCGGACGGAGATCAAATAAGAATAAAGTCGTGTTCAGCATAAGAAAAACCTTAAGACACAGCAACAAAGAGGCCTTGCGATCTATGTGGGCCGAAAACACGAAAAAACAGGAAGCATTATACGACTCCCTGATAAGGAATATGTTTTCCTTTTCCTTTCTTGCGCGTGTGTTTGAGATCTCGTTCTGTTTTGACCTTACAAAAAGCGTAAGCAAACGTACGGCTCTGTTATGAAAATGTCCGAATCTGACGTTAACGCCCGGACGGAGATTCGGCAACGTTTGCTCGTGATTAGGGATCATCTTTAAAGGACTCGGTTTTCTTTTGCTGAACACAGCTGCGCGGGCAACATTGCGCCATTTACATTGAAGGAATCTTGCGAATACCAGGTGTCTCTCTATTTCAAACTATTTTTTTGCTTATCTTGCTTTTTGTAGACACATTGAGGTAATGTGAATATATATCTCTCGCAGTATGTGGGATAGCCGACTGGACAAAGCATACTCTCCCTTTCTTTCTTTTTTCCTGCCTTCCTTAATTCATTCGTTCGTTCTTTTAATGATAATAACCAGGTTCTCAGTTTAACAAATGCTATTTAGAAAAGATCTTCATAACCATAGAATTGTTGAACTTGGTTTTGAAACTCTGCACCAACAATGCAGCAGACAGTTATCAACAGTAAGGGAGCATTTCTGAAAAAATAAAACAAAAAAAGAACATTGCCTATTGACGCTGCTTTTTCTGGTAATTGTTATGCAATAGGATTACAACAAATATTACTTTTTAAATTGCTGCACACTATGGTGCAGGCAGACCAATGCTCTTTCGTTTATGCATATTTTAGCGACGGCAATTCTGGTCCCTCGACTGCCACATTGCAACTCCTGGTTAGCATTCTCTCAATTCAATGGCGCAGTTCTGCCCGTTCAGCATCTTGGAACCTTACCAAAGCTTAGTTTTAGTGCCGTAAGAGAAGATCTACTCGCCAGACATCAGATTATTCAAGTAGAAACCACGAGAGAAAAAAATCCTCGGATAGATTGACTCCATGGGGTTCAATGCTCCCATACGTGTATGCTCTCCTAGATTTTTGGATCTCTTTAGGCTGACTTCATGTTATAGGCAAGTGCATGCCCGCCTCAACACTCGATGTCTCCGAAAGTAGTTCTTTGTTGTCAATGTACGGACCAGGCCACTAGGCGCGCACTCTGAATGGTGTCAAGCACCATGCAAGTGTATTTGTATGTTCCGTACTCCATACCGTTCCGTACTCCATCTCGTTTTACTTTGCCAAACGCACTCACGCTTTCGTCAAAAGCATGTGTCTGCACTCACGGCCACCGAGGTTTATCATTGACATCTTTTTCGTGCTACGAATTTCGTAACGTTTTCTGCAAAGTAAGAACGTACAGGTCTGTGAGTTCTCGAATCATGTCTCTGGTGCACTGAAGCGCATAAACGCGAATCACGCATGATCATTATGTCAGCGCAGTTGAAATGAACATTCCAAGTATTCGTTCCTACCGCTGACATTGGTCCCTTTGAGTGCATTGTTCAAAGGCTAGTAGCTTTCTACCACCTAAATCAAAGCACTCGAAAAACAAACAAACCTGAAGTTTATTGTGATGCTGGATCAACATCGTAAGTGGTCCGAAAGGCACCTGCACTCACAACAGCAGCACTGAATAAAATTCAGTCAAGTTCATGAGGATAGGGTTCGGAAATAGCTTCGGTGCTTCCAGAGATAATGACAGCGAACTTATAATTGTTCACAAAGCTTTCTTTGGGTCACTTGGCTGATTCCAGTGACTTTATGACGTTTTTATGTGCCAAAAATTGTGATTATCAAACATAGGTTAAATTTTCATTCGTCTCTTTCGGACGGTGTTGAATCTAGAAGGCAGTATTAGGGAGACCCTTTGGAAGTTTAATATAGAGCTCCTCTTCACAATCCACTGTATCAAACGCAAGCGCAATGAAAGACCCAAGAGTACTTGTAGCGCAAAGTGCTTTAGAATGCTAAGCTTTGAACCAGCTTTTGTGGGAATTGCATCCCTGACGTCTTAGTCTTGCCATTCATCCAAGCTTAAGTCGTGACACCTAGGACATGGCATGCAACCACGGCGGTTGCAAGCATACGCGGTTCGTCAATCGGGTGAGGATTGTAGCTGTAATAGGATAGGTGTAATCGAGGACCACTCAACTTGTTCTTAACAACGTTCACAAAAAATTTCATGGGCGAAACATATGGAAATATTAGACTGGTAAGGACGAACCGGGATCAAAATAAGCCGTGGACCGAATGGACCGAATGAATAATGCATGACAACGATCCAGATCACCTTAATCACACAAAAATATTTGTGCTTGTTACCCGCTATGTGGCTGAACAAAAAGTGAGATGCAAACTGTTTTAGCCGTAAAATAATGCATTCGGTCCAATTGCTACATTGGCAGCTAGCACTCAGAAAGGATGCAGTTCCCAACTTCAAGGTGGTTCCAAGTCAAGGTAGCAGTTTCCCAGCATGTTTCTAGCTTACCCTTTGTCATTGCTTCACCTTTCTCACACACTCTCTCTCTCTCACCCTCTCTCCACCGATGCCGCGCTGTCATCGAAGCATTTTTCTTCGAAGTCGCTCTTGCCGAGCGAGGAAAACGTAAAGTGACTTGCTTCCCACGCGGTTTTCGAGCAGCACCTCAGATGGTTAAAAAAAAAAGTTTCATCGAGTTGTGTGTTCATTAGGGCTTCTAATAGTGGACAAGCAGAGAAACTACGTTAGAGCACCTTACGTGCAAACCTCGTCGCGCTCTTGGCTTTAGAAACTACGACATCTCTCTGTCTATCCCTACCCGTCGTTTGTAGATGATATATTTATTTGCTTCCGCTTGCTCCGGGGCGGAGCACTTGGTCGAGACCGTTGAGATGTGAGACCTGCGCATGACACGTCGAGCACATTCGTGTATTCGTGCAGTGGTAGGTGTCTGAGCGCGTTGTGTTCTATAGTTGGTGGCCATACCTTTCACAGAAGACAAGATCCAAACGACACACTACGCACAGCGCACGAGCTGCGGCCTGTGGGGATGCTGCCTCTGCCAGTGGATCGGTGAGCTTGCTGAAAGTGACACAACAAACTGATAGACATCTTCAAGCACATTACTTCACGACTTCACATCCATTGAGGTTTAGCACAGTTCAAATCACGTGCACGCACTCGACTTCATTGTTGATGAGCAAGAGAAAGTGTAGCGAGCATTAAATTGGGTGGCAATACTTCGCTGCATGTTGGCGGAGGTATCGGATCAAAGGTCGAGTGCCTACATAAATCCAGGCATGGAACGTGTCATGCTAGTGGGAATGGTGGAGCCCGAGTTCCAGGCAAAATTTGATTTGGAAAGCCTTGCACGTTTCTGTGTAAGTTGTCTGTCCTGTGATTTCTCGGCAAAACTCCCTCGACACTGACAGAGGTAGCACTCTCCAGCTGCCAATGGCACAGTGGCCGCGGCTCGTTTGGAGTTCACACTTTTTTCACTTGACGCACCTTGATGAACGCTGACAAATTCTCTGTCGAGAGGAATGGCGTAGCCATTGCATGTGGTAGATGTATGCCAGCCCCCCTAAGCGGTCGTACTGCTTCGTAGAGAGTGCCAACGGGAATGGACGCTAGAATTTTTGAGCGCGTACTTGCAAAGGTCAGTGCAATAAGGCAACAGATGCAGACTCCGGTTACTAAAGGCTGACGCTGATGTCACAAAACGTTGTCGATGATTGTTTTCTTTCCTCTTCACCTGGATATACAGCTTTGAACAATACTGAAGGTCACGCTGGCTTGTAAGGTGCCATGGGTGATCTTACAGTGGTGGTCACCTGTGCGTGGCTTTTTGCTGCGAAATAACCACCACCTTGTGGCAGAGACGTACGAATCTCTGACCTTCACGGTGTTCTTTTGTAACAAGCAGCTGCAAGCTGATGCCACTTACAGTGCTTAGATGGTGTAAAGAGGCCACACCCTCCGGTTCAGCTTGGAAGCCAAAAGGCATATCTACAGGTGTTTGTAGTTTCATTTTGAACTGCTCACATGTCTGAGCTATGATGAAAAAATATGAATATTTTGTTACTGATGCAAGTGTTCTCTGTGACAACTTTCATCATTCCTTGATGTGTGTCCGTTGCCTTTTTTTTTTCGTAATTGGAAGTGGAAGGCTGGGGTGTGCTCGCAGAAAAGTTGAAGGGATCTTTGAACGTTTCTAATCATTTGTAAACCAACGTTTCCCGGCATCAGCGTGGTCGGAACCAGTGCTTTTGACGCGTCTTCCACTTGGAATGTTAACTCTGACGTGCACCATTGTAACCACTTCTACACTGGACCACACGTTGAGGGACGTCGGCGACGTAGACTGCTTGGACGATCGACGTCTTGGCCCAAGCGAGCAGCGCTGTGTTGTGTACAGTCGGAGTTCGGGAGCCCTGCAGTTGTCAAACCGTGAACTCGGAGTCTTCACATAGGGCTGTTGCTATTTGCCTGTTTCAACAGTATTGGTGGTATTGCTGTACGCGCTTTTACCGGTTTGTGCGAACTTACTAATATAGTGCCACACGTTTTTTGCATGTTCTGCTTTTGTGCTATGACATTACGTGCAGTGCGTGGTTTCGGAGTCTCAGAACTTGCTCGTGCTATGAGTATCGCTCTTTTATAATTATAGAATGCATGAAACAATGTTTCAGTGGCTCCAGGTCGCTACGTGTTAAACGCAGCCATTAGATATGTTCGTGTGGTAAGGCCTTCGCTTGCCTGTGTGGAAATAATGCAGTTTGTTCCTTAATCGGCGTGCTGTTTGTTTTATACGGCACTGAGGTGTACTTTTTACTGTAAACGACATATTATCTGGTGACAAAAAGTCGATCAAGTGTTGCCGAAATAAATGTTAAACTAAATGAACGGCATTGCGATTCTTTCTAAATGAACGGAACGAGCTGCTTTTTTGTTTCAGATACCAGCAATGATAACAGAAGTGAACAGTCTATATATTTTGCAAAAAAAATCGAGGCAGCATTGTAAACTTAAAAATGGTACATCGTATTTGTAGAAAACTTCTGGCGGAGACAATTATGTTTTTGTACTCGATTATATAACAACATTCCTTCAGCGACATTTTACTTATGCCACATGTGTGAAGTGATCCAAAAATTTTAAAAAAGACGTTAGCCTAAACAGGCGATATTCAGTTTGGTCAAAGATATAATGCACCCAGGAACGTTTCGCGTTCCTATATCTATGCGTCTTGCATTAGCCCTGGAACGAAAAGGCATAATACGAGGCAGGGAACGGCACGTGATTGATCACGAGTGATTTCTAGTTTCCGAAGCAGGCGCTGCACTTGACTTGAAATAAACCATGTTGTGTTACGCGTAACATCACACTGTTGTAAAAAAGTCACGTTATACAACACAAGGCGGCGTAAAACGTGTGTTTGTTGTCAGTTCGTTTCGTTGTATCGTTGTGTAAGCATGACAATGCTCGTCGCAGTTGGCGCATGCGGTAATATTACGTAAATCCAGGGTGTTTCTTTGTGTTTTGTGGAGATGTTACGTGTTGATGTTGACTCAGTGTTGATAGGAAAGAACATCTGTGTTCAAATGTTTGTTGAGCACTGTCTCGATGCAGCCGCATATGGCAGTTTAACTTACCCAAAAGAATATTGAAAGTGCAGTATTAAGTTCAAATTGGGGGCGTTAGAGATCAGACCTGGTTACAGCTTTTGTTTAAGTAAGTGTCTAAACAGCAATTAATTCAAATGTTAACTTGATTCTCATGCACCAATGGCGGTCATGAAGGTCGATGACAGCGTTGCGAGTGAAATGAAATAAAAGCGGATTCCGTTGTAAAAAGTGTTTAAAGGCAAAATTCACTCTGTAGTATCGGAAGTCAGAAACGGTGCAACTAGACATTAAGCTGATTACTACGTCTTTTCTTCACTTAATAACAAATAATAAGAATTTCGAGCTCTAAAAAGCAGCGATGAATACAGAAGATTTGTCACATTGTGTGAAACGATTATTGGAAGTTCACTTGTAGCTCTTATTAAACTAAGTCCTGAAGTAAATAAATGTCCTACATTATGTTAACTTTAATTTATAAGAACTTCAAGTATAGGCAGACACTTTCCTGGTGGCTATCTCAGTACCGGGGATGATATGAAATGAATGACAGTTTCTTCGTACAAGAAAACTACGCTTGTTGTACAAAATGACAACGTGAAAAAAATTGCCTTTGCTTGATTTCTTCTTCCAGCGATACAAGAGCCAAAATCTCAAAGCCCCCATTTCGCGCGCACGTTACGGTAGCCTTGTGTTTCTCAAAGTGCCGAACACCTGCGGGGTACACGTTCTGCGCGTTCTACTGTAGTCACTGGTGTTGACGGCGTGTGTAATACACAACGAAAAAAAAAACGGTTACTGGAACGCCGTAACGTATTACTAATAAATAAATATTGAAGGTGATGTCGTGGAATCTCGTGTTTCATTGATTGTGTCTGCTCTACTGGAAACCACCGGGAACATCCTGGAGTCTTTCTTGTTGCTGCAGTGTCCGCAATGGTATACCGTACGTGTTTCGTTAAGCCTATTTGACACTATCAAATACTGTGCATGGAAGCTGTAGTGTTTACATATTTAATGATATGTACGCTTTTTTTTTTGCGAGGGGCACTATTCAGGAATGGCATGAACCCGCTGAAATGACCGAGTAATGAAGAGATGATACAACCCGAAATGTCATGATTGGCTCTTATTTTCATTAATGACTCAATCTCTATCTTTGAGGCTGCAAATGATTGTTCGCTGGATTCGAGTTAGAGAACGTGGCACAAACCCGTCGGAAGCCGGCGCTCATAAGTTTTTTTTTTTCAAATGTTTTTACTGTGCTGTAAGGCAACCCTTATCTAAAAAAAAAAAAAAAAATCTGCACTCATCATACGGTGGCACTCTTGGAAAAAGCGTTGTCACTTATTCATATCTGCAACGCCATCGTCACATTTAAGACATCAGCCAATCACACTTTTATTTATATAAATCGCTGTTTTTACTTTCGAATTGCAACCCCTCCTTCTGTCTCTGTCAGTGGTTATTGTACAAATGACATCACCTTAAAGCTCATCAGAAAAATTAGCAGCATAAGTCCCAAACAATTGCCACTTTGGCGCTTGCATATTAGTATTTCTAGCAGACTGTTTTTGCTCCAACTTGACACTACCGCAGCCCTG
This sequence comes from Dermacentor silvarum, assembly GCF_013339745.2. Classification (NCBI taxonomy): domain Eukaryota; kingdom Metazoa; phylum Arthropoda; class Arachnida; order Ixodida; family Ixodidae; genus Dermacentor; species Dermacentor silvarum. The sequence goes on from NC_051163.1 coordinate 25,274,948, forward strand.
GCCGTCTCCTTCAGAGGAAGCTTAAGTTGGGAGGTTCCTATCTTAATAGATGGGAATGGAGAAATCGTTTTTCTCGGCAACCACTGCACAAACTTTGCTAACATTCGTTGCATTTAAAAGAAAAAGTTTATATATAGGGACCATTAGAAGCGTACTTGCGGATAGGCCATCGTTTTTTTTTATTTGTTAAAAAAAAAACTCAAGTATTCAATTTAAAACTCAGTAACTCAGCAGTTAAAACAACATCGCTGTTCTGTAGTTTCACCTAATGATACAATTAAAGCGGACAAAATTCATGTATTTTACATTGCTCTTAAGTATAGAATTAGTTTGTGAACAAGATTTTTGCAAAATACTGGCAAACATTGTACATTCATATACAATATTTGTCCGCCTGAGATGCTCTAAGAGTTGGAGTTTACAGAACTACGTTATCTGTTTTTGGTGCATAGTTACGAGCTTGCAAACTTCGTGCACCATTTTTTTAAAGCTTACTAATTTTCACAATTTTTCTAAAAAAGTACGAAGCCCTAAATCAAAATTTTGCTTGCTAGAGACTCTAGAAGTTAACTATCTTCCTCAAATGCAACACATTTCTTTCGAATCAATCCGGCGGTCGTCTCATAAAAGCATTTGTGCGTTTTACGTGTAATTTAATGCGGAAAGCGGAGTTGGAGGAAGCTCTAGAACTAAGGGCTCTTATCTAAATACATATGAAAGAGAAATCGCTTTTCTCAGCAACCACAGCACCAAATTTGATGAGGTTTGTTGCATTTCAAAGAAAAAGTTAAAATCTAGTGGCTCTTGGTAGCGAACAGTTGATTTAGACAGTCAACGTTTTATAAAAATTGTTGAAAATCTCAAATTTTCAGAAATAAGAACTATCGAGTGTACAGCTCTGTAACACAGCAATGAAAAAAGGGTATGATGATTCTGTAAATTGCATCTAATAGTAGAGCTAAAGCGGACAAAATTTTTTTATTACACATGGTTCTTATATATACGACTAATATGTGAGTAGGACTTTTGCAACACCCTTGTAAACAATGTAACGAATTCATGCAAAATTTAAATTGCTATATCAAATTTGTCCACTTTTGATGTTGTAAGAGATGCAATTTACAAAACTGCGATATCTGTTCGCGGTGCAGAGCTACAGACTTGCGAAATTCGTGCTGTTAATTTTTTTCAAACTTACGAAGGTTTCAAAATTACTTGAAAAAAAGTGTGGCCCTAAATTAAAATTCCGCTACCAACAGTCAATAAAATTTAACGGTCTCTCTCAAACGCAACACATTTTATTGAAATCGGCCCAGTGGTTATCTCAGAAAAGCGTTTCTGCGTTTTACATGTATTTGAACAGGCGGCATCGGAGTCGGGTCTGAGCTCAAGCTTCCGCTTGAGGCACTTGACACTTTTATGCTGCCTGCGGAAATGCAATATTATTCTGCAGCGCAAATAAGTACACATACAATTTCACAACAGAGAGACAGCGCGCGCAACTGCGCAGTTTTAGGGTCTTGGAGGACGTTCCTTGTTTTTTTCTTTTGCCGAAGCGGCAGCAGGTAAGTAAACGAGTGCTTTGTCAGACCAATGAAGATGCATGGACAGCTGTCGTGCCCGAACAGCTGCACAGGTCACGTGACGTCTGTTGAACGGGCATTGTCTCCGTCCCGTCTGGTGTCTTCGCAAGCACAGCACGTCGATGGCATGCAGCTGGGCCGAAAGAAAAACACAGGTACGGTAATATTTCGTCATCGTTGCGTTGACAAACGCGCAGAACCGGTATCACGTCATGGTTGTTTTCTACAAGCTGGCCGCCGTGAGTGCTACTACGCAGTTTTAAACACGCGCCATCAACCGTTCAACAGTCGGCGAACAATTATAGTTAGAACGTAGTAGTTGTAGCAGTAGGAAATGATTGTTTTATTCGATAAGAATGGAATACTAAAAGGAGTGAACTCGCCGCACTCAAACTTCATATAGCAATTGAAAAGAGCAGGTGCTTGGTCAAGTTGGTTTATATGCTTGGTTAGGTGATATGACGAACACGGTGCTGAACTAGCAAATGAAAGATTATTGTGGAATATATATATATATATATATATATATATATATATATATATTTTTTTTTTTCAGAGAAATGGTACGACGTACGTTGTGTTTGCACAATACATATATGCCAGGTGCTTCACGGGACTTGTACAAAAGTTTGAAAATGGAATGGCACACCTGAATTAATTGCGTTCTGAGGTTTGGCACGCTAAAACCACAGTCTGTTTATTAGGCACGTTGTAGTAGGGAAACACAATACTGTCGTCGGCGGAGGTTGTCACCTTCACGACACCGCTACCTGGCGGTGGTATGCCAAGCACATGACGATCTCGGCATTGCTCGCTAAAATGGCTCAAGGCTAAGCATAAACAATACAGGTGATAGAGGGCACCCCTGGTGTAGACCACATGTGACGTGAAATGGGTGAGCTTTCATGTCCACCCATAAACAACGTGCGTCGGATATCTGTGTAGGCACTCCTAATAAGGTAAATAAAAGGTGAAAAGCTGTCAGTACGTCAAATATGTAAGCATGCTCAAGGTGATCAAATGCTTTTTCTTGGCCTAAAAAAAAGCAAACCAATAGACCTCGTGCCGATCTCGCCAGTGTATGCGTCGTAATCTCACGCGTAATGAACGAGAGACTATATTAATCTGCAAGGGCTCCCCAGCAGGCTCCTCAAGCGTTATACGTGACAATATTGTGAGGCTTATAGCGCGCGAAACGACAAGGACGAAGAAAGACGTGACACACACAGACGCCTGTGTGTGTCACGTCTTCCTTCGTCCTTGTCTTTTCACGCGATATAAGCGTCACGATGTCATAACAGCAAGCCCAAATCACTGCATTATGTGACAATAGCTGTAAAGCTTTTGTAGTCTACGTTGGGAAGCGTGATTGGCCTCCATTCTTCAGCACGGACTAATGATGGATCATGCTTGGGTAGTAGCACAATGCGACTATCGCGAAAGCTCGCCATGAACACAAAATCCCCAAAGCAGCGACAAATTAGAGCTGAATGCAGCAAAAATGTCATCACAGAAGGTTAACTAAAACTCAATGGTCAACCCGTCTGGCTCTGGAGCCGAACCTCGCTTCATGGGAAATAACACTGCCTTCAACTCATCGGCTGATGGACATGCACAAAAAAGGTTGGCCACTTCAGTAGGAACCTGAGGTATCCCACTAAGCATAGAATGTGATCCAGAAGCACCATGATATATTGTTGTAGTTGTACGGCACCATGGTCTCAAAATGCCCAAGAGAGACTGATTGATACCGCACCGGTGGCAACGTGACAGCAAGCGTGCTTGTGATTGCAGAACCACTCGCACTCGTCTTTCAAAGAAGAGAGTTTCTTGCGAACCGTAGTACTTCAGAGTGCGCTCACGGATTACGTCTACACCTTCAAACCGCGGCCGATAAAGACGACGTGGGCTTGAGGCGCTGGAAACGTTTTTGGAGCTCCCGCGGCCATGTCCGCATCAATGGTGCAATTACAATTCGAAGAGCAACACGGAGCTTCGCGGGAGTGTTCGCTACCTCCTCTGACATTAAGACACGTCCTTCAATGCAACAGTGTAGAGTCTGGACCAGATCGACTCAGAGAGCCGCGTACGGCTCTTTTTAAGCAGGAACGTGAGCGCATATCATGCAGAACGCGAATGTCTAGACGCCAAGGTTTAAGTGACGAGAAAGGAGGGGAAGAAACTTGAAGCATAACTGGCCGACGAATAGAAGTATAAACAGGGTTTAAGGTGGAAGCTTAAACGTCAGATCTTGATACACGAGGAGCTAAAGTACTCGGTACATAGACACGATGCAACCGGCTAGAAGACAAGCTACGTCGTCGCGCCCAATCAAACTGAGATGGATGTGATATTCTATAGGTATACAGCCAGGAAAAGAGCTGGATGAGACGACGTAACTCACGTGCATTCGAGGGAGGTCGACCCAAGCCTGGACTGTGTACATCGGCTCGCGTATCTAAGATGTACTTAAAATTCCCGGTAAGTACTACGTGGCGACCGTCAAGGAAATGCACGTCCAGGTCACGAAAAAGCTAATTCGGCATAGCAGCTTGCGTTGGCTCCTAAATGAACACAATACCTAACCCAAGGAAGATGGAGCCCAGTCAAAAGCCAATACTCTCCCTAATTACCTATTATGAGACAAATGACGGTCTCGAAGTTCTATTAAAAATAATAATAGCGACACCACTTAAATGAGATGTTGTGTGAGAAAAGGAATAGTCAATGTTAAAGGCGCGTTTGAAAGCAAGGATATGGGCAATAGTTTAAAAAATACGTTTCAAAAATACACAGAATATCGTATTTTACAGCGCGGGCCATACTGACAATTTCAGCTTGTTTTATTGGGCTTCGGACACCCTGTGTGCTTAAAGAAGTAATATTCAGCGTGAGAAGCAGTCAAGGATCTTTGGATGCTATCGCGTTCCACTCTTAAAGGTGAAGATTGAGCGTCCCCTAAATTTTTACAGCTGCTGGTAGAGGTGAAGGCAAGACATTCTGCTCTGTGCCCATGTCTCTCGCGAAGCCTCTACTGCAGCGGACGCCGACGGCAGAGGGGGAAAGGCCCTAGCAGCAGCATCCGGGCAGCAACACCGTACGCGCGGGGCACACAACGGTATTGTGGCCATCTCCGTAGCGCCGGTAGGCACGGTCACATCCGTCGCTTTTGAGGCCGTGAAGATCACAGTGGCCGCAGAACGGTGCTGTGCGCTGTGCACCATAGTGGCTGCTGGAGCCGCAGCGCCGGCACACACATGTTGGAAGCCGCAATAGTCAAACGTTAGCTCGTCACCTGATATTCTCAAGCAGTTCGGGGACAGGGTTATTCGTGATCATCACCATACGAACGAAGAGGGTGCCTTTCAGAACTCCTCGTCATCCGCTCATGAGACCAGCGTTGACAGATAGCACTGCCTTGCCGTAAGCAGACAAGGCCTGGACTTCGTTGGGGACGAAGCAAGGCAAGAAAGTGAAGACGACGTTCGTCACATGCAGCCCGACGGGGACGACAGGAACACGCTCGCCGTCGATGACAATGCAAGCAGCATCGATATTTAGAGTCACGGAAGTCATGCTCTTAAGATAACTTGAAAGTTTAGACCTCCCTTGTGCTGAGCGTAGTAGACCTCAGTGAGGCCAACTATTGAGGCCGTCGCGTCAACGATGGTCTCGGGACCATTCCCCGCAGGAACAGCGACATCCAAGACCAGCGCACGCGAAGGACGTCCGCTGGTGGTATCATGCACGTGGAGGTGTTATCCATATCCTTGCAATGGATGCCCAGCGGATATCCTCTGGATGCCGTTGCGGTCACCGTGTTCTGAACGTTTTTATTGGGTCTATTATTCGCTGTTAAATACAAAAGTTTGAAAGTAATTATGGTATACCCAGCGCATAAGGTTTTCACAATGCATGAAATTTCCTGCGGAACCCACAGACACATAATCTGCCTAAACGAATTTCTACTGCAAGGAATATCGCAGTAAAGAACGATATCACTGTTCTCTAGATGAATTTCGATGTGGTAATTTAAGCGTGAAACTAATGAGATATAGAGTGCTACTGCGCTTGCAGCGTGGATGTATATACTCTGAAAACATTTAGCTTATAGAAAAAACGGATGACCCGCTTCCAGCTGCTGCTGCGAAAAGTGTGCTGAGCTGTTTTGAGTTGAACTGCGCTGCCGCCAGCCGAGACGGTCGCTAAGGCAAGACGGTGCAGGACCCAAATGTACAAAGCATTCCTACGAAGGCGCATTAAAAGCTCGTCGCAGCGAAAGCGGAGAGAACCCGGTGATAGTTTCGTCATAACCATTATTTCGTCTACTAGTTCAAGGTTTCAAAGTACAACGGCCTTCACGGCGTCATATGGTACTTGTCCATTACACTGATTACAGTTTTCCTTAAAAGCGTTCTGCGCAACGTCAGCCTCTGGCACAGCGTTGGGATTGCGTGAACCATTGCCAACTCCCATCGGATCAGCCCGCGAAATTACAAAGGATGCGTCATCTACGCTTACCGTGGCGCCATCTCGCCGTGCAACCTCGAGGTACGAAAGTCGGGTTTCGGCATCCGAGACTCGCAACCGGCTCCAGCTGTTTCTCGGACACCAAGATGGCGGGTAGTGAGTGGAGGGAATACCTCAGGCTCCGCACAAAACGCAGGAGGTTGTTTTCCCATAAAACGGGGTCAATGCATCTTTCTTTCTTCTTGAGCATTACTTTATTTTTTCATTTGCAGATGCTGTAGGTCGTCTTGGCCGTAACAGGCTGGATGCACCAAATTTGCACATACCACTGAAAGTAAATGTAAACAGAACACGCAGAAAGGAAATATAAAAGATTGTTTCGGATAACATACATATTTGTCACACAGTGAAAAGGATAATGTCTGTAACATGACATAAAAAACACTGCTGGATACATTCTAGAATCATGGGAACGTCTTCATGATAGTTACAAAATGCATATTTTATAAAAGGATTTGAACACGTTATTCGAAAACTTCAACACTACTGGAACGTCGAACAGACTGTGGTGAACAGTTCCGTTGTCTCACCGTTCACGTAAAAGAAATGAATACGCGTACATATCAAGAAATGTGCTCGGAATTGCAAACTCTCAATGATTGCTTGATCTGACCTTCCTAGTTTACCTCGAGACTAGGTTGGGTGCGGTTTTAATACTGCAGTAACGTTTTCACAACAAGAAAATAAAATTTAGGTCATCTCAGTTTCTGGTGTTTGGCTAATGTAGGCAACTCAAGCAATCGTAAAATTTTGGAAACAGAGACAGTTCGAGGATACGGTGATAGAATTAGCATTGTGGCTTTACTTCGTATTTTCTCAATTTGGTTAATTATTCCTGATTGCAACGGATCCCATATGAAATTGGCATATTACATGTAACATTGGTCTAATGTAAGTTAAATGCGCGAGCAGCTTCGCGGTTTGGGCTGCTCGCTTTTGTTTGGGGCGAAGCAACCACAACTTTTTTTTTTTGCCTCAGCTATACAAATTCTGTTGACATTGGGTTTACAGCTTCAGTCTATTGAAATGGTTAATCCTGAGTATTTCAACGTGTAATGTTTTAGTTAGAACTGTTGAATTAATCTCGTAATTAAAGTCTAGTAACACGCTTTGTTCTGTTCGTAACTCTCAGCTTGACAGATTTCGCTTCGTTAATTTTCAATTTTCATTTGGCGACGCATTCTTCTACAGGTTTAAGGACTTGGCTAAGGGATGCTTTATCATTTTGATTATTGTTTTCAGGGCATATTAAGCAGTCGTCTGTGAATAACCGCACGGTTATGCCGTTATTTATGAGAGGAGCAATATCATTATGCAAACTAAAAATAAAACTGGTCCCAAAACAGATCCCTGTGGCTACTTGAGGTCACTTTTAGAAAATTATATTTATTACCCTTTATTCCAAAGTATTCTGTTCTACCTGTAATTCACATTACGACTTCATAATATTTGTTAAAATCCATAAGTTTACTAATTAATTCATTATGTAACACTCGATCGAAAGCTTTCGAGAAGTCTAAAAATAGAGTCTTCGACGTGTTTTTTATTGTTTAAGGAAGTTGAAAAATCGTTACTCGTTTCTACCAGCTGTGTGACAGTTGAAAGGTACTATTGGAATCCATGCTGGTTGGGAAAACGAAGCTTTCGTGTCTTCTTCGAGATAGGTGTAGATTGATCTCGAAATGATGTGTTCAAGCAGGTTGAAGGTCACGCCCGTCAGTGAAATGGGTCAATAGTTTCCAATATCTTTGTTTTGCCATATTTGTTGAGAGATTACATTTGCTACCAACCAGTCATCTGGCACCCGTTTCTGTCTTAGAGAGGCATTGAAAATTGTCTCAGTTAGTGGGCCACCCGTTCCGCATATCTCCCTAGAAAGGCATTTGGTATGCCGTTCGGAGCAATATATGTTTTTATCCCCAATGTTTGGCAAAAGAGCTACAATTCCTTCACGGCACACCTGCAAACCAGGCATTGGTAATGCGTACGGATACATTAGTGCGAAGGGTGGGCCGTCATCTGCAGAATCATCAGCAAAAACAGATTGAAAAATATTCTTAACAGGTTGCCATGCGCGAGCAGTACGTCCGATAAACGTTCATAATTCAAAACTATATGTCACTAGGACCTTCGTTATTGAGCGACAGGTGGCGCGACGCATCAAACTGTAGCAGCACCTTTTCCCCACATTATTTCTGCATAGCCTTTCAAGCGATCTGCATTTCCAACAGCAAAAGCCTCTGGTAGCATCTCTCTCTGTCTCTCACTTTTCCGAGCTTCCAAGAACGATTTTAAAGTATGATCTCTGCACGGTCTTTTAAGTTTCGGATGAAGAGGGTTTTGCGAATGCGTTACTTAAAACGTTGGTGCCTTAAATATTAGCAGAATATTAGTAGAAGTGGTAGTTTGATCTATTTTACGGGAAGGGAAAAAGGTATAGCCCCGAAGGGCTGGGGCTGGGTAGCTGACACAATTATCACTGGAAACATTGACTCCTGAACTGTGCTGTGGCCATAGAGAACATCGAAAGTAACAGTAGCTGTATGGTAAAGACAATAAGAGGAGATACTTTCTCTGAATGTTCAGCAAGAAGAAAAATGAGTTGACGCCCGGCACTGTAGCTGTAGATATGAATACGAAGCCGCTCAGTGCTTGATACGTTCTCGATTTATCAGCATGTTATTAGGCCACAAATTAAAACCCCCAAGTTTCAGAGCAGCCGACGGTGAAATCGTAACGACGATAACGACGACAACGACTACAATGACGCGACGAAGATGGGAAGCAACGCCTAAGACAACACCTCGGTTCACATGTCGTGGAAAGGGTTGGAATCCTGGGTCCGCAAAAGTAGTGCTGTCTGGTGACTACTTCTTGTGCCAAGGAATCATGATGATGGCGACGACAATCAAGATGATAACTGCAATTGGCCTCACGAAAATTGGCTAAGCTACGCTCAACAGATATCGATTCTTTAAAAAAAGGGGCTCTTTGCTCGGCATCGAAGACGCAAGCATTGAGGCTGTGTTTTCGATTTCCAGCGTATGGCACGCTGCGAGATGCTTTGACCTTTATTCCGAGCAATTCACAGCGCCCTTTGGCGTCGGACATACAGAATGGGCGTGGGCAAGTCAACACCTGCGCTCCGCCGCGCACGTGCTGAAGCAACAACTTGCAGTGCCTCCTCAGAATAGAAACTCTAAACCGTGCACGATACAAGGCCTTCTTGCCGGAGGCAATCACACGATGTTCGCTGTCCCCATGGGGCAATATACTCTCAACCGGTAATACGGTGCAGCATTGCAGAAAGTAGAGCCTGGTGCGAGGTAGTTAGCCGCTGCATACCCAAATACGTTGGCCTGGGTGAAAGACTCGTGACTGGTTGGACGAACGTATTGAAGAGCTCAGGATCACAATAATAGTAATAATAAAACATATCACATTTTGTTCTCTTTCGTTTAACAAAACTTACAACAGCGTACAATAAAATAACGATACCTCCTCCAACTGCTAACTCATGCAGGGCGACAACAAGAAGCTCTCAAAGCAGATACCACCATTTTTCAAAATCTTTATTGGGATGCACACAATGCGACAGTGCCTGAAATACGTGCACAGACACCACCCTTCTCTGAGTCTGCGTAACGCACAAAACCCCGCACAAACTCTCAAGCGGTAATATTTCGCAGTCGCTTGTTTTCACTACAGTTTGTCCAGGATAAGCCCGTCACCGTGATAGCAACCAGTTAGGTCGAAAGTCACATTCAACGTAAGTATGTTTTGATGGATCGTCATTCAAGTAGAACTAATTCTTAAGAAGTGGTCGGTTTTGCGTTGCGATCATGCATACGTGTTCCCCACAAGAAAATATATCAAACGGTACATCATCACGAGAGGTTGGCAACAAGTATCGCACATTGATGCAGAAGTCTTTTTTCTTTAAATTTTGCTCAAGGACATCCAAATACAGGATGGCATTTTTTGCAGCTGATAAAGCAATGTTCAATTGTCTTCGGTATGTCCCATAGGCAGTAATTACCAGAAGAAACGAAAATACATTTTCTTTGCAACTGCCTTTACTTTTAAAGAACTGCTTGGAAATGTGAACAGCGTGTTTCATGGAGGACCTTGAGTGTGTGCTATAGTGCCTGAAACAGTACTGTCACTAATTTGCATAGGGCGTGATTGTCGCATTGCGTCAAAGCATCCCTCATTGTGAGTGTCAATAGTTCGTTAATACGGTGATGCTGCTTGTTCACGTCACTTTGCGCACTGTAATAAATGCTATGCAAGAAAACAATTCGTGGTAACTCAGCAGTTGAGATGGCCGAATCCCAACGGCGTATTGCAGCAGAGACGTGAGTTGGTCCCCCATTGGCTGTGGTGAGCAAAGATGCTTTTTTTTTTCTTTCCGTATGAGGATTGAGGGTGAAGCTGAGAATAAGAAAGTGTCCTCACGATGAGTACATGACGGCGGCACAACTGCAAGAACGAATGGATGGGCATAGAAATGCCCATCTTTGAGCTCACAACTGCCGTGACAGTAAAATCGCAGCGCTGTCCACTTTTCAAGCGAGCACTCCAATGTGTGGCTCTAACTTGGCTACTTCATATGCAAGTCTAGTGGCCCGCAACCACTTTTTTTAATGAAAATACCATTGCATACGTAGATGAATTTGCATCTCTCGGTGTAATATTCACGCCTCCAATGTGCTGGGATGTCCACATAAGAAAACTTTTTTTGAATCTGTCTAGATTTGTGGGCATTTGGTTGCCGCAGTAGATATATACATTTAGCCTGTTAACGCAAAATTGAATGCGTATTACGCTTTCTTTCAATCGTGTATGAACTATTGCAGCCTAGTTTGGGCAACCGCAACAAATAGTAACGTTCAAAAATTTCAGTTATCCAAAAGAAAAATGCTTAGAGCCATCGCAAACGTTCCATACAATGCCCCAACCCGTCCCATACGCCTACAGTATAATATTGTGCCTGTGCATAATATCTTTGCATATAGGTTTGCCTGTCTGTATAAAGACACCACCGATCGAAATTACCTATTCTTGCATCGTATTCTGAAAGTTTTGCCCCGTTATACATCATACAAAATGCGCACACAAAACATTGTTACCATACCTTGATGTATGACAAACTACGGATTCCGAATGTTAATATATATATATCCGGACTGCTTGAACAAAGAGTTTTATCAACGCATACATTCTGTGGCATTTCATAGTATTAAAAAGTTTTATGTAGATTAAAGTCTGTTTCCTTGTTTGTTATTATTTTTTGTTCTTGTTGTTGTTTTGGATTGTAATGTCACTTTTCCAAAACGTATTCATATTGTTACGGGGAGAATATATATACAATGGATATATTTACAGGGTAAGGCGCACAACGCTGCAGCAATCGTTCAGGGGAGCGCGTGCACACCAGAAAAACCACCCGTCGTCGTCGTCATCGTCCAAGCACCGACCACAGGATCGCCGCTCGTGACATTACCCGCCGGCGGCAGAAGCACCGTCCCGGTGCAATTAGGGCCCGGGCCGAGAGTGGTACGGTTTAAGACGCGAGACATGGACTATGTCACTCGCGATTGTTGCAGAGGCCGACGTAGGATTTAGCGGAGCGATTTCATAGGTCATATTAGTGACTTTGCGTACGACGCGGTAAGGGCCAGCATAACGGGAGAGGAGTTTTTCGCATAGGCCAACGCGACGTGACGGGAACCACAGCAAGACGAGCGATCCTGGAGGGAAGTTCACCTCCGGTGTCGGCGGTCATAGAGACATTTTTGTTTGACCTGTGAAGCCGACAAGCGATCGCGGGCAACCTGACGGGCGATGTCAGCACGGGCAAGGGCATCACGAGCATAGGCAGAGGATGTGTCTGCGTGAGCATGAAGTATGGTGTCCATGGGTAATGGTGGGTCGTAGCCAAACAGTAGATAAAAAGGTGAATAGCCAGCGGTGTCGTGACGAGAAGAGTTGTAGGCGAAGGTCACAAAAGGCAAGTTAATGTCCCAGTCTCGGTGGTCCTCAGACACGTACATAGCAAGCATATCTGTGAGAGTACGGTTGAGGCGTTCAGTAAGGCCGTTTGTCGGTGGATGGTACGCAGTGGTGAACTTGTGATTGGTCTTGCAAGAACGAAGAATGTCGTCGACCACTTTAGACAGGAAGCAGTGGCCGCGGTCCGTGATTAACTGACGAGGAGCACCGTGGCGCAGGATGACGTCGTGAAGAAGGAAATCGGCTACATCAGTAGCACAGCTGGTGGGAAGTTCTCATGTAACAGCGTACCGCGTTGCGTAGTCAGTAGCGACTGCAACCCATCTATTGCCAGTGGTTGACATGGGAAAAGGCCCTAGAAGATCAAGTCCCACCCGGAAAAATGGTTCATCAGGGATGTCGAGGGGCTGAAGGCTGCCAGCAGGCAGTAGGGCAGGAGTCTTGCATCGCTGGCAGTGGTCACAAGCCGCAACGTACTGTCGCACAGAACGGTAGAGACCAGGCCAAAAGAAGCGCCTACGGATGCGATCATACGTGCGTGACACGCCTAGGTGTCCGGCCGTCGGTGCATCGTGAAGCTGGCGCAAAACAGTAGAGCGAAGATGCGCGGGGACAACAAGCAAGAGCTCAGCGCCGTCAGGCCGGGCGTTGTAGCGGTGTAAGGTGTGGTTGTGGAGCACAAACATTCGTAGAGAAGGGTCAGGGTGTGGTGAGTTGAGACCGTCTATAACAGGCCGCAAAGATGAGTCGCGGCGCTGTTCGTCAGCTATGTGGACGAAGTCTGTAATGGCCAGAACAAAGGTGTCAGATTCATCTTTCAGTGTATCAGGGGGATCGACCGGGTATCGTGACAAGCAGTCAGCGTCTTGGTGAAGCCGTCCAGATTTGTAGAAAACAGAAAATGAGTACTCTTGCAAGCGGAGTGCCCAACGGCCAAGGCGACCAGTGGGATCCTTGAGCGAAGAGAGCCAGCAAAGCGCATGGTGGTCTGTAATAACTGAAAAGTGCCTGCCATACAGGTACGGACGGAATTTTGAGATGGCCCAGACGAGTGCTAAGCACTCGCGTTCTGTGATAGAGTAATTTTGCTCCGATGGCGACAGAAGGCGGCTTGCATAGGCGACCACGCGGTGGAGGCCGTGCTGCTGTTGTGCAAGGACGGCGCCTATACCGTGGCCACTGGCGTCGGTACGAACGTCCGTGCTGGCTGACGGGTCGAAATGTGCTAGAACAGGTGGGTTCGTTAGGATGGCAACGAGCGATGAAAAGGCGTCCGCTTGGTCACGACCCCAAGTGAAAACGACGTCCTTCTTGAGTAGGCCAGTTAGAGGGCGGGCCACTTCCGCGAAGTTCTGGACAAAACGACGGAAGTATGAACACAGGCCAAGAAAACTGCGGGCATCCTTGGCCGATCGTGGAGTAGGGAACTGACTAACCGCGCGGACTTTGTCAGGGTCTGGCTGCACGCCTGCAGTGTCAACAAGGTGGCCGAGTACGCAGATTTGGCGGTGCCCAAAGCGACATTTCGACGAGTTAAGCTGAAGACGAGCGCGGCGAAAAACATCAAGGACGGTGGACAGGCGAGTGAGATGGTTTTCAAACGTAGTCGAAAAAACGATAACATCGTCCAGGTAGCAAAGGCATATGGACCACTTGATGCCTCGAAGAAGAGAGTCCATCATGCGCTCGAAAGTAGCAGGGGCGTTACATAGGCCAAAAGGCATCACTTTAAATTTATAGAGGCCATCAGGATAGGCACGAAGGCGGTATTCTCGCGGTCTTGGTCATCCACAGCGATTTTCCAGTATCCTGAGCGCAAGTCGATGGAAGAGAAATATCTGGCGCCGTGCAAGCAGTCCAGTGCGTCATCAATACGCGGGAGAGGATACACATCCTTCTTGGTAATCTGGTTAAGGTGGCGGTAGTCTACACAGAATCTCCAGCTATTGTCCTTCTTTTTCACGAGTACGACGGGAGAGGCCCAAGGACTGCATGAGGGTTCAATTATGCCTTTGCCCAGCATTTTCTCCACTTCCTGTTGGATGACAGCACGCTCCGGAGCTGACACACGGTAAGGCCGTCGGTGAATAGGACTCGCATCGCCGGTATGAATGCGATGGGTGACGACGGAAGTCTGGCCCAAAGGACGGTCGCCAAAGTCAAAGATATCCTGGTAGGAAACCAGCACGTGGCGAAGGGCAGCGGACTGTGCCGGAGCGAGGTCTCCTGATATCATGCGGGCGAAGTAGTCGCAGGACGAACCTGACTGCGATGACGGCGGTGAAAAATCCGGTGGAGGTTCTGTGGTCAGGGCAGAAACCGTGTGGCCGGCCAATGGGGTCAGATGAGCGAGTGATATGCCGCGAGGAAGAACTTGCGTCGAGTAGCCAAAACTGAGGATGGGAAAGGCGGTGCCGTTGTTTCTAACTGTCACCACCGTATAGGGTAGCGCGACGTTGCGTGTCATGGCGACCTCGGGAATAGGGCAGGCAACGTAGTCGCCGTCGGGTAGGGGCGGAAAGGCTGACAGCTGGACGTATATTGCGGCTTGCGGAGGCAGTCGAAGAAACTCGACGGAGCGTAGGTGGGGTGGGCCGGCATCAACGTTGTCGGGGCACGAAGGAAGTTCTAGCCGGAGAAGGCCCGCGGAGCAGTCGATAAGGGCAGCGTGTGTGGACAGAAAGTCGATTCCCAAGATGAGGTCATGGGGGCACTGTTCTAGAACAGCAAAAAGAACAGATGTGTGGCGACCAGAACTAGTGATGCGTGCAGTGCACATTCCAAGTACGGCAGGTGTACTCCCGTCGGCTACTCGGACGGTAGGTGAAGTCGCGGGCGTCAGGACTTTCTGGAGGCGGCGCCGGAGGCTCGAGCTCATTACAGAAATTTGTGCGCCGGTATCAACAAGAGCGGTAACTGCCACACCATCAACCAGAACTTCAAGAAGGTTGCATCGGGTATAAGGGACAATCAGAGGATTTTCAGGCCGGGTCGTAAATGCAGCGTCACCTCCGGGGGCTGCACTGGCTAGTTTTCCGAGAAGCGGCCAAAGGGAGACCGAGAGCGGCGAGGTTGGGGCGAGCGGGACTGACGGCGCTGGGGCGATGGTGAGCGGCTGATCCGGTTTTCCCTAGGAGGACGTTCAGCACTTGAGGCCTCAGGACTTAACGACGGGGCATATGGTGCATGGTTCGGGCGATTGTAAGTGTTTGGGCGATAGGACGTGGGCCAGCGGCTGCGGCAATGGCGGGCGATGTGTCCAATCCTAGAGCACGTGAAGCAGATGGGCCGGTCATCAGGTGTGCGCCAATCGGCTGGATTTCGATAACGTGGCCTGAAGGTCGTGTTCGGTCTTGCAGCAGCGACGACAGGGGCGACCGAGTTGGTAGCAGCATGACCATTGTCAAAGGTGGGTAAAATGCCCATATTCGCGACCTCTTGGCGAACCACGGCCTGAATTATCGAAATCGGAGCCAGGTTGTTGCTTTGCATACCGTCATGAGGTGTAACGGGTGTCATGGCCTCGAGTTCTCGACGGACGATCCTGGTGACGTTGTCTGGAGCTTGCGCTTGCCGAAGCGTGGCTAAACCTTCGCAGGAGGACGTGGCAGCCGTATTAGGAAGTCGGTCGAAGCGGTGAGTGATACGTTGACTTTTGGCCAGCTCAAAACGACGACATTCAGTGATGACCGATTCCACCGTTGAGCAGTTCTTACACAGTAGCAGATTGAATGCGTCATCGGCTATGCCTTTCAGTACGTGGCCCACTTTGTCCGCTTCAGGCATGTCCTTGTCGACCTTGTTGCACAGAGACAACACGTCCTGAATATACGAGATGTACGGCTCCGTGGACGTCTGAGCACGAATTGCGAGCTCCTGCTTGGCCACTAGTTGTCGTGCGATAGGTCTCCCAAATAGATCGCGTAATTTCTGCTTACAGACGTCCCAACTCGTCAGATCTGCCTCATGCGTCTCGAACAGAGTAGCGCAGTGCCCCGCAAATAGAAGATGAGATTCGCCAGCATTATGGTCGGGTCCCACTTGTTAGTGCGGCTGACGCGCTCATACATTGCCAGCCATGCATCGACGTCCACGCCGCTGGTGCCGTTGAATGTCCCGGGATCACGAGGGTGCAAGAGAATGACCGGTGGTGGGTCTTGCTCACACTGGGTCGCTTGGTCGGTCATTGTGGTGGCAGCAACGCGCCGTCCGCTGCGAAGATCCAGTTCCCGGTGTTGTAGCGAGCGTACCCCGCACGTCCACCAAAGATGTTAAGGGGAGAATATATATACAATGGATATATTTACAGGGTAAGGCGCACAACGCTGCAGCAATCGTTCAGGGGAGCGCGTCTTGTCTTGTCTTGTTTCCCAAACTCTGGCGCATACCCACTACGGGGGATTGGCCAAGAAGCAGGCGGTTTCAATTATGTTTATTTCTCGAATTTTACAAAAACTTAATCTTAATTTGAGGGGAGCGCGTGCACACCAGAAAAACCACCCGTCGTCGTCGTCATCGTCCAAGCACCGACCACAGGATCGCCGCTCGTGACAATATATTACACTACTTGCTTCTGTTTTTGTTGTAGTTATTGATCACCTTATATTATTGTCACCACTGCCAAGTTACTAGGTTGGCGAGGCCTGTCAAGCGGTCTTGAAGACTGCTTTTTTTTTTTTTTTTTTTCGTCAACCCCAGTTGTTGTACATGCCATGTACAAGAAGCTGAAATAAAGCATTAATTCATTTAAGTGCCCGTAGCAGTTATGTATTGCGCAGGTGTGTAGAAAGGTTGCAGCGCTACCAACCAGAAATAATCTGCTGCGAAGACGGGAGATTCCACAGTTTCAAAAAAAAAAAAAAACAACAACTCGCGAGTGCTGTATGCACTAACATGTTTGCGTTAACAGTGCACCGCAGCGTGCATCTAGATGAAAAGTCGAGAGACCACGGCATCAGCCCCCCAAAAAAATCAAAAAATGTCACAGTTTCGCCCTAAGGGCGAAGCAATGAATGCGATAGCAACACAGCAATGTCATACGAAGTAAGGTGAGCGGCTTTGGTAGCAACAACACGCAGAACTGTTGTCGACGCCATCGGCGTTTTGCCCGCGTTAGCTCAAAATGCGTGCGGCGTTGGTGACTGTTGCTGGAGCCTCTGATATAAATAGGCACTTGGTGCCGCAGCTAAACGTCGCCTCCCTTCCCTCCCCCTCCCCCACGGCCTCTCGCGCGTCCGAAGAAGGCGCGTTTGCTCTACATATATGGTGATTGTAAAGGAGAAAAGAGACGCCTACTTCTGCAGCCCTTAAGCGAGCACGGCGCAGAACGCGCGTTTGTTCTCCGCCGTGCGTTCACTCCCCGTGAAAGACGCGCCCCTCGCGCCCTTTCACTCGCACATACAGCGTTCGGCGCGCGGCGACGATTTCATCTCCAAATGACGTCATACGGAACCTCACGGCGACGGCGACGGCGACGCCGACGGCAGAAATCTGCTTTTGAGTGTCCATATAATTGCTATCGCAATAAAACAAAAACACCGCATATCCACGGGGTGAATGATGATGAGTGGGCGAAGCTCCGGAGAGAATCGTCGGTAAACCGTGAATCTTCCGTGTAATTCGCCCAGTCTCGCCACACTAAATCGAACGATTGACTTCCACCAATGACACGCGCCATATGTGACGTCATTCCTATTTTATAACAGCGCCCTTCATTATAATTGCACCATCTCCCGCTTAAGGGGACGCTAGTTAGGGTCTCGTGGTAAATGTGGTCCCCAGACTTGCGTTCGACTGTACATCATATAGGAGGACGCCGTACAGCACAATCGCTCATGGCAGAACTTTCTATGGGTGTCTGCGTGGATGCCAATACAGAGACACGGCAGTACTATACTAGCGGACAACTTTGAGTGGCAATGAAGGTAAAGCTACGGAGGCAGAGCCCGCAGAAGTGACAGCACTCCTGAAAATAGTTCCCAAGTCTCATTCGCGTTAGGTTAAGTGCAGGAACAGAAAACCTAAAATGTTCCTTGCTACAGCGCTTTATATTAAAGGTAAGACACAAAGCGCACCACTCAAGGCTCAATTTGACGTTTTTTTTCTTTTTTTTTTCTTGTCGCTTTTCACTACCGCTTTTGGTAAATACGAAACCGTCGCACGTGGAGCTACGCCGATTCAGCATCAGCCCCTCGAAACTGAAAGCTCCGTCAAACTCTAGCCGACTACTTTGTGCTGGAACACACTTGCAGAAGGTATACGCCCATGTATTTTTCTCTTCACTGCTACGGAAAACAGGCAAACAAAGCAGCCGCTAAAAGCTTCCGCGTATCTCTCGGAAGCCTCTTAGGAGAAACCTCTCCAGACCTCGGCTTGCTGCAATGCTGCTCGTTCGCTTGTGCTACCTTCGTAAACGAAGTCTTTTGTCGAGACTTCGCGCGGCCGGCGTTTTGTGAGATAGGATCTCAGCAAGCTTGTTTTGTTCACGTGTATTCACCGCGGGCCAACGGCGGCAGAGATGGGTTTTCGTCTTGTGAAAGGAACTGCTATCGGGTGTTCGTGTTGCTTATGGCTTGCCGAGACCCGGGGCCATGCGTGAACCTGCATCGGAGTCGCTGTGCTCATGCGCTGGTGCACACAAAAACGCGCCTCTTTATAAGAGGAAACTTTACCTTAGGGGGTTCTATTTAAGTACACAGGGACTCAGAAATGACTTTTTCGGTATTCCGTGCACACAATTCAGTGGGGTTAGTTGCATTCAAAAGAAAAAGTGAACGCATAGCGACTAATGTGGTAAATTTTATATTAAGACTGCCAATTTTAAAGCGAAGCTTTCTTTGTTAACCCTCCCAGAATTCCGTGAACTAATACACAACCCCTGAACTAAACGAGGCATTTTTCATTAGGAAGCACGAAGACGCATGCGTCAGCCAGGCATCACTAACCTTACGGGACACGGTATGTTACATTGGTAATTCCTTTTAGGCTGCTCATGTCGATCGAGAGTGAATCACGCCTGATGATTTTGTATCTTCTTAGGCTGCTGCGCAGTAATGTGGGTCTGCCTTTTTTTTTTTTTTTTCCTTTTTATTCCGGTCCCTTTCATCTCTTTTCTTTACTTCATTTTCCATGTGTAAATATTCAGTGTAGATCCCAATAAAAATTCAGTTGTGAGACAGCACTCGTGTCATACATGTCCTTCTTTTTCTCTTGTGCTTGCGCTGAATTTGCGGAACCACGACTCGATAGGTATATACGGGGTACTATGGGGGTATATATGAGAGTACCTTATGACTACGTATGAATACTGAGATTGGTGACTATATAGCTCAAAAGTATGTCAGTATCAACATATATATACCAGCAATTAATTGATCATTTCTTTAATTCAGTTAATCAATACAAGTAATTTCCACTATGTTGTTCTTGGCGTATATGTTTGCTGGCTTCCTATGATATATGCATACATATATATATATATATATATATATATATATATATATATATATATATATATCTGAGAAGTCCCACTAGGGAGCTTCTGCAGTAAATATTACAAAAACAAATTAACCAATATTCCAAATTTTACGAACAACATTTATTCACCATCAAATTTGAAACATTAGCGATGTCGTAACCTGGGTAGCCAATCGGATAGCTCACCCAACTGACGTCACGTGCGCCAGCTACGTAGATTGTAACGGGATGGCTGAACTCTCAGGGGAGCGGCGCCTCCGCTGCGACCAGTAGCAATACACATTTTTAAAACTTTAGAATAATTACAAGCTTTAAGCGGAGGACTGAAATGTGCCACCTAATGACCAGAAGGACCTACCTTAACGACTCAGCACGTTTTTTTTTTTTAATACAAAATCGTCAAAATCGTTTTTAGGGTCCTTTTGAAGGATACCTTCGCTCTGGACTTTTCTTCCTCCGCCACCCTCCCACCGGGAAGGCGCCGCGCGCGAACTTCGCGGCGGCGCCACTAGATGGCAAAGCGTGTCAACATGGAAGAGGGAAGTGCGAGAGAGAAGCCCGGTTGCATTGCACACCTCCTACATTACGATTTTCGGCACCCGCCGAGGTGGCTCAGTCAGCTAAGGCGTTGCGCTGCTGAGCACGAAGTCGCGGGATCGAATCCCGGCCGCGGCGGCCGCATTTCGATGGAGGCGAAATGCAAAAAACGCCCGTGTGCTTGCGTTGTAGTGCACGTTAAAGAACCCCAGGTGGTCAAAATTAATCCGGAGCCCTCCCCTACGGCGTGCCTCATAATCAGAACTGGTTTTGGCACGTAAAACCCCAGAAAGAAGAAGAAGAACGATTTTCGGCAGTGGCAATACTGTGTGTGACTACACTGCATGATTGCTAATCACATTAACGTCGACATTTATCGGGATATCGGTACTGCGGTAGTTTTATGACAGGGTCCTTTTACTCCTAACTGTTCTTCATCCACAAGAAAGGAATGGGAAGGGGGGGGGAGGTGCCAGGATGGGTATTGTGGGTGGAAGCAGACTGATGCAGGAGTTAGGATTCTCTGCTGTTGCCCTGATAGCGATGGGGCTATGTTCTCCGCTCGAAATCCCATCACAACACCCCCACGTGAATCGGGATTGTGGATACAACTTGGAATGGGCATGGTATGTCACCATGGGCTTTTGGGGATTCCCCGCCGGCGTAGTCATGCGTAGAAGCTTTTAAAAAGAGCGTTCAGTGCAAGCTAAGAAAGTAGAGGTTGTGGTGGGGTTCACGCAAACGCGATGCTTTGTGGCATGCCGGTTTTGAACGATACAGCAGCGAGGCCGTGACAGTAAAAACAAGTGCACGATGCAGAATGTACAAGCCTGTTTTTTTTTTTCTTTCTTTTCGCGCCATGCATGTCAAGCGCAGACGCCGAAATCACAACTGCCGAGCTATCCATTTGATCGATTAAAAGCAGTCATTCATTAGAATTGAAGTTATATATGACCTTCTCAGTGCTGCACTGACTGACCAATAGATAATAATATGCAGATGTACTGTTGTTCTTGTATCAATTGTTCCGCTCGCCGTTTATTTCGCATCCATTGTAAACAGCGCGATGACGTCTAAAGAAGACTGTTATCATCTTGTGCTCTTCTTTAGCTGCCCTATACTCCCCCTGTATGCTTAACGGGCAACACTTCGGAACCTACGTAAGTAGTGCGGTCGCAGAAGCTTCACTACGTGCCTTTATCATCGCAGTTGTATTTTATCCGCTGACACACTTTCCACGTAATAACTCCTTCACATATTGAAAATACACGTGGACGCAAGGCTGCGTCAAAACACCTATTATCTGTGTACCTTTATGCTTCTAGTATGCGACGCACTATGCATTGGCCGCCAGTGCCAGTGATGGGTTGTGGCTGCTGGTAGCAAAGTCGTGTCACCCCCCCTCATTTGGTGATCAAAAATTCCAATCTTCGGCGCTTGTCACGTAATAATTGAGCCATATTTGCGGCATAAAAAGTACGACATCTAAATTTGACGTCGAATCACGTGACGCGCATACGTATCTCTTTCTCTAATATTTAACGCACTACGTGTTACGGTCACGAATGAGAAGTGTCTATACTCCATCACCAGTCGTTTGCAGCAGTGTGCAAGTTGTAAGATTTCTTAGCCAAAAAGAAGGCCCCTCAAGATGTGTTCACCGTCTTCTAATCATCAGTTGGCGAATTAGCGGTATACTACGTGCATGCTAAAATGCCCTAGCATATCACGTATCGCTGTAACGCATCATGTGCCAAGCAAGAAAAAAATATCGAATCTCGTCATTAATTAGCCAGTTACACCTGGAACTGCATTCACCTACGCAGTGATATTGCATGTGTATTTCTCGTACCTTCGGCAGTGCTGTAAAGCAGGTGTGAAATGGAGTTTATACTTCGTAGCGTAGCCTGCTATCTACGATATTGCTATCTACGATAGTGTAGTCTGTTTTCTTCTTTATTTCTGTGGTTTTACGTGTAAAAACCAGTTCTGATTATGAGGCACGCCGTAGTGCAGGGTTCCGGATTAATTTTTGACCACCTGGGATTCTTTAAAGTGCACTACAACGCAAGCACACGGGCGTTTTCGCATTTCGCCTCCATTGAAAATGCGGCTATCGTGGCCGGGATTCGATCCCGCGACCTCGTACTCAGCAGTGCAATGGATATTGTAGTCTGTCTGGGCGCTGCCCACAATAGGTCACTACCAGCTCGGCCTTCCTTCTATAGTGTCACGTAGTAGTGACGATGAAGCAAACAGTCGTAAAACTGGGAATGACGAAACTGATTCTTTATTGGGCGAACCTGTGCCCACAAAAGCAAGTTACACTTGAAGCACAACGATAGCGGCGAACACAGTCGGCGATCGTCGAAATCTGATCAGCGGCGAAACGCGTCGGCTTTTATACCTGAGTCATCGAAGGTTCCAGATTAATCCCTCATGCCCGCGTGTCTTCCAGAAAGTTCTAGACAATTCGCGTCGCTCATACAATCAGATTACATGGGCGTCGGTGACCACAGACGACGGATAGAAGCATTGATAACGTCCGAGAAGCTTCCAATGCAGGCGCGTCCTGCGCCGAGCGATAACGTTTAACATTTGTCAGCCAATGTTGAAAGCGGCCACCGGTGAAAGATAAACATGTGTACGTGTCAATAGTGTATCTGGCCTTGGCGTGAGGTGAAATCCTGCGCACCGTCGCTCCGGGTTCCCAAAGCGCACACTCGTTGTAATTCCTTGTTTTGATGTTCCAGTACCACAGTGACTGTATATCTGCGTCACGTTCTTCGTAACAGGAAATGTGTGTGTACGACGGTCGCTGGCTTCCCTGATTGCTGTCCGTAATGAGAATCCATTGTACGCGTTTGCCGGAACACCGGGCTTTCTGTTGCTGTAACTTCGCGACAGAATAGCTAATTTCGTTAGGGCCCCGTAGGGAGGAGTCAGTACACACACCTACACTCTGCGTCACTAAAACCGAGCAGTGTCATGGAAGCTGAAGATGTGCTCAGCCAATCAGGAACCGAATCGGGGGCAACCTAATGTAAGGACTTACGTACTTTGAGCGCGCCTTTTTTTTTTCTGCTGCGTCATTCTCCGCAGGGGCGCATACCGCCAGAAGGAAAGATTGACACACATCACAAGGCTCTTCGAGCGGTTCGCGTGGAAGACGCGATGTCAAATCCTGATAAAAGGGCATATGAGTAGCGAAGTCGATCAGCCAATGAAAAGCGGTTCTTGAGATGGAAAAACGTTTTGAATTAAGTTCCTGCCGCCTGCGGCGCCCTGACAAAAGAAAACAAGACGGACAGATAATTTGTTCAAGGACGGGTTGTACCCTCCGTGGTTGCTCAGTGGCTATGGTGTTGGGCTGCTGCGCACGAGGTCGCGGGATCGAATCCCGGCCACGGCGGCCGCATTTTGATGGGGGCGAAATGCGAAAGCACCCGTGTGCTTAGATTTAGGAGCACGTTAAAGAACCCCCGGTGGTCCAAATTTCCGGAGTCCCCCACTACGGCGTGCCTCATAATCAGATCGTGGTTTTGGCGCGTAAAAACCCATAATTAATTAATTAGGATGGAATGTGGAGCTTGAAATCTTGAGTGAAACTGCAGAGGCAGTACAACGAACTGCACACAATGACTTTTAATTTGAGACCGCATGCCTGTAAGTTGGGCAAAACGTTCTAAGCAATTTCGTCATCTCTGAACTCATTCCCTTCAAATAGTAACAGGCTATGACTGCCCACGCCGCCATTTTATTGATGTTGGTTCCTTTTGTCGGGACACACATCCACAAGGGGGATTGGCCACACATGTGAGAGGTAAAACAAGTAGCTATAGATAACAAAATTTTCAGAAAGGCAAAGAAGACATATTTGATTTCGATATAATTATACCAATATTTAAATATATATGTAGTAATTAAAGACATGACAAAATTCGCAGCGAGACTTCCTTCACGTCTCGATTCCGCGATTCCTCGTTTTCATGCTCATCACGCATCCTTTCGCCTGTGTAATACTTGCATACTATGCTAAACTCGCTGTAATAAATACCGTGTATCAATAACAAAAGTTAAAGCTGTGGTTATTGCTTAGCGCTACCAACAGCCCGTTTCCGTAGGGTCGTGGGTTCGAATCCGAGTGGTACTAGTGGCCAACGTTTTCTTTTTCTCTCTACCGCATGACGAGAATGAAGCTGAACGTTAGAAGGCGGCCTGGCAACACGATAGCTACGACGACTTGGTGATCACGTCATCGAAATGACGGAGACCGCAAGCCCAGTATTCCTGATTTGAACTGCTATTAGCAGTAATGTAGAAGCCAAATGCACAAGTCATATCGCACGGTTAATGCTCCCCATCCACCGCTGTCGCATTGAGTGATGCTGATTAACACGCCCATGGCTATAGGTTTAACACGTTGTCGGGATCGGCTACGGCACGTCACCATGTCATGGGCTAGCTGCACGCTCCGACGACTCCCACCTCTCGATTGTGACGAAGCTATGATTGCGGCTGACCCTTCACTGGAGAGCCGGAACATCGTCACGCACGCGCAGGGAAGTACTCGTATTACAGCGGCGGCATCATTAAGCGGTAAGAATGCTGGTCTCTTCTATTGGGATGCGCCTTCTGCACTACTTCAGGGAGTGTAGCACTTTTGTATTCAATTTTATGGTGCAGCGCGGGCCGCCTGCAACGCGCTCTTCGATTGTGCAAGGAAAGTTCTGCACATCCTCGTGCTCTCACTACTTTTGAAGTGCAAGCTATCGGCAACAGATGACATGACGCAGTGCTTGTTGAGTAACGGCGCGCGGACGTAAACTTCTCCCGCTTTGGTTACAACAGTTACAACAGATGGCATAAGAACGTGAGGTACAATTTCGATGCCTGAACCGTTGTGAGGGCAGGTTAGCAAATTGATGTGACGCGTTAAATGACCTTTGGCCACATGTGTTTCTCTTGGAACACGTTCTCCGGCAACATGTTAAAAAAAAGAAAAGCGTTATTCACCCTCACATTTCTGTTCTCACGCCTTCAGCACTAGGACCATAGAGACTACTGCGATCCCGAAAAAGAGACTATCCCGCCTTTTGATCTGCGCACATTTGTCTAAAACGTTCAGGACAGGCCTGCACCAAGTTGATCGGTGGTACTGCCAGGTTGCAGAAGCACATGCCCACACAGGAGCCAGACGTAGTGCACATCATACTTGAAAGCAAAGCATTTCTAGTACCACGAGCAGCACCAACTCAGAAGAGCACCCGTACAACGATGTGGCGACAACAGCATGCACCGTGACACGTCCCGCAGGACGCCGTGGCGCGGCACATGAGTTCACGGCGCGTTTCGACGCGCACCATCTGTGCTGCCCCGTCTGTCGCGGGCTCGTGCGCGTCGGCAAGCGTATACGTGTGGTATGGCCTTTATAGGTCGATAATATCTTATGTCACTCGCGAAACTACCTCCACCTCGCAAAATTCCACTGGAATGAGCCGGTATAATGTAAGGACTCCTTTAGCTTTATTGCATTCTTTTCTTATCATCTTACATTCAAGGACTGCCGATTTCGGTGATAACGTGGTCGAAAACACCGCTCGGACCACCGACGTCGCACGAAAACGAATGGTATTTGAATATAGCCGTTGTTACCTTGGGCTCTCTTATTTGATGAGCCAAGTTGGGATGCACAAGAAACCTGCATGTCGCTGTCGTCGCAACAAACCCAGGTTTGTGCACTCAACTCTCGATACGCTGTTGTAAGGTCTATAAAGCATCCATGCCGCTGCACGGAACTTGTGATACGAAGTCTATGCTGTTTGGTACAGCCCGTCCCTTTCTATAGACCCGTAAATGTCGTTCACCGTATGTCTCCAGCGTGTACTGACGTGCCTTCACCACTTTTATTGGCAGCTTAGCTGACGGGGTGGGCGAGCGCGCCGCCGGCTTCGTTTCAGCAGAACATGGCTGAAGCATCGGGAAAGAAGCAAGTAAACATCGGGAAATAAGCGAGCGAGCGAGTAACCGAGTGTACAAACAAGCTAAAAAAAAAAGAAACGTCGTCGTTAACTCCCTTGGCCATGAGACGCCTGTGCAGAGAAGTTCTGGGTTATTCGTTGTTTTGCTTTGCTTTTTCACCACCCACGCGATGAATTTCTATTCATCGACTTCAGGGAGAAGTGCCGTCGTCTCTACTTACGATAAAGCGAAGAAATGCAGTTCCCATGGCTCACACTTAGCTATTCCTTTCCTTTTTTGTTTTTTTGTTTGCATTACGGATAAACTTCTCCTTCGGAATATTGGAGCGGATGGCAACGCGAACTCCCGCAGCGGATGACACTATATATTGTATTAGATATTGGTGTAGGCTAGTACAGCATATGTAAATAACAAAATACATAACTGTGCTGCGATTGCGCAGTGTAGTAGCGATCATGATACACTCTTTACTGCTAAGAAGCAAAAAAGCTCCCCATGTGCAGGGAATGTAGAAAAAGAAATGTTGCTATCAGAAGATAGCTTGGTCGCAATCAGCTTTTATTTTTGAGTAAGTCAACATGAACACGAATCACACGAATACGAAAGCAAACAAATAAACAGTACTTCAGGGTTTTTCTTTTGTTTGTTTGCTAGAAGGTCAGAGAGTCCAAAAAGCAAGGCTGCATTATTACAGACTGCGCATATCCTTTATTACTGGGGTGGCTTGGCAAGCAGAGAAAGTGACTATATAGCGGAATATACCGAGAAGGTCCCTTACGCAACTTCGTGGTGTCATCGGACTCATAAAACGAAGGATTTTCCTCACCCCTTCACCTGATACTTCAACCCACCCTCCCCTCTCTGCTTGAACTGTACCTTCATAGTTCGGCAGGAGCTGCTTTCCCGCAGAGCTCGGTATATAGGCGTTCTGTAGACGGGGTGATACGCACAGCCTAAAATATGTCTGGCTTATATCCGGGATGAGTGTTTTACGTAATCGGGTCCGAGTTAACGTTGAAAAGGACTAAAAGCAGCGGGCAATGTAATGTAAAGGGGATTCGAGGAAGAAATAGTATAGAATATGCGTCTGCTACAGTGTCGCAACAGCTTGACAAGCGCAGAAGGTGGCTATATAGAGGAAAATACCGAGAAGACCGCTTGCACAACATTTCGCTGCCGCAGAGCTAATAACACGAAGCCCTTTCTCACTGGCTTCACCCTACCAGTAGTACTCATTTCCCCCACCTTTCTTCTTTCCTGTTAGCATGGCAACGCTGTATAGCTGGGTAGGCACCGCTTTCCCGGCCGAGCTCGGTATATTGATGTTCTGTGGGAGGTGTCGTACACACAGTCCCGAATGCATATGACTTTATCCGGGATTAATAGTTTGTGTAACCATGGTCCCAAGTTAATTTTGAGAAGGGTTGAAGGTTATGAGAGACAGGAAGTTTCAAGAGAGAGAGAGAGAGAGAAAGCAAGAAGGGGAAAGGCAAGGAGGTCAACCAGGCGAGCGTCCGGTTTGCTACCCGATACACTGGAGGGGGGAGGGGGGGGGGGTAAGGGAAAGGGGAGAAAGTGCAACGACTCGACAAGCAGTGAAGGTGGCTAGACAGTGTTCCAAAACGGACAAGCAAAAAAAAAAAAAGAAAAGAAAGAGCGGAAAGACGAGAATACCGCTTACACAACTTCGCACTGCCACCGAGCTCATAAAACGAAGCTCTTTCGCACTGGCTTCCACCTACCGTCCCACCTCAAACCCTCTTTCCTGTCGTATACCTTGGCAGGCACTCTGTGTTTACTCGCAAAGCTGGGTGTATTGACGTGCTGCAGATGGCAAGGGGAGGGGGGGGGGGGGGGGGGCGCAGAACGAAACAAGCACACTCGCGCGTTCCGCCGGCGTCGAGTACACGCCACGGCCAGTTCAATTTGTGTCGCCATGGCGGTTGTTGATAGCCGTGGCACTCGGCGACGACCCTGTATCCTCCGTTCGCACTAGCGCACCCCGCCGCCCTCGCCAGGCAGTTGGGAGCAGCGAGGCAGACGCGATTTACGGGCTCACGCCCGCGGGCAAAGCACGGATAGCTCGGTCGCATGTTCGCCTTCGCCGTTTCGCAGCCGGGAAATTGGCGGTCTCAATAAGTGCGTTGTTTTTAGAAAATAGATCGATAGGCTCTAGGGGCCAGCTTTATCTCGAACTTTACTGTGATACCTGGCTTATATTCGCGCTGATGACCGATATTCGAGTTGCTTTAATGCGCAAGCATTATATGCCCCGTGAAGCGGAACGTCCGGCGTCCGTCCGGCGTTAACATCCGATGGTATACCAAAACCCCGTGACCAAGTGATGACGTCACGTTCCCGGCGCCCGCTGCTGCGGCTCGCACAGCGAAATCCAACGGTGAACCGCCATGGTGTCGGCCGGACACCGTGGCCTGCATCCACAAAAAAAAAAAAAAAAAGAAAGACATCGACCTGGTCAACTCCCAAAATTGGGTTAAGGTGAATAAAAGTGGATAAAGGTGGATTAAATCGCGATGAATTTGTCATGCGGCTTGGTTTAGCACAGTAGTAGCGATTAGACGAACGATCGAGGTGCGTTCATGCCTTCGGCACCGCCGCCGCCGTGAAATGTCGCGCCATCAAGGCCACATGCGCGGACACGCGCCGAGGGTAACAGGGTCTTCAGAGACGCGGAGTGCGTTTTCCCTTCAAGCACGACGACGCGAAGTGGACGCACCGCCACCGCCATTGCTCCGCTCAATCGTCTCGGTAGTGTAGCGATGAGAGCGCGCATTATGCCTTTCGCAGCTAACATGAATGCCCTGACTCCCGCGCACTATACGCAAGGCAACATCCGCATGCAGTCAACAACATCTTCCTCCTCCTGCTGCGGCCATGTCTTCAAACTACAGGCAGAGTAATGTACCTGCTGAGCCGCTGTGTGCATGTACTGATGTGAGCGTTAAATAATTGAAGCCAACGTCTTCGTAAGCGACTTTACCAACACTTTTCTGTATCGGGTATGTTTCAAACCTCTTTCCTGGGCTGATCCCAGAGGTCGTGCACAGCCGCGCCTATAAAATTACATAACTTTCATGTTTGAGCTCCGTTATAGCTGCGCATTTTTATTATTTAAGTCTCAGAAGATATAAGATGAAAGGCATGCACCATCAGTGTTTTGTTCCATGAGATTCGCTTGTGGGCTGTCATTATCAAAATTATAAGGAATTGTTTTGTCATCAGTGTAAGACCCGGTACGAGCAACTTCAGTGATAAAATGGTGTGGCAATGTAACCCCATATACCGCATGTCATAGAGCAAGGCGTGGCATATAGCATACATGTACCTAAATATATACGAAACCTCATGGCAACGACGACGGCAAAAATTCGCTTGGAGTGTCCTTATAATTGCTGTCGCAATAAAAAGTAGAGAGTAAACGTCAAGCTGACGTTATTCGATATTTCACTGGGCGCTGGCTAACGCGGACTGTTTCCCGTTGATATCATCTTGTCCACCATCGAGGCAGAGCTCCTAATCACGCCATCGTTGTTAGAAGCCTGGTAACTGCCAAGGCGCTTTCTTACCTCCCGTTTCTTTGCTCTGTTTCTGCTCAAGTCACGAAAAAACCAGCCCAAACCAGCCTGACGTTCACAGGTGAAGGTCATCCGCTATAAATGTGAATATTATTCTTTGCTGTATCAGATCAGATTTCTTGCTAGCAATCTAGTTGTCTAGCTAGTCCACCAAAAACGTGCGCTGATTACGAAGATAGTGAAGTCTAAAAGGTTGGGCCGATTCTCGAGGGCGTTGGGAAGCGGGGTGGCAGGCGGACCTCGAGCCCACGAGGTCCTCTGGAACGAGAGGGCTCAGCCAAACAGCCCCCCCCCCCCCCCCCCCTCCACTTTCCCAACTTTCGGCTAACGTTATCATTAAGCAGGACCGATGTAGGTAAGCATCATCAGGGCACGAAAAATTTGGCACCGCATTTCAAACCTGTCTCCAACAGGTATACAAATCCTATTATGTCCGTCGCTAAAGGCTGATTCACGCTAGGCCGACACGGCGTCCAATTTTTGTTTGCCGACTGTTGGCGACAGCGTTTCCCTTCCTTTAAACCATTGGCCATAGCGTTTTCCGTTCTGTAAACTGCTCGCGTCATCCGTCGGCGGACCAAGTCGTTTTTGTGTCAGCGAAGTGTGAATCAGCCTTAAGCAAACATAACCTAGCAGTCCCCGAGATGCACATGTGCAAAAATAGTAACGAAAAACGACCGCGTACATCAGCCTGTACTACATAGAAAGCTCGAGCAAATACGATACTCAACGCGTAATCGGCGGGTAACAACCCCAATGAAAGAGCAGCAGGCACTTTTCAACGTTCGCCTCGCATGCTGCAATGAACAGCCGATGTAATTTCTTAAAGTACATGAATTTTTCTCGGTGCTGGAGTCGCAGAGATGTCTGGGAAGCTCGTGCGCAGTACTCAACGAGCGGGGACTGCGGTGGTGTGGTTGAGTGCTGCTTCAGGAAACCGGCGCATGCGCAGATCGGTCGATGGGATCGGTCTATTTGCGCATATCCGTTTATTCATCACGTAAATCAGCGTCAGCACGTGCAGTAGCATGGGGAATGATTAATGCGCCGAACCTAGGGCTTTCCAGAGAAGTGAGTGAACCAGGCTGGCACGACATTTATTGGGTCGTTATGCCAGCTTTCATTTATTATTGTTATATTGTTTTGTAAGGCCGAATGGTGTACAATAGTTTAGTGGTCACGTAAATAGCACCGTAAGGGATGTAGGTCCTGAACCAGGCCATTTCCAGACAAGTCAGTAAATCAGTCTGCCCGACGTTTAATTGGACAATAGGCTTACCATTTTCCGGTTTAGCCGATTTGCACATAAACGCTTATTCGTCTAATCAATCACCGTCAGCAGCTGCCAAAACATGGGGAGTGATGTCTGTCCCGAACCAATGCTTTCAATAGAAAGGAGTGGACCCGGCTGGGCCGAAGTTGTACTGGGCTCTAGCCTTACCGTTCTTTTTTTTTTTTTTTGGGGGGGGGGGGGAGGGGGGGAGCCAATTTTCCCGTAACTGCTTTTTTTTTTCATTGTGTAAATCGGCCTCACGTGCACTGGCACGGTGAGTGATGCATGCCCTGAACCAATGGTTTCCATAGAACTGAGTGGACCAGGCTGGGCCGAAATTATACTGGGCTATATCCTTACCTTGTTTTCCGGGAAATGTAATTTACACATAACTGTTATTGTTTCATTGTGTAAATCGGCCTCACGTGCATTGGCATCGGAGTGATGCATGCCCCGAACCAGGGCGTTCCAGAGAAGTGAGTGGACTAGCCTGGGCGCAAATTATACTCGGCTACAGGCTTACCCTTTTCTTTCCCAGAAAGGCAACTTTCACATGAGTGTTTTTTTTTATTGCGTAAATCGGCGACAGAACGCACATTAGCATACGTAGTGATCTTCGCCCCGAACCAGGGCTTTCTAGATAAGTGAGTGAACTTGTCTGGGCAGTATATTGTACTGTAAAATTACCTTTTCTTTTCGGGAAAGCCAAATTTCACATAACTGTTACTGTTCCTTTGTATTCGTAAACCGGCGTGAGCACATACATTAGCATAAAAAGCGGTGTGTGCCGCGAACTATGGCTTTCCAGAGGAATGAATTGGCATGGTTTGGCCGAAATTATACTGGGCTTTAGTCTTACCGATTTTTTTTTTTACGGGAAGGCAATTTTCAGATGTGTTTTTTTTTTATTGCGTAAATCGGCATCAGTACATACATTAGCATAGAGAGGTATGTGTTCCCCGAACTATAGGGCTTTCCAGATAAGTAAGTGGACCATGCTTGGCGGAAATTATGCTGGGACGTTTTTCTGGGAAATTATGCTTACCGCTTCTTCTGGGAAAGCAAATTTTAACTTTAATGCTTTTCTATTACATAAATCGGCGTCTGCGCATACATTAGCATAAGGAGTTATGTGTGCCGCGAACCAGGGCTTTCCAGATACGTGAGTGGACTAGCATGGGCGGCAATTATGCTGGGTTGTAGCATTACTGCTCTTTTTTTGGGAAAGCCAATTTCCACATAACTGCTTTTTTATTTCGTAAATCGGCATCAGCACGTACATTAGCATGGGGAGTGTTGTGCGCCCCGCACTAGAGCTTCCCTGAGAAGTGAGTGTACCAGGCTGGGCCGAAATTATACTGGGCTATAGCCTCACCTTTTTGTTTTGGTAAAGCAAATTTGCGCATGTGTTTTTTTTAATTTCCTAAATCGGCGTCATCAGGTCCGTTACCATAGGGAGTGATGTGCTACCCCGAACTAGGGCTTCCTCGTTGAGTGAGTGGACCAGGCAGGGCCGAAATTATACTGGGCTACCGTTTTTTTCGGGAAAGCCGATTTGCGCATACGTTTCTTTTTCTTCTTTTTCCTTTTCGTAAATCGGCGTCACATGCATTAGCATGGGAGTGATGTGTGCCGCGAATCAGGGCTTTCCGGAGAAGTCAGTGGACCAGGCTGGGCCGAAATTATAATGGGTAATCGTTTTTTTTTTTTCGAGAAAGTCAGTTTTCACAGAACGTTTTTTTTTTATTTGTTGGGTAAACTGGGGTCGCGCACATTAGCATTGGGAGTGATGCCTACCCCGAACCAGGGTATTCGAGAGAATTCAGTGCACCAGGCCAGGCGGACATTGTACCCTTTTTTTTTTTTTTATTCAGGTAACACTGATTTGCGCATAACTGTTTCTTCGTAGCGTAAATCAACGCCAGCACATGCATTAGCATGAACCAACCAACGCTTTTGAAAGATATGAATGGACCTGGCGGCGAGGACATTCTAATCGCATATAGACTTAAATTTCTTGCTGCAAAAGTCAAATTGCGCATATCAGTTTATTCTTGACGTGAATCGGCGTCAGCACGTGCATTAGTATGGGCAGCGATACACGCGCCGACCCGGCGCTTTATAGACAAATGATTGGACCTGACTGCGCCCACATTGTAACGGGCAGTCAGCTTATAATTGTTTTCCCGTGACAACCGATCTGCGCATATTGGTTTATTCATCGTGTGATTCGGCGTAAGCACGTTTATAGTATGTTGAATGATGTATGCTCCGTACCAGCGCTTATATTTCCAAAGAAGTGACTGGACCAGGATGGGCTATAGGCTTACGTTTCCTCCTGCAAAAGTCAATCTGCGCATATCGGTGTATTGATCATGTGATTAGGCTTTGGCACCAGCATTAGCATTGGAAGTGGTGTTTATTGCCGAATCAACGCTTTATAGTGAAATGAGTGGAACTGGCTGCGCGGCAACTTTCATGTGCTGTGGACTTACCGTGTTTTTTTTTTTATTGTTTTTTTTACGCAAAACTCAATCTGTGCGTGTCGGTTTATTCACCGTGTGATTCGGTGTCAGAATGTGCATTAGTATGGGGCGGGGGGGGGGGGGGTTATGTATGCACCCAACAGATGCCTTATAGAGAAGTGAGTGGACCTGGCTGTGCCGACATTGTATGGGGATAAAGGCTGAGCCTTCTTCTCGCGAGAATCAATCTGCGCATATTTGTTTATTCATCGCATGGATGGGCGTCAGCAAGTGCATTAGTAAATGGATTGACGTACTCGCTAAACCAGTGCTTTCGAGGGAAGTCATATGACCTGGCTTGGCCTGTATGTTAATGGGCTATAGGCGTACTTGTTTTTTCCGGGAAGCAAACCTCGGTATATTCGTTTATTCAATACGCAAATCTTCGTCATGACGTGTAGTCTCAAGATGTATGAGTTATGTACGCTCAGCACCAGCGCTTCAGGGCTTTGGCAAGTGGTGTGGCAGGAGGGGCTTGAGCCCACCTAGTCCTCAGGAACGGGAGCAAGAAATAAAGCAACGGAATGCGGCACAGCATTAACATTATTCTCAATTTTTTGTCGTCTTATGACGCGTCGAGCAGATTGGCCAATCCCAATGATGACTTCGCCGATGCCGCGGTCAAGCCACGTCCGAGCCACTGATGGGACGACAAGAAGACATGAGGGAGCGCTGACTGTCAACTTATCTTTATTGTCGCATTCGGCGGAATATATATATTTTTTTCAGGCACGTCTCACCTGCGCTGTAAGGTCCGACGCGGATAAGAAAAATGTATCCCTTTACGTGACCTGCTTGCCTTCTTTGACAACTGCTTAGGGACGATTTTATATTCGATTCATCGGCACCGCCATATTGGGCTGTTACACAAACAATTTCAAAGATTTATGAGAAGTTAAGTCGCGTATCATGGTCATGAAATGCTGAACGCATTTATACAACTGTTTTGATGCTTTCGGATCGACTTGTAGTAACATGCACTTAGTTGTTAATGACAGAAAACAGCAGCGTTAACAGCCCAAGATGGCGCCACCTAAACGCTTCCGTAAAATAGCCTATATCTTCTGCAGAATCCAATGTTAAACACGCGTTAATAGTCGGTGCTGTGTCTCGTCTGGCTTTGCTTATCTTTTTATCTCGTTCTTGCACTGGAAACTAGCACTACGCCGAACCAAATAATCCAGCAGTAGTACATTAGTGGAAAATAAGACCGCCATAGTTAGAAAATACGGCTTCTGTCGTGATATAATATTGCGAAGGGGGATACAGAAAAAGCACGAATTGACGAGACAGAATGAGTTAGTGTGAATAAGTGGGTGACGTTGAGAGCCGAAATCGATACCATGCAAAAGGAGGACGTCGCCTATACCACGGTGACAATGGCACGCAAATAAGCGGGTCAAGGGCAGCATCACCTGTGGTGCCTTAAAAAAAATTACGACATTGAAACCCCCTCTCGCGATCTCATGATATCCCCTGACGATGCTGCTTGTAACAGTCATTACGAAGGACGACGGCGTGTTTTCTGAGTACTAGGTGGCGTGCTGCAAAGCATATCACGAGATTGCCGACACGAAAAATGGCGTGTCCCGACTACTTGTTTCTCAATGGTGACGGTGAAGCAGATGCTCAAATGTGCCCTGCGAATTTGCTCTACAATGGTTGGCGTGGTCATATGATGGACATGAACCGCTGCAAAAGTGATAACTTGGCGAGTTGATTGACTTTTATTGTGACAAAAATCAACACTAATCGCTATGCAACTCCTTTGTGCAATTTAAAGCGATGATTTCTTTTCCTGTTTTTCTGGCTGAGCATGGCAGCCTGGCTGCTGGGCGCCATTGAATCAGTCGCTATCTCAGCGGATAATATACATATATATATACCGGATTTAAAAAGAGTTTTGCAGCTGCACCAAATTTTTAAAAGTTGCCCGTAGCGGACAGCACAATACTAAGCTTTAGACTAGGTGAGTCGGTGAGGTGGCTACTTCTACAAGAAATCAATATGGTTAATTGAATAAATAACACAATTACACTAATTATCATTTTGTTTACTTACATTGCAGCACATATTTCAATTGACTAATTCCGGTTAGTAATCAAGTGTATCCACCTGGAAGGAAATGGGACTACGCCAGTCACGAGATCTTAATTTTCATGGTGTCCGACGAAATCCACTGGCGTTCTAGTTAATTTTGTGCTTCAATGCATGAAACAGCGTTTTTTTACAGAAGTAGGTGGAACAACAGTGCATTTTGCCGCCAGTTTCATGGCGCATATCTCGAAACCGGTGCCATCCCCAGAATTTGTTCCATGTCGATATGCCTTGCATACTCACTAGCTACAATTCATAGATCGTTAAAACCACAATCAATTTATCCTTTGCTTTCCTTGGCTTCATTGTCTCTTGGCTTCACATGGCCGTTAAATGCACTCATCGGATTAATAATATCAACGCAGCACCAACAATAAATAAACAAATCGAGAATTTCAGAGCAAGTTGAATGCACATATTACCTATATTATAAGGCCTGCCTGCAACCTGTCACACAGAAATAAACGAAAAGAAAAAAAAGGAACCACTATGAAGACTTGCTCCTCCTGGAATTCTTGATCCGCCGTCGCATTTGCTCGTATTTCCTGCAACACAAAGGGTCTCCCAGAAAAGTAACGCCACGACCATTCCTCTCCTCTCCGGTATTTCCTCTTTCATATCCCGTCCCTGACCGTTCCCCGGCCTCGGAACTGCGAAATCCTCCTTTTCGCTGAACATCATCCGCTCCCTGTTGGCATTTCCCCGTTCTCAGGAGCTCACGCAAGAGCTTCGACGCAGGCCTGGTCACGCCAGGACAAGCTAAAAACGTCGTTCCCGTTCTCCATTCGAAAAAGGTCTGTTCAGTTTCCTTCACAAAGCCGGGGCTTTCTCCCGAGCTTTGGTTTTGCTGCTGATGGAGGGTCGCCGCCTCCAGGTCGCGTATCTTTGAAGCCTATTTCTTCGATTTTCTTTATTTTTCTTTTTTTACCATGTATTGCTTTTTGTACGGGTATTGCCGATGTACGAGAAAAGAGGAAAGAGCAGTAGTTGCCTTTTCATATCCGTTCTTTACACGGCCTAGCCGCTCTTCTCGAAGAGGTGTTTCATCGACCAGACCGGCTGCTTTCCCTCATCAAGCGTCTGTGCGCAGTGAAGCACGCTTTACAGTGCGCAAGAGAATTAGTATTATTAATACATATAAAAGGCTCTTTTTTTTTCATTTTAATTTTCTTTGTGCTTGTGATGGCAAGTTATACTTAGCGCGTCGGCAATGGTCCGCGAATCGTTTTGTCTGAATCCTCTTGTGTGCCATATGTGCCTCCGAGATCAGTTACTACGGAAAGCAGCGGGATTGTGATGTTGAACTTCACGCTCGCGCTCGTTTGAAAGATTCTTAAAAAAAATATTGCCGCTGCCTTACTTGCTTTAAGTATTAACGACGTTGTCCACGTGACCGGTGAGCGAGCTCGCAGCAACTACGGCTTACACTTTGCTACATAGCTGAGAAAGTAAGCGATAGCTCTTGTTTCGTCGCGCTGTGGCTGCTACTTTGATTACTGAAGCCGACCTAATTTGGTCAGACGTTCAACGTCAGGAGGCACGAAGCCTCGGCGCACCCATTCAGCATTATAGGTCTCGTAGGAGCTACTGGGAGAATAAGCTGACTGCCCACTTCCGCTCAGAATACAGCCAAAATTGCTTACTTTCAGTGGCAGACGCCTACGCGTCGGGCGAAAACGCCTGGAGCGAGCAGTTCTGAGTGCGTGCAATCACAGACTGCAGGGTGGGGCTCACGGCCCACTGGCGGGGTCGTCGCTGTAACGTAAGCAACGCCCTTCTGCTACAACCAAGCAAATAGCAAGAAGAGAGGTTCTAGAGGGTGGGAGGGTATCAAGGAATCGCAAAAATACCAGAAGCCTTCAGCGATTCCTCTTTTATTTTTGATATCATTTACTGCGTCAACAGAAGGTTCTCACCGGGGGAAAGCGCAATAACGTACTGCCTGCTGCAGCCACCAACATGCTTGCGTAGGCGCGACCACTCTGGAAACCTGACCGGCGTACGAAATTCCCGCTGAAATCGCCAGAGTGCGAATGTTACACCGTAGTTCAGTGGATTGTACATCCGGGTTCAAACTGCAAATCGGAGCAGTAGCCAGGAGCTCAATACCCACTGGAGGTGAGAGGCAAGGTTTTATTACTATAATCACTATAATTACTATAAAGAAACGTATGCTACATATGCCCTGTATCTATTTTTTGTGAGCATGTATAATGATATTTGACCATGTATGAAACGTGTATGTTCCTATGTAAAACCGTATGACCATATAGTATTAGTGGACGGGTCTTATGAGTCTACTTCAACAGAAATGGAAAGGGTAAAACTAAGGATGAGGGAGCGGCCTGGCTATGACGTCGTAGACGAAAAAACAGAGGCGGACAGACACACCGTACCCTGTTTCGAGCTTTTAATCGCTGTCACAGTTTTAAAA
This sequence comes from Dermacentor silvarum, assembly GCF_013339745.2. Lineage (NCBI taxonomy): Eukaryota > Metazoa > Arthropoda > Arachnida > Ixodida > Ixodidae > Dermacentor > Dermacentor silvarum. The sequence goes on from NC_051163.1 coordinate 25,312,996, forward strand.
AGAAATTATTCCTAAAAACGTTTAGCAAATGTGGTTGATTAGGAAACATAGTACGTAAAAATTGTGACCTTAAGAAATTGTATTTACAAATCTTCTACATATAGAGGGCTAACCTGTGAAGGCGGGGCGCTTTCGCGCACGCGTTTGTGAGAAATTAGAATTGGACAGAACAGAACAGACGTTATTTAGACAATGCCATAGCAGTAAAGAGGTCACATGTCAAGGAGGTTGCTGCAAAGGCGGGGGCCTGAATAAGCGTAAAGCAATTCGTCTTTACTCAAACTGACACTATACTAAGACAGTAACAAGAAAAAAAAAGCAACGGAAGAAGAAATGAATACATGAAGAAATGGATTTATCTAGAAATACATTTCATGCACTGATGTGGAACGATATTAAACAGCGTTGGAGCGTGGTACATTTAACATTAAAATATGTACATTACATGCATTCATGTATTACTTGCTGCATACGTATGTATTAGATAATATTATAAGACATTAGTATAAGGTACTGCGCACATGTACATCACATGTATCTGTACGCAAAGCGTTAAAATAATACGCAATAAATGCAATACATTTTAGACGTTTCATGAATACAGGCTCCGATAAAGTTTAGCCGATCTTCCATCACGCAGTACCTCAGGAAATTCAGTGCGACTAAATCAAAGGACCATTAAAAAGCAACGGTAAATTTGCTTATAGCGCTAAACATTATTTTAAAGCCACACACTTTCATCCGTTTCTAGAGAAAATGTTTATTATTAGCGGAGAAAATAAAGGTGAAGCTTTTGTTTTCCAAGCCTTGTGCCAAAACTTCAACGGCGTTACGTCCTTGTGACGTCACAAATTTTGAGGTTCTTTAGCTTGCTTTTTTTTCTTGTATTTGGGCTGTTTTCGCACAGAACAACTAGTCATACCTTCCTAGGTTGAGTCTTTTGTTCGTTTAAAATGATTCTACGCCTTCTTTACCAAAATTAAATTTTAATCGATACGAGCAAAGTCAAAATCAATGGCATCATGAAGAACTGTTGCGGGACTATCAGGACGGCGTCGCTCACGGTTGTTATGTTTTTGTGTATTTCCAGGCTTACCAGATTTTCTCTCACTTCAAAAGCGGCCGCTTTGCTATTTCAGAAACGTCAATTACCAATAAATCAACTTAACCTTCATATTCTTCTTTCACTGCTCTGGTTGCAGACCTAAAGTGACTATCTTCTAGGCCACTTCAACGAATAGATTTAGCTACACGTAAATAACTGCATGCGATATGGACAACGTGTGGGCGTACGCTTTGAAATTCTGGCATGGCTCATATTTGCGCCAGGTTTTCGTTTTCTTTTTTTCTTTTTTGACAAGCCAAATCGCGTCAACAATTGATTGCGGCACGACTCATATATTGGCTACCAAGCGAGCATCCCAAGTTCTCAGAATGGAAAGAAAGGAAATAATGGCATAATTACTGAAAAACGGGCTAACAAGATTGCGCTCCGAATCGACTAAATTGACCGCAGGTGAAAGCGATATCGGTACAGCGAGCGGCAAGATCACGTTAAAGCACGCCGCGAGGAAGAAATAGATTTCCGTTTAGTGCGGCCCCAAAACGCAAAAGGATGAATAAATTGGATTTTGCGGTGTTTAGTGAAAGGCTGCGGCCTGTGCAATCTCATTTTCTCCTATAGCTCCTAAACATTCCCTGCGGGTGAATCAATCGTGGCTTTCAGATACGAAGATATTTCTTTCCTTTCGTTTCCTTTTTATTTCATTTTATTTTTTTTTGAGCGCGCGTCTCGGAGTCATTTCTTTGCTGAACTGTGATGATGGAACCGCGCTACAGGTGCTCAGTGGGACGAATTTTTAACTAGACAGAAAGGGACCCATAGTATGGTATAAAGTAGTCTAATCTTCGCATACTTTGAGAATCATCACCAATGGTTCCACCAACTTTTTTTTTTTTTGCCAGACATATCGAACATATGTCGTCACATTGCCATACATCACATACGCAACCGCAAACGCGTTACTCTACACTTGACTCCCATTCTGTGATCGTTTTTTAAACACGGTGCGTCGGCGACATTTGATCGATATCCGGGTGCTCGTTTCCGAGTGTGAGAGTCATCAGTTGCTCATCAAACGCGACCGCCAACACCACCGATGCGTCGCAACCCGTTGCCTACACGGGGAAGCGGCGGTGGCGGCGTCGAGAACCAGACCTCAACCCCTCTGAAGGCAACGACCCTGGCCTCCTCACCTCCTATGGAAAGAAACAGGGCCGCGTGCCTGAGCTCCAGCCTTGAGCCCGCCGATATGCCGCGAGAACTCTCCACGTCTCGCAACAGCCAGACGCTGCGCCTTCGCGCAGCCGCGCTAGCAAATCGATCTGTCCGCGCATGCGCTCTTCCCTTCACATGCTTTCCACTTCCCCCGCCTCTCTTTCCCTAGAGCGCGGGCTATAACTCCGTCTTAACTAAAACTGCGCAGTGCTACTAAAGGTGCTACTAAAGGTACGATGCGCCCGGGGACGGGCTGGCGTTGCGCGTAGTAAAACTAGCGCCCTGGCTTTCTAGAGTCGCAACATGACCAAACGAGCGAGAAAGACATGTAGCGACCTATTTACTTCTGTATGCTCAGCTCAACCTAAGCCTCGTTCTCACAGTGCGAGTCTGGTGGTGTGACGCATAATTATGGCGGATGCAGACGGAGGGAGCGCCGTCCAATCGGAACGACTGCCAAACTTTGGCAGCGCTGCATCGTTTTTACGAAGCACAGGCGAAGCGCTGTCGAGAGGATTTCGCTCTTGACCCTTTCCCCCCTTTCTCCTCGTCGTGCACCTCCTCACCATCGGAAACAAACAGATGCACGCACAGCCCCTGTCCTTGCGCAATGGCCGGCGCAGGTGGAGGGGAAGCTATAACCGACGTGTGGCGCTGCCGCCCCAGCGCCGTCACGTAGCTCCTCGCCTCTCCTCAAAAACGGCTCAAACAGGTCGCGGTCGCAGCGACGGGCTGGTCAGCCGGTCTCTCTCTCTCTCTCCTCAAACACATACACTCTCTCGATTCATCCGCACCAGTCAGGGAGTCACGATGTTCCTTAGAACGAGCCAAAAAACACCCATCGTCGTAGGAGTCTCATTTAGTTGAAGATTGTATACCCCAAGTGTTCGTGCGCGTGCGCTCTGAACACCGTGCGCGTTTTGTGACCGCGAATGCCTGCGAGGCGGTGGGGAGGAGGGAAGACGAGGGAAACGTGACCACATGATGGAGAAGAGCAGAAGCGAAGAAGAAAGGGTATGCGCTCGCAGTAGCACGCCCGCGCGCCAACCAAGGTCCGGGAGCGACGCCAGGCACGGAGCCGAGCTCGAGACAGCGCCATGGCCGACGACGACGACGACAACAGGGCTCGGCGGCGTACAGCGGCGCCGCGACTCTCGGGGAGGTCGCCGCATCGGTGAATTTCAAGGTGGGCGAGCGGCGACGGAAATGACCTATTCGGTTAATTACTCGTAATGCGTCGGCGTAAACGGGCAGTCGCTGAAGACGGCGAACTGTTTGCAGAACGATCGTCCACCGTCAGTCACAGACAGACCTCGTAAAAGAGGGATCATTCTGCGGGGCATTCTTTTTTTTTTCGTTATCGTTATTTGCGTCGTCTGGTCCTGTTCGTTTGTTTCGTCTGCTATGCTAGCATAACATCAGAAAATAGGAGTCTGAAGATCATCGCGGAGAAAAAAAAATCACAGTATAGAATGCTGTTGGACGGTGGACATGTTTATTCGTTATTTTAAATGATTCCTCACTTTGTCCGAGTGTCTTAAGGCAAACAACAGCCTGCAAGAGGAACATCAACTGCGTCTTGTTTTAGCTTGATTTTTTTTTTTTTTTGAGGTCGAAAGCTTCGTTGACAGGTACACTAGAAACCGCTGAGCCTCGAATCCTAATGCACCTGTCGCGTGAAATGAGAACAGAATTGCGGAAACGAGACAGAAAGAGAAGGGGGGGGGGGGGGGGTGCTTTCCACCTGGGTCAAGGTGTTCGATCACGTGATTTCGTCATGAATTCCGTGTCCCTTCTCTCTCTATCGGCATTCAGGTGGCCGAGGTGGGAGGTACGCATTGATTCTTTTTCGTACCTGTTGAACGCGACAAGCGCGTCAGTTTGTGGTGACGGCTGGATGATGTCTTCACGCGAAAGGTGTTCCCGAATAAGAGCGCGGATCGTTCAGCGTCGGTTACGGCTCCGTCGGTTTATCGAGTCCAGAGGTATCGTCGTTCAGGAGCGAAACCTTAGTTACGTATAAATAAGTATATCTCATCGCCCTCAATTTCTGCCATTCTCCCAAGTTATTACTTTCCTGTGCTTTCTTCATTTCCGCAGTGAGTCGCCTATCAAGTTGAAAACGTTGTGTGTGGTATGCCAGTAGAGTGGCTGTGCGCGAATTTGAATAGGTTTCTATAGGTTATGATTATCCGTTTCCAACTAGCATAAACCCACAGAACCCAAACGCTATTCCGCACCAACGAAAACTAAAACAAGTTCGTTCATCCTTATTTCTGGCCTTAGAGTGTACATCGATCCAAAATGATGAAATATTATTTGAATAAAGCGTAACTAGTATAGTAATACTTCAGTAATTGGTTTGCTGAGCTATTCGCATAACAAACATTTATTCATCGTGTCCAAATAGCAACAATGATATTTGGCTTCCGTTGAAATTCATGTGATTAGGCAGCATTATGGGGTATCAATCTTAGCGTATCAAGAATGATGCGTTGGGGTTTGTGGAGGTAATAATTATTCCAAGAAAATTCGACGCAATGAAAGAATGAATCAACCAAATGGTAGCACCTGTCGTACGTACCTGTTGAGAGCCAGTTCCCCAACACGTGTTCCTTCAATACTTAAAAAAAACACAACAATAAAACTAGAACACGGTGGTGCTTATGGAAAGGCTCATCTACCGCGCGCACGGAATAGTAAACAGGGATCAGGGGCGTTTCTTGCTTGGATTGGATTTCTTTGTGACTATTTGGAAGGGGAAATCACAACATTACAAGCTCTGCAGAATGTTGTTATTCGATTTCGCAAGTTTAGGAGTATTGCATGGCACTTTAGGCGACATTGCTACTCTACTTTCACCGGGTTTTTGTTAAAGACAAACGTTTTCTTTGTGTGTGTGTGCTTATTTCGCACACCAGTGTAAGCTGATAGTGTCTGAAATACAAAGGTACTCCAGTTCGCTAGACACGCAAATTTATTTGCTGGTCAAATCGCATCTGTTTGCCGTTACGTCATCCTTCAGTTTCTGTTACCATGAATGCCGCTGCTAATGACGGCATATAAGTCAGTCTGCTTACGACATAGCACAGGAAGAGGAAACACTGCGCCGACAGTTGCTAATTTTTACTTCGTGCTCTCCCGGAATCGTATCGAGCGCACCTCGTGATCTCGAAAGCGGCGACGACGTACTCTTTATGCCGCAATACCGATGTCCCCGTGGACCGATGGAGCAATGACAGCATGAGTGACAGCTCGCGCTAGGAGGATGCGTTGACGCCATAATCTGTCAGCGACGCTACGCAGCAGTTGCGTTGGAGGTACTGGCTCTCATGTTGAGTGAGCGGCCGCCAATACGAGCTGCGATTGCTTGAAAGAAAGAAAGGAAAAACAAAGAAGGAAAGAAAGGAAAGAAGGAAAGGAAAGGAAGAATGAAAAAACAAAGAAGGAAAGAAAGGAAAGGAAGAAAGGAAAAACAAAGAAGGAAAAAAAGAAAGAAAGGAAGGAAAGAAAGAAGAAATGGAAGGCAGGAAATGAAAGAAAGAAAGCAAAGAAGGAAAGAAAGGAAGGAAAGAAAGAAAGGAAAGAAGGAATGGAAGGAAGAAAATGAAAGAAAGAAAGCAAAGAAGGAAAGAAAGAAAGAAAGAAAGAAAGGAAGGAAGGAAGGAAGGAAGGAAAGAAAGGAAAGAAGGAATGGAAGGAAGGAAATGAAAGAAAGAAAGCAAAGAAGGAATGGAAGGAAGGAAATGAAAGAAAGAAGGAATGGAAGGAAGGAAATGAAAGAAAGAAGGAATGGAAGGAAGGAAATGAAAGAAAGGAAGAAAGCAAAGAAAGGAAAGAAACAAAGGAAATAAAGATAGATAGATAGATAGATAGATAGATAGATAGATAGATAGATAGATAGATAGATAGATAGATAGATAGATAGATAGATAGATAGATAGATAGATAGATAGATAGATAGATAGATAGATAGATAGATAGATAGATAGATAGATAGATAGATAGATAGAAAATCATCGCATTTTTCGTCTTTACGCGCAAGTTGGACGAGCCAAAATTTCTCGGACACAGCCCAGTGAACATAGCAACGTTTGTTTTGTAGGAACATTCACAACATCTCTGCTTGGTGCAAAATGGGGTAAGGGAGGCTGAATGATCACAAATGCAGAGTAATGCGAATAATCCGGCAGGCTAATCACTTCCCACAACGTTACTACTTCCTAAGTGGATCACAATTGATCTCGGTTAACTCATATACACAACTCTGAGGAGTGAACATTACTAATAATCATCCCTGGAACATGCATGTTGATCATTTAACTAAACAGAGCCAACCACACACTCGGCTTCCTTCGTCGTCACTTCTTTCTTGCCCCCAGGCCGACAAACACTGTTAACTCTAGTACGTAGTTAATGATGATAACTGGGCTAGTTGGCACATTGTCGAACGCTAAGACGAACTAAAGCGCAATAAAATATATCGTGCCATAATAAACTAATAGGACTCGAGTACGTTCCAAGCTGGAATATGAGTCTTCTGTTTGGGATCCTCTTACTAACGCCCTAATTGGCCGCCATTCAGGCACTTGCCAGTCATGATAACGAACAGCATGACAACGATCGGCATGATAACGTGAGCATCGCCGGGCTGGTGGTCAATTACGGACGGCACAAAGAAGCACGGAGGAGGGAAAACAACGGTGGAACAATGCACAACACTACTGAAGCCAAACGTATCGGCCAAACACGTGATCACCACGGCAGGACACGCGGTATGTTTGAAGGCTCAATCACACCGACGACTTGAGGTGGTCGCGCGACCGTTTTGCGATTGGCCACCAAAAAGCGACTGAAGGTGACCGATGCTCACACCGGCAAACTCGGCAAAGCGCCACCTGCGAGTCGCAATCCAGGAGATAACCGTTCTTAGAACTCTAGGAATCTACACAGTTCGCTCGCGCTTCGCTGGTACTATGTTCGCTGGTTCCGCGTTCCGGCAACAGCCATGAATTTTGATTCGAGCGAAGAGGAAGGCGTCGTCCCTGTGCTGATGTGTTCTGCCGTGGTGTGAGCTGTGGCAGCGCGGAAGCCTCCGAAGAAAACGCGACGCTGGTGGATGCGCCCGTGCCTCTGCTCGCAAGAAATGGCCGGCCATGCAAGCAGCCTCCTGCCCGAACTTCGCGCGCATGACGAGCAGTACTATCGAGAGTAAGTTGTAATTTCTAGATCGCGTTGTGGTGGGAATCGGTGCATAATATTAAAACGAAGCTGTTTACCCGCTGCTCGGGTTTGGCTGGCGTGCTCATCCAAAGATCGGCAGCTGGAAAAAGAGGTTTGTCTTTATTGCGCTTTCTTTCCCCGCTGTTTAGTTTCCAGCGAATACAACCGCGTATAATCGACGCGTTGCTGGAACTCCTGCGTCCCAGTATCACAAGGGAAGCCACCAATTACAGGTCTGTAGTCTGCCGTGGCGGCCGGCGTGGCCGGCGCGCGCTCGGTGTAGTCGGCCCATTTAGGCGTTGCCAGCTTGAAAATGTATAGTTGCATTCGGGAATACTATCCCTTTTGCGAGATTTCGCGGAAATCGTCCACGGAGCAATCTGCATAGCAAACCGCAGCTTTGAGTTCTTGTTCGCTGCTGTCAGTAATGGCTTCCATGCTGCCATGCAGCTGCGAAGCCCTGCATCCTTCAGTCGATGGCGAACTGTAGAACCTGAATCATCGAGGTCTAAGGCTTCACGAATTGCTCTAGCGGGAAGGAAAGCATCCTGGACCACGGCTGCGATGATTAACGCATTTTCATCGTCCGTCGGAGATCTTGGTGGTGGTGCCCGGGGGGTATCTCGGATGCGTCCTTGATGCGTGAATTATTTGCCTCCTTGATGCTTGAATTTGTTCCTTGAATTCCTGAATTATTCTGTTTACGGTCTTCAATGGCCTGTCAACCAATAATCCGACTTTACGTTGGATGTACACCTTACCACAAGAAAAGTAGAAAGTTACCTATCAAGAAAGGGGTCAGGCATGCTCAGAAGTATTCAAGCTGTTAGACTGGGAAGGCTTAGGAGTGATGATCAACGGTGAATATCTCAGAAACCTTCGGTTTGCAGATGACATTGTCCAATTCAGCAGCAATGGATACAAATTACAGCAAATGATTCAGGACCTCAACCTAGAAAGTGTAAGAGTGGGGTTAAAGATTAATATGCAGAAGACAAAGATAATGTTCAATAGCCTGGCAAGGGAACAAGAATTCAGGATCCCCAGTCAGCCCCTGGAGTCTGTAAAGGAGTACGTTTATCTATGTCAATTACTCACAGGGGACCCTGATCATGAGAAGAAAATTTACAGAAGAATAAAATTGCGTTGGAGTCTATACGGCAGCCATTGCCAAATCCTGACTGGGAGCTCACCACTGTCGTTGAAAACAAAAGTGTAAAATCATTGCAGTCTAGCGGTGCTAACATATAGGGCAGAAACTTAGAGGTTAACAAAGAAGCTCGAGAACAAGCAAAGGACCACACAAAGAGCGATGGAACGAAAAATGTTACGCCTAACATTGAGAGACAGAGAGTGGTGTGGGTCAGAAAGTAAACGGGTATATCAGATCTGCTAATTGACATTAAGACAAAAAAATTATTCCGTCTCCCGCTAAAGGGAACCATGTGTAGATGCGAAGCAGCGGGGAGATGGTTAGCTTGAGCGGGAGATGGTTTCGCGGCAGCGGCCCGAGCGTTCATCGCGGCGCTGCACAGGAGAGAATGAGGCTCGCGCGCTCCGTCATTTTCATACCGCGGAACTACCGTGGCGCCCCCAGCGGAGTATGCAGCTGTCGCACCACTTGTCGTGCGCGCCGCTCCGGATTCATAGAGGAGAGAAAGGGGGGAGCGTAGGAGAGGGGAGAGCGGGGGAGGGGACGCGCATGCGCTGTGGGGGTGTGGCACGCGGGCGCCGCTCCGTACAGTAAAGGATTCCTAGAGGAGAGAAAGGGGGAGCGTATGAGAGGAGAGAGAGGGGGAGGGGACGCGCATTGCGCCGTGGGGGTGTGGGACGCCGCGGGACGCAGGACGGACAAAGCCCCCGCCATGAGCTGCTGCGCATCTAAAATGGAGCTGGGCAGGCCATGCAATGCGTAGTATGACTAACCGGTGGATCATTAGAGTTACAGAATGGATACCAAGAGAAGGGAAGCGCAGTCGAGGACGGCAGAAAACTACGTGGGGGGATGAAGTTGGGAAATTTGCAGGCGCAAGTTGAAATCAGCTAGCGCAATACAGGGGTAATTGGAGATCGCAGGGAGAGGCCTTCGTCCGGTAGTGGACATAAGTATAGGCTGATGATGATGACGATGATGATTATGATTATGATACTCCTTATATGCAAGATGCACAATTTCAAGCCTTTGCTCCTCGGGAACTCTAGCCATGGCAGTATGCCGTCACATGTGGGACGAGCGGAAACAGCGTCTCTATTTATATATTTGCTCATAGTATGCTGGATGGTGGCGTGATCTTTATCATAAAACATGCGGAATGTAGCAGACGACGAAGGCGCTCTCTGATGACGCGATGCGCGCGATTTTAAAATAATCAACCCGCGAACGCAATGCGCGTGTGCAGTGCTTCGCGATGGTATAGGTAAGTGTCGCCGATAGCATCGTGAGACACGTGCTCCCGTATTTACGCTAAGCGTGCTCACGACTGTATGTGTGGCCATTACTGAACCCCTCAGTGCATTCTCTTAACAACGACCTATAGTTAGAACACATCGGTTTCGAGCTGCCACCCAAGCATACGACGGAGAGACGTAGCGAACACGCGCCAGTTGCGACGCCTTCGCTAACTGCAGAAAAAGGAGATATCGCCGCATATACATGAGAGATGTGAAAATGGATGCCACCAGAAAAATATGAGCAGAAAAGGCACCGCAGTGTGTGGGAATGACCGTCGACAACTTCGCGGAATACGATGTAGATAGCATGCACGCATGATCGAGAGCACGGCCGGGCAGAAGCCTTCATGGGACACACATACACACACACACAAAAAAATATTCAAATGGTTCGCCGCCACTCGTATGGCACCGCCTCTCAAGGCGGAACGGTTCGTGAGAACCTTACACAATATGTAATGCAATCCGAAGGTGACCTAGCCAGTTGGCTGAGCTAGGTAAAAGTTCTAAGTGCCCGCGCTTCAATCCGTCAAGTCCCCCACAAACATTGCGGTGAGCGCTCATCTCCTCTTTTGCCGTCTGGTAGCCATTCTTCTTCTTCTTTCTGTGGTTTTACGCGATAAAACCAGTTCTGATTATGAGGCATGCCGTAGTGGAGGGCTCCGGATTAATTTTGACCACCAGGGGTTCTTTAACGGGCACTACAACGCAAGCACACGGGCGTTTTTGCATTTCGCCTCCATCGAAATGCGGCCGCCGCGGCTGGGATTCGATCCCGCGACCTCGTGCTCAGCACCGCAACGCCTTAGCTAACTGAGCCACCACGGCGGGTCGTCTGCTAGCCAGAGAACTTCCAGAGAGCAGACAGACCACAATCGTCTTGGCTGGTTCAGGCAGCCCGCGGGTAGCCAGCCAGAAGTGGAAAGTAGAAGAAACGTTCTGTACCGCAAAAAGAAAGAAAAGGAAAAAAAAGATAAAAAATGGCCGAATGGGACACTGTTTTTATTCCATCGTTCTTCTCCCCAAAGAAGAGCTGTTTCTGCGCACTGTGGAAACTGACTTCTTTTTTGCTGTATCGAATACGTATGAGTGCGCCCTCTGTTGGAAGACCAGTTTGAAGTCAGCGCTGTGCAAGTCTCTTCTACGTTCGCCCACTTTTTTTTTTTCCGCTCTGTTATTTGACGATCATGATTAACTAACGAGTCCAAATTTCAGCGGTACACTCGCTTCGAAGATCGGATCGAACAGAACAGTATTCGATTCGTTATTCGAAAGTTGCCAATATTCGCGCACCCCAACCAAGCGGGTTTGTTACGCTACAAACCCTTTACCACAGTTGCTCGTACAGCCCGCTACGGCTCCTACAATATACAACTACTACCGCAGTCGTGGCCTCGTGCCTTAATTGTCTACCTCGGCCGCGGAAGGGACGTGGCTTCAAAACCACGCTGACGCCGGTTACTCACCGGTTACATCCAAACGGTCACATGCTTACCCCGGCCCGAAGCTGACCTTTCTTCAGAGAAGAACTGTCCTGTGGAAGAGTGCCGCACCATGCACATTTCCCTCCAACCCATAAACTTTGAAAAACATTATTCGCAATCTATTGATGATGTTTGTTCGGCAACAAGGCGTCTCCTCTCTTGTCTCCATCGCAGGACTCAGACTTGACGATGTTGGCGTGACACAGCCGGTCTCGGCATGAGTGGCCTCCGACAGCAGCAGCCGGCCTCTCTGTGGGCAGGAGATGCGGCTGGCCGGGGAAAGGTGAGGTGGTTGCACAAATGTCTACCCGCTTACCTGTATCAAATGAATAAAAAGAAAATGCAGCAGTAGACATGGTACGCAAAGAAAAAGGACACGATGAGACATAGCTCGATTAACGTAGAGCTCAAGCTGTTGGTATACGCCTAATCGAAAAGGGGGAAAAAAAACGAAACAGCGGTGAACACGGTGCACAATAGGAAAGTTTGCCGTTTTTAATGTACTTTATTTTGTCAATCAAAAATGCACCAACTCAATTTCCATGGCAATTTCGTCGAGTTGGTCCAAGTGAATGGCGTGAATGCAGCGCACGTCACAGATGTGCGGGAAGATTGGTGTCTGGTTAGCGGGAAGGCCTTGCAGGTGTTCGTACCTCTTGCTGATAACCGCGCACCTATATTTCCGTACTTCGGTGCTTTGCCCTGCCTTCGATCACGCCGTGCAATAGCGGGCCTAGCTCTATGTACGATGTTATCAAAAGCGCTCGAGCGGTGGTGCTGAAAAGCAAATTAAGGGGGATACCAAAGCATCTAACTAGGTTTAGCATACCACGCTCAAGACTGACCCATGTGTCGACGCAACTAGCATTGCTCACAATCATGGTCTTTTAAATGGACACTAAAGGCAAATATTAGTCAAGAAAATTGATAGATTAGTGTTCGAGAATCTCTACGGCATCAATATTATCGCGAACAGAGCATTAGTAATCGAGAAATTGTGGTCAATTCAGGATACGACTAGAGACTCCCCCGGGCCATTCGTGTACGTGCCAGATGATGAAGGCACTGTTCACTTAATGTTTGTCACTAGTACTAAGCCACTCGTTTTAAAAACACCATTGTATTGCATAATAAGGCGAAAGAAAATGCTACTTGTCCAGTTCAGTTTTATTTTTTAGAAAGAAAAGAATTGATTGTTCGGTCGAAACGTTTCGTTTTTTCTCAAGTCTGCGCCGCACGCGCTTTCGCGTTTCAGTAATTTCGTTATCGCGTAGTGCTGCGCTGGCATTTCTGGCTCGCGAAACACGCACAACTGCAAGTAGAAAGGAATTCAATGTCCATGTGATGTCGCGGGATGCCCAAACGGTTCACGCACTTGACAAAAAAATAGCTGCAGTGGCGCATCCACCGCTCTGTCTTGGCTCGGTTTGCCCATGTGCATGTGCAGCTGGCTGTGCAGCATGTGCAGCTGGCTGGCAGTGCGTCGGCCACTCACGGTCGTAGCCATATTTGATAACCGTGATTCCACTCGATGAAAGGGGAGTCTCGATAGACGCTATTCTGCGACTTTTTTTTTTTTTCAGAGGTGTACTACCTTATATATTAAGGAAGCTAAATACAAAAATTAGCAAGTTTGAGAACTTTTACTGCATCAAAACGTGGTCAAAACTTCCCGAATAAAAGAAAATGCCTGGAAAAACCGTGAGGTCGCACTGACCTATGGACGCTGGCGCTTCGGCGCGAAATTTTGAAAAATGGTAGTTGGAACTTCATTTTGTCTTCTAGCAATCAACTTCTCAGCGTGAAATCAACAAACGTATGGGTTTCGAAGGATGCGTTATCAGTCTAAACGGATTATGTGTTCCTCTTTTGAGTGATTTTGATGCTGCTCAGAACTTTCAATGGCTGATCGCGGGCGCAGGTGAGCGACCAGTGCCTTTGGGCGGCGTGCAAGGCAATGACCACGGGCCTGGTGCTCATCGTGATCGGCGCCTCGATGGCCACCGTGGGCTTCTACTCGGACCACCTGTCCACCGTCGAGGAGCGGCGAGGAAACAGCACGGTGCGCGTGAAGAACGAGCACCGCGACCGGCACCTGGACAGCCTCACCTACCTGGGGCCCCTGGTCATGGGCCTGGGCGGCTTCATCATCGTCGCCACCTGCGTGATGACCTTCGAGGCGCGGGACACCTCGTCGTCGTCCGCGAAGCTCGTCTCGGCCTGGTTCAAGAGGAGCAGGTGAGAGCACTTTGGCCGGCTCCTCTGCTATCTAGCGTGTGTCCCAGCTAACGTTAGCCAAGCTGTTCAACGACGAAATAAATAATTTTAAAAAATTCGGCGGAGACACTTAAGACGGCATACGTGTGTGAATATGAATGCGAAAGCGATGTAGTCCCTTTCATGAAACCTTTAGTCAGTCAGACGGCTGCGACGTGACGTGCGCAGTCTCGCACGCACTAGGTACACCTTTAGTCAGCCGGAACCGTGGAGCCGCCGTGGCGTCGGAGAAGCACGCTCGCCTCTCAAATCGGAGGCCCGGGTTCGATTCCCACACAGTCCGAAATGTACCAAACTTTCTTTTCAAAGCCGCTAATATGCTGTTTTTCCAGGCACCTCCCTGAGAAATTTGATGTGAATCCGAGCATTTTTCATGTCTTTTTCGCTCTTTGCGCCGTCGTACAGTTTTGGTACCATTGCTCGACGACAACGGCAGACTTTCGCGTAATCGGGCACATAAATTTTTGCCCTAAAGAAAGCACGGTGCAAGATAAAATTATAAAACCTACGGTGTTCGGTTGCCGGAAGTGCGACGACTGAATACTGAAGGTCTTGAGATCGAATCTAGCACCGTGTCTTTAATTTTCTTTTCGTTGAACAGCTTGGCTAACGTTAGCTGGGACACCCTGCAGTGTGTTTTTTTTTTAGCTGCACCAAATCTTTAAAATTAGAAAAATATATATCTTGTTCACGTTATCTTTACCATTCGAGTCCACCGATTGGCGGCCTCTAGATACAGAGTAATGTAAGCACTTAGGTGCGTAATTAGCAAAGTTACGCTAATTAACTTTCTAATTATCAACAATAGGTAACTACAGCAAATGAGTACTTTGGGGCCCGTCCTCGACACTACCTATCCCAACGATCAAATTTTCAATAGCGGAGTTCATGTGAGAGCTAAGCGACTAATTAGTTCCCCCTGGCAGGCTCCTTGAAACCGAAACCGGCCGCAAAAAGAGCGTCGTTGTCGTCGATGTCGCCGCCCCCCTGCCTTTCGTCACGTCGCCGACGTCACCGCTGGTCGGGCCCGCGAGAAGCTTGCGTTATCTCCTTGCTATCTGTGGCGTTCGCCGTCCACGCTACAGACTGATATGACGTCACGCCTGTAGTATCTGAAAGCCCAAGGAGCGGGGTTCGCGCTACAGCGCAACTTGGCGCCCGACGGAATGACGAAGTAGATTTGGCGGCCCGCCGGCATTGAAGCGTTAGGCCAACGCCGCAAACAGCAAGGAGATAACGCAAGCTGCTCGTTGGGCCGGACCAGCGGTGACGTCGGCGACGTGACGAAAGGCTGGGGGTCGGCGACATCGACGACACAGACGCTCTTTTTGCGGCCAGTTTCGGTTTCAAGCAGCCTGCCAAGGGGAACTAATTGTTCGCGTAGCTCCCACATGAACTCCGCTATTCAAAATTTGATCTTTGGGCTAGGTAGTGTCGAGGACGGGCCCCAGAGTACTCATTTGCTATAGCCACCTATTGTTGATCATTAGAAAGTTAATTAGTGTAACTTCGCTAATTACGAACGTAAGTGCGGAAATTGCTCTGTATCTATAGGCCGCCAATACGTACGCTCGAATGGTAAACATAACGTGACCAAGATTTACATCTCTCTAATTTAAAAAATTTGGTGCAGCTAAAAAAAAAAAACACCCTGTATATACTCGGCAACCAACCTGAGAAATCAGCAGTTGGTGCGCCTACAGAACCGTACTTCCACTGCCCTTTGCGTGTCCACGCTCCAAAACAAAGTTTCACAAGGACATCGAATATTAAGGGAAGTTCACATCCGTTGTGACGTGGCCGGGAATGAGCGAGGGTAATCGGCTTGCACATTTGTAGAAATATTTTTAGAAGAACAGCGAGAAATTTTCCACTGCATTTTGAAGTTGTTTGTTTTGTGTGGGTATGCAGTGTGCGGGACATGATGCCTTGTGGCAGCAGCCTCACGCGTTGTGGAGTGTGGTGAGGATGAGAGTGTTATAGTTTCTTGTTTGCGCAAGTCAGGTTACGCTACTTGCGCTAGTTGTGCGTGGAAGTGGGCTTGTCCCCTGGAGAGCACTACCCGGAATGTATGCGCGGAATAGAGCAAGTGCTTTTCCTTTCCTCAGATGTTGGATTGGTTTGTTGCCCATTGGGAAGGTCGTCACGTGGTGTTATACGCCATCAACGTCGCACCAACCAATCCCCGCACCCCGGTTCAATCTCTTCAGATTACTCCAGAACTAAGTTGCGTCCTAGTTCACAGCACAGTTAAAAGAGAGTAAAATGTTAGTCGCGTAGAGACAGAGGGATCGGGCTAACCTAAATGTTCTCTAGCCTCTGCTTATAGGGTAGTGGAGAGAAAGTTGCCTATGAGGGTTGATATGAGAACAGGCATTAGGACGTGAATATATGCAAATTTGTGTCCGCAGAGTGCTTTCACAGGCGGGATTCGAAACCCGCTTTGCTAGGAAATTCAATGAGCGCATGGCTTCGTTGACAGAAAGTCCGGCCAAAATGTCTTCAGTCAACGGCTTGTTGTTAATTACAGCTAATAAAAAAACTACACAAGACCACAGAACAGCGTAGAGGTCTCTCAATGATTAGTAAAATCATCAGCGCATGACATGCCCTATTTCAGGTTTCAGTCTGAGACCACGTTTAACGACGTGGGAGCAGCACAGGGGCGAAGTTTCTTTCGCTGGTTAACAACCCCGTTGCCACGCTTTCTCACTGCGTAAATGTCCCTTTTGACAAGCTTCCTCGATGTGGATGCTGACTTTTTTCACATTCCAAAAGAACCACACTAATGTGTGAACTGAACATGCTCCAGGGATTATATTATTGCGGTTCTTGTAGCTCATGGTGTGACACTGGAAGGTGGTGGACGTCATGTCACCCTTTTCTCGGTCATCTCCTTGCTTATGTTTTGCTTATGACAGTTTACGCAACGTCTTAGTGGGTGACATCTAAAAGCCCGTCGTATTTGACTAGCCTAGCCACTGCAACTCTTCATAGCATCCATACAACACTAAACAGAGATATCATAGTTTTATGTGGGGTTAGTCTGTTCTTATTGTTAGCGAGTCAAGAGGATTCGTTTACTCTGGCATCTTTTTCTTTCATCAAAAACACAAAACACGCTCCTGCGCCGCCTCGGTCCTGTGTCTGAGTGGGTTCCTGCCGACAGCATCCATAGTTCGGCTCTTGTGGGATAGTTTGACGACGACCTTTGCATCTTCCTGAGTGTAGGTCTTGTTTTATGCTAAAAATAAAGCAACACTAAAACTCATACAATACATAGTTCATTTAGGTACTCGGAGTACAGTATACTATAGCTTATTATAGCAGTGCGTCTTGTTTCCCCTGAATTTCATAAATTGCTGCAGTGCGATTGGAGATCGAAATTGGTTTGAAATGTACGTACGCTTTTTCCTTATTTGTTACGACGCATTGCAGTCCGTACTCAGCCGTACATTTTTCCGAAGCGAATGAGACCTCTCGTTAAAGTAGTCCTGGTTCATTGCACAACCAGTATACTTTCACGAAGCGATTGGGACCCATCATTAAAGCATTCTTGCTTCACTCGATTTATATGGATGTACGCAGGCAGAACAACGAGCTTCTCTGTTAGGGACGCGCAGACTGAACATCGCAAGTTTAACCATATTACTGCGGTAGAAGCTCGGCTCTTTCAAAACCCCCCGATGGCTCACGTCTAGAACTGTGCGCCAGTCATCCCATCTACCACGTAAACATGAAAGTGCATAGTTCTGCCTATATCATAAGCTGCATTATATACTCATCGCTGCATACGTCACTCGTTACTGTCATAGTTACCTCTTGCATTAAGAATTCTAAATTATTGGTTCAACGCGCAATGGATACCATCGGCTCGTATTACCAACACATATGTGCGGCTAATAAATTCAGAAAGTTAACAATGCTTCGTTATGTTCATTACTGAACATAACCATTATATGCATTTACTTGGGCATATTTTGTAAGGTTTCTGGGTCAGATTTTACGAAACCTTTCGTTCGTTAGTGCTATTGGCATTGGCTGGCTGTCGTAATTAATTAAATTTTGGGGGTTTACGTGCCAAAACCATTAGGCACGCTTATTATTAGGCGCGCCGCAGTGAGGGACTCCGTAATAATTTTGACCACCTGGGGACCTTTAACGTGCACCCAATGCATGGTAGATGGGCGTTCTTACATTCCGCTCCCATCGCAATGCGTCCGCCGCGGTCTGGATTCGATCCCGCGACCTCGGGCTTAGCAGCGGAACGCCATAGCCACTACGTCACCACGGCGGGTCGGCCGGCTGTTTTCGCTAATCATATGTCCAGCATCAGGATAAGTTGGCGTTTCCGCTTACGCCCAATTCTACAGTAAGAACTTTTTTGTGAACACGGGCCCTGGTCTTCAGAAATAATTTTCGTCCTCAAAGTAGCTTATTTTTCTGCCTATTAGTCTTCGAAACACTTCAAAGCGTGTTCGAAAAAAGGACTTTGAATATCCTGAAAGCGACCACCCATTCAAATCAAGGGAAGGGGCTGGCAACAGTGTCTGATTAAACACATCTACATAACTGGCTCACATTTGCCTTCACAAACCGCAGGTCGTACGTCGCCCCCAGGCCCGAGATCAGCTGCCAAGGCACGAGCGCGAGCGACGCCTCCTGGGAACGGTTCCTGCCCTAGCACACGTCACGACTCGACCGTGACCGAGGCGGATCGGTCGGCCGTCACCAGCGCGCTCATCAGCTTCAGCAGGAACCTTCAGAGCAGCTTCGAGTCCGGACGACTGCCAAGTGGCGCTGCGATCGGGGGCGCGTCGTGCGGAGGAGGCGCCGCCGAAGGTTCCGCCGCGGGAAGCCCCCGCGAAAAGTTGCACCGGTGCCAGTCCGACCCGAACGTCGTCGGGCTCGGACTGGCCTGCAGCGGTGCCGGTTCGCCGACCTTCCGCGAGCCCACGTCACCGCTCAAGAAGCGCGAAGAGGCCGAGCGCGAGTGTTTCCTCAAGCCTCCTGCCAACCCTCAGCTCTTGAGACCGAGGCCGTTCAACCTGTCACCACACGACTACCGCAAGGTCGTGTCCGTGGACTGCGCCTCGCCTCCCGTCCTCGAGGCTCCCACTGGTCTCGGCGAAAGCCACCCAGCTCAGTCGACGTCCTCGCACGGCTCCATGGCCATGGACGTCTACTTGCCGGAAGGTGCGGTCACGCTCAAGGTGAAGGACAGGACAAAGAAGCACCACCACCACCACAACGCCGTCTCACCGCCGGGTACGGGGAGTAGGAAAGGAAGCAGGTCCTCCGCTGCTTCGAGCAGGAAACTGTCGAAAAGCGAAGTGGGATCCGGCGACAGCTACTGCTCGACCGAGTCGGACACGTCGCCCAGAAAGTCGCGGACGTCGACGCCCCGTAAGTCGGAGGCCTCGATGCGTCGCAAGTCGACGACGGCGGCGTCGACGAGCCCGCGTCACAGCCACAGTGAGGCGAGCACCAGCAGAGGTTCCGTCCTGACGGCGACCAAGTCGGCGACCATGAAACGGCACCCGTTCACGAGGCAACAAGCACTTGACGCGCCCTCCGGCTCGAGTGACGCGTAGATGCCGATAGTTACCGGCTCGCCACGGTTCTACGTGACACGCACAAAATGGACGGATGTGATTACGAAGCCTGCGGCTCGCCACGGTACCACGTGACACGGACAAAAACGGCAGATGTTATGCCGAAACCTGCTCGGCTGTGGGCTCTGGATTCAAGCATGGAGACCCAATTGTACATTTAATTGGTATAGATTACGAAATTTGACGTATACTTTGCCAGATGTCTATGACTGAATATGTACAGATGTCTGAAGCGAGCAAACGCTCTGCCAATGGATTGTTACGAAAGCTAGGTTGACTGGCAGAAGAAATACGACGAGCTCAGAAAAAAGCGGATATAGGGCGATGTTCTGCCCATGAGTTTGTTGATTCTTTACACTGCACTTGACAGCGTCCATGGTCAGTAAAGATTTCTTTGACCAGCATACCGTAAAACATTGACAACCGAAAAGAAACGCGAACAGCGCCGACAGATGTCAATGTCATGGCTGTCTATGACGAATAAGTACGACGGAAAGCTATCGCGAGGAACAAAGCATTCTGCATTTCTAGCCAACGTTAGAATATGTAGATATACAAGTACGTTTGGTAACCGTTCTGCTACCTTCTGATAACCTCAAATGGCCACCTTGAAAGTAATTCTACTTAAACCCCCAACTCCCGCAGCTAGCATGTGCATATCAAGTTCGCCACAAGTGAGCGAGTCTCTGAGCTGGATTCCTGAGCCCACAACCGGCCATCTTCTTGTGAGTGACGTGACGTGCGCGACTATCGACGTCGGACTTCGCCCACGTGGCAACTTGTTTCAAGCACATCCGCCGAGAGCCAGTTCACGCTTCACATCCGCCAAAAACACAGCAGCAACAAGTTTGCGTGATGGTGCTGCCCTGCGATGCATCCCATGATCCTTGTGCACGGCTTCAGAACCTCTGCGACGAAGGTTGTTCACAGTCACGAGCAGTGGTCAAACTGCTTAATAGTGCATTTTACTTTGTGCAGAATTACGTTTAGAGCTCCGTGTCTGTTTTACCGCCACGTTATAGTGTCATGCTTACATGTCTGTCAATAGCACGACTGTCTCAATATGTATATCGTTTCCATTATGCGTCAGATCTCAGACTCGGAATGCTCTTGTCCTCAGTCCAAAGAAAAGTGTTGTAATTTCTTATCATACGTATACTGGCGTGATCAATCTTATTATCCTGTGAAGTTTATGCACACTTTGCCAGAATCATTCTCGCACAAATGTGATACATACCTCCCGCTGGGCACCTTGCGCTCCCAGGCGCTTTGAGTTCTGCTTTCGTGAGTCTGAGATGGACATGTGGTAGGTTGGTGCTCAATATTTTAATGTGGTCAGGTGAGCTGCGTTCAAGAATGACGCTTTTGGATCTGGCAATTCAATGGTCACCGAGTGCTTTCCAATGTTGCAGCGAAAAGAATGATAGATTTAACAAGAAAACCTATTGACTGGTACTCGGATGAAGAGCTATAAATGGCAAAAAAAAAACAAGATGTGTTGCAATATCACTCACTTAAGCGTCACAGCTATTAGCGCAAAACGAAATGCTGCAGACCTCTGAATAACTTCACCTTTAAGTGTTCCCGTAAAGTGCTCAGAATGTGCAAGCTCATCGTACATAACCCAAACAAGGTAATGTAATGTTGAAGCTAGAGTCACTAAAGAAAAGTAAACTTTTGTTGTGTAGTGTTCACAGAAGTGTTGCGAAGCATTATTGAAACGAGATCTTTTGATCAGGTTTGTCACTTCAGACAAAAATGTGAGGTGAGGATGGAATCAGGATGCAGAAAGAAGTCTCGACTAGGTCGAGTAGAAATGATAATCAAACCCTGTACTTTTCATGTGACTATCATATCGCCAACAAAACAAACTCAGTTCGCAGTATTCCGGTAACTTGCACCCGCCTTAGATGTAGCTTTCTCCCGTTGCTATTGTTGTCTATTATGGAAGAATACGAACTTCAAAATGGGTGGGAAATGATGAGGCAAAAGTTGAAGTCCGTATCCCCCAACTGCATAATTTTTCAACATCTTTAAGCATCGCATTATTTAATACTTCAATTATTCTTTTGCCGTGCATCCAAGATTGCTTTGTAGACAAACAGATGTGGACAGGGTTTAGAGATAGCAGCAAGTAGGAGAGGGTAATGATGTCTTTCAAACAAAGAATGTACAAAGAACCGAGAGTTCACGACTAGTTTCTTTTTTTTGTTGTTGTTGTTCTTATTTTATAAACGCTAAAGTGTCGCATTAGATTTTTTTCTTATCCCAGTGACCTTCTAGCGCTTACGAATTACATAGCTGACGTTAGCATTGAGTATCCTAGAAACACAGCTGCTCACATTAGGTAACATATCCAAGTCAGTGTACATGTATGTCAGTGTCTTCTTGTCAATTCGTGAAGCCTCAGGGTACGTGGTGCCTCATGGTGCCTCAGGTACAGGGTACCTCAGAGGTGTGAGGATTGAAAGAGTAGAAACTTGAGTGATTTGATAATTCATAACAAAACTAAGCACAGCGCGCAGGAAAAGTACGCAGAGAGGACGAGGACGCACACCATCCTGACCAACAGTGCGCGTTCGGTTGCTAAGCAACGGCGGTTTCTTCGGAGTGACGGCGCGTATGCGTAGATAATCTATCTTTAAAAAGGCGCCTAAAAAAGTCCAGTTTGCTACTACTACTACCAACTTCATAGGTAGATGACCGGGTACTGCCGGACGAATTCAGCTGCTCCATCTACTAGTACAGACAATTCACGTCATTTCCATATTCCGTAGCTTCTTTGTCACTAATGCCACTTTCCGCGGTCGTTGATTGGTGATGGCGTTTCTGACATAAAACCAGCTGGCCGAGACACGTGTGAGGGGAGTCGGGAATTGCGTGAGTGAGTGTGTTTTAACCCGATATAACCATCTATATTACCTCTGCAGGTGTGCCAGTGACCAGTTTTGTTCTCTGTGGAGCTAAGTAATGAAACAACAACAACAAAAAAAAACGATGCATAAATATTCACATTCCAGGAAATATCTACTTTGAAGCGCACAATTTCTTAATTAAAGTCAACATTTCTTTGCCATCCTCTCCCGGGTTCTGCACGTTCGCTCGGTCGGTTGCTCGTCGAGTAATGCGGGCCGATCCAAGAGGCAGCGTAGTCCACGGTTCCGCGGGTCATGGGCTACGGTCACACGGTGGAGTCACTGCATATCAGGCTACTCTCTTCCCGGATGTGTGGCACATTTGTCCTTGCTTTGCCCTTTAGGTGCTTTATTCAGAATGTCGCTCATCGAAATTCCAAAGCACTTCAAAGATGCGGACGCTGCTTTTTTTTTTTCACCTTGGACTGGCGTGTGGCCCCCGAACCAGCGTTCCCGTGTGCTGGGTTTGCCCGCTGTATATTACAAGGCGTAAGGATCTGCAAAATTGTGCCCTTCAAATGGCTCCCCCAGGCCCGATTCCAGGGCAATGCTTTGTAACTGCTTTCTCACCTAGCTGGGAGCCGGTCCATGGTAAAGAAAAAAATTGACGTGAATTATCTGTGTTCTTTGACAGAACAGATGAATTCGTCGGTCAACGCACGGTCGTATGCCTACGTGCCATTACTTCGCGTAGATGCCACCGCTGCTTAGCAACGAAATACACACTAGTTGGTCGATGCCGCATGTGTCATTCTTCCCGTGTCCTAGTTTTCCACACTGTAGTTAGGTTTGATGTGTAGACTATGCTTGAACGTATTGCAGTGTTTTAATTTGCCTTCGTGCTCGGTTCATGCCAGGCGTCTTCGCATTACGAATTGCCTAAGAAACATTTAGTCGTCACCTGTACACCAGCAATACCCGAAATGCCAGATACTTCGACATTTCCAGTGCCTGTAGACGAGTGTCGGCATGTTTTGAAAAGGAGGACTCGTATCTCTCTAGCTCAAAGCTGTACATTAGGTGCACGTTTCGTTCTGTAATCATTGCCTAGCACAAGTGAACACTTTTGTATCCGGAGAATGTCTTGCTTACTTCATTCACAACTTTCTTCAGACTCAGATGGCAGACATCTTGAAGCACGGGAGAAGCCTTTAGTTGGTGAGGAAGGAGTACATAGCTCTTGCTTTCAGGTTAAATCAGTTTATTATTCTTCGAAGAAACGTTTAACGAGGAGGTAAAACAAAAGGCGTCAATGCCTGACATAGCCCCTCCCCCTTTTATAATGTATCAGCAGCATACAGAAAAAAAAACTCATCACAGCTTTGACAATTAGGTTGAAAAACAATTCTATTTAGAAGCACAGTACCGTGTGAAACATGCTGTTAATATAAAGTAACGATAATCGTTCACCAACTTGCCCAATCAGCCACCCTGGTAAGTTAATGTGAAGTATGCCACAGTTTTTGTTACAGATAAGCTATCAATTTTCATTCTACAGGGCATGATTCTACGAGTTTGACTGCCTATCTTGTTTCAAAGCAGTACCACAGTACGCTACAAAACGTGTTAATGTTGGTAGTAAGATGGTGTAATATGTTTTCACAAGACACACGTGGCAAAGAAGAAGACACTCAGACCCGGCGCTACATTTTAGGTTTGTAATCGTTCAACGCAGGAAATTCTTTACATACCGGCAAAGCCGCCTGCAGTCCGATCAGTTTTGGTAGATAGAAATCGGAGCACAAGGACAGGTACAAAAATGAATTTACATAAAAACGCTTTTCAAAATTAGAAAAAAAAATGGTGTCAAAGGAGTCTTGGGACACTCTTTCATGAATGATTCATACCGAAGGCTCCGTAAATATTCTTACATAGTTGCTTTGTAAGATTGTGAAAATTGAGAAACTTACAAAGTAGACTGGCGAGAAGTTACGTTTACGTTTAAACACGAGTGCGCTATGGTTTCACTGCCTGCAAAAAAATGCTATTTGACAACAGCTCAGTAAAATGTTTGCATGATTTGGAAATGTGAATTACAGCATATCATATTTTTCTTGATGGTCATTCAGAGGATACGCACGAAGCACGTGCCCGAATTCCCAGCTTCTACCGGGCAACCTGTCTGTGTCTTTTTCCATGCTCTGTTACCATGTGCCCAAGACACTGCTCTCCGCTGTGAATCTTTTGCTAACTTTACTCAACAACTTCGGCTATTTTAGTTCTTACGCAGAGATTGCTTTTGGAACTTCTTTGTCGCAGGAAATTCGCAAAGGACGTAACACTCTTTAGAAAGAACGTTTCAGTCTTGCGTGGAGATTTTCACGAATCCTCAAAGAGTTTACTGGATGTCTGCGGAATAATGTCAGCTGGAAACTGCGCGTCGAACGAGTCGAAATATGCTAGGCAACACTGAATATGAGATAACAGTTTTCCCTGTAATTTGTACTGTTTGTAATTTCACAATGTGCGTTCGCGTGCTTGATTCAGCTTGCCTGCCCTAAATGGAGTCGAGAAAGGAAGTGGCATCCGATCAACACAATCTCTACTCTCCCGAAGAACTCCATAGTTTTCACCTCACAGCACATAAGTTGGTTGTATAATCCACTTATCCACGTAATCCAGATGACATCTCACATGTACGCATATGTCTATTGCGCCTTCCTTTTTTGTTCGGTGGGCATCTTACACATGTTTTCAAAGCACAGAATCCTCAACGGACGACTTTTAGCAATATAAAGACGCACTGCGCCTTGCCCTCAGCACATGAAAAATGTGATTTTTGCCCTTGCCCCAAGTGTTCCTTCACCCTCTGCCTTTCAAACGTACTGTGATCCAAGTGTGACCGATGTTGATCTCGTTGATAGTACCATCCACGCGCGAAGTGTTACGTAGACGTTTGACAGTACAAGAGACGAAGCGGGTCCGGCTTAAGCACCATACTGTGAATAGAAGATTACACACTGATGCCATCCCCTCACAATGCCCAAATGACATAGGTATGTTTATCTCTGCCTAAAGGGCAACAAAATCTTATTGCGAAAAACACACCACGATAGGCTCACATCCGAAACATAATAATCACTAATATCGCGTTACGGCATCACCATTTTCCATAGCACATTTTAGTTTGCTGAATACACGAGTGACAGTGACAGGTGGTGTCATAATCCACGCACCAGCGATGGTCGCCTTAAGAAACAGATCTCGAAGGCTATGCTCTTGCGGGCTGCACGCACCGGAAGTGATTTCGGTGCCAACAAACACGTCATAGTCACCACGTTTTAGACACCCCTTATCGCGAAAGTGAAGGACGATGCCAAAACACTGGGATTAAGGCTACTTTTGTAGCAGGCGACCAAGTCCATTTCTACGATGAGCTTAACAATGTATTCGAGCTGCCATAAATGACGTCATTCTCTTCAGAAGAACGTCAGCCTACATAAAGTAGGCACATGGGTTGTACATTTGTAACCCCATGCCTCAATTATTATTGGAACGTGCAAAACGCATTGCACAGTGTTCATGAAATCTACATGTGTCTTTGAATATACTCTTACGATTGATTCCACCGGTTTTTGTTGCTGCTAATTTTCTCAAAAAGCACTTAGACATAAATCCTTGGCATCATATTACTTCATACATTAGTACCAATTAGATAAGTACTTTACCCCTAATAGGGGCCCCCTAATTTTGAATGTCTTACCTGTATTTCGTAGATGCGAAACGATGCGGCAATAGAAGAGAAAAATAACTTAATGAAATATGGCACTAAAACACGGTCTTTGACTAGCAATGTGCCTTTTTTCCTAGTATCGAAGTCCATTGGGATTTATTTTAGAAGCAGGGCATGTATTCACAAGTCAGCTGGTAAGCTAGATCAATTGGTAAGAACAGTCATCCGTTAAAAAGCATAATGAAGAAACTATCAGCGAAGGTTGAAGGTGGATGGGGGATTTTACGAAACGAAAGTTCTTTACGAATTCAAACCCAGGCCTTTTTTTTACATAATGGTCAGCAACATGTTCCTAGAGTGAAATACATACGTGAAGTGGTAAATGGCTCAAGTCCTTTTCCCCTACCGCGTACAGTATAGTTTACTATGTGCAAATATAAACACCTGTTTACAATAAATGTGTAACACAGCTGTTTGGACGTAAGGAGCATGGGTGTCAAAACAAGTCACCCCCTTGAAAGCTGTGTAGCAGGTTTTACAATGGCTACTGTCACATCTCCAGCCTGAGTATATACACATTACGTTGGCGAATGCGTCGAAGTGATCAAACGTTGCGAGTGGTCTCTGTACGTCTTTGTCCGAGACTTTGTTGCCATGTACGTGTTGTAGTCATGTATCCAGGAAAAAAGAACCTTTTTTGCACATCATCAACCGAATCCGTCGCACAGTGTACGATTGAGAGAAGAAAAATACATTGTCAATGGTTGCGTTACTCCTGGTGTCTTTTTTTTTCTATCAGTCCTGTGTTTCTCTCCCGATCATTAACGAATAGGGGAATGACGAATCAAATATTGCCCTATTCGATTTGGTTTTCGAATCGAACAGTCCCTATTTGTAAACACGGGTATTTTTTCTGATAGTTTTCGAATATTCTAAAGCGTCAACTGTGCTCGATCAAGCATAATATCGGACAAAAAAAAAAGCGATAGATTTCGTACCCATGGCCATAGTAGACATAAAACAGGAGAAGTTATGTAGTGAGGCACGCTACATTGCTCAGGGAGCCAGTGTGTTCCAGCTAAATCGCTGCCATTCTTACTCACCAATCAGTCCCGAGTATGGAATAAACTGATAATTTGCTCCTAAAGCAATATTAGTGCCTCTAAAAAACCGCTCTTCTCGATGTGTTCTGTAATGAGCGAAACTTGCTAACGTTGTGAATATACTAGGATGCGAAATTGTTTTATAAGAATGGTGATAACGGCAGTTCGCTATTCGGAAATTTTTGAAAAAGTATGAGGCGAAAAAAGAAAGCGTGGCTTGGTTGAATAACAACTGTCACAAATAAATGATTTTTATACATTTCTAGAGGCAAAGCGCAAACGTGAAAGCCACGTATGCATATAAATAAACTGAATTAAAAAAAAAACCTTCCATGCGAATTGGACGTCACAAATATTACATTTGTAAAGTAAAACAATATAGCTATCGGCATTACTACTGAATGACAGCTCGACGGAAATGGGAAATGGTGAACAAAATTTTGGGTACGAACAAATGTGCGGATACAGAACCTTTATAACGGCACTTAAATACAGACCGATACCACAGGCACACATAAACAATGCCACTATATATATATATATATATATATATATATATATATATATATATATATATATATATATATATATATATATATATATATAAACAAGTGATACTACGCAGAAAAACTCAATCTGTGCCAAAACAATCTTTGTGACTACAATACAAAGGTGGATAACGGTCATAAATATGCGTGCGCGCGTTAATAATTTTGTCACGTATTCACATTAACTGTTACTATTAGATAATGTCAGGCAGCCCCAAATGATCATGTACGGACACAGTAACTGCGCACGTGTCGAAGCTGCTCGCATATGCCTTATAGGTATGGGTCGATACGGATGAAATGTGACGACGCCCTTCTGCAAATATTTTAGTAGCCTTTCAGGTAATTACCCTTCCGCCTTTCTGTCTGCACGCCTAACACCCAACTATGTTGAATAAACATCGATCAGATACGAAAAAACATTGTGCGCGCATGCGCACAGAAAGAAAATGGAAGGCTCTTGAATAAACCAAGGAGGCAGGCACAGCAGTCCATGGAAAGAAGACAGCCTAGCGTTCGCACCGAACAAAGACAGCGTACGCGCAGTAATCCAGTTGCTTGCTTACAGTTCTATGCGTCCAGCTGATATGTGATGACGGCGAGTGAATAGGAAAACACAACACAATGATCGATCCACGTACTGGAACATAGAAAGCTATAAGAGGTTATTTAGCCGTTTCTATAGGGTGGCGTCTGAATGGACTTAAATCACTTTCGGCTCAGCAAAACGCTCTGTGTTCACGCCCTGCTACCGCGTCTGCATACGGCTGAAAACAGTCAGGAGCTGGAACCGTTGTGCAACCTACAGAACTCCGAGTGGTCGGACCGTTCATTGATGCGTTTTATAAAGATTAAGTGTAGGTTTGGTACATAAAAATTTACATAATTGACCATGCGACTGTAATGGGTTAGCCCTGGCGCCTCCTTATCATTGGGTACCTGCATAAAACTCATGCTATGTACGACTTCCAGTGAACATTCTCTCGCCTGTTTCCTTCCTTCTATATATTCGCCGCCGTAATCAATTCACCTTCTCTTCCACCGATATATTACGCCAACCCTCTTTGAAACTGACTCCAACCCTCACGTCACACCTGACGTCACTGCTGTACTCTTCCAACACCGTGAGCTCGCCTCCTCGCCTGTTGGGCAAAACCTTACGGCGTGCTAACTTTGCACCCTTTGAGTTATCCGATAAATGCTAGCGCATGAAAAAATTGCCCGCCAATCCACCCTGTGAAGGTGGTTGGAAAGCGAAGCTTTTTACGCCACCCTCACGGTGACTGCGGCGCACTTGATATTTCACACACTACAACGTAACTTACACCACGGCCTTTATTATTAGTTACTTCACAACAATGTTCACTACTGCTTTATGATCGGTGTGATATACACTACTAGACTACCCCATAGTGGGGTAGTCTAGACAAAGAACCGTAGCAGTTACTAGGCTGGAAGGGTTTCGAATGACGTCAACCCTCTTTCAAGCAGCTGCATAAGCTTTGCAACAGCGGCAATCTAATCTTACGGACCGCGCCGAGCCTGTTTACGTTGTTTGCCCGCAGCCCTTATCATCCATCATGTTGGCTCATCACTTTGAAGCTTGTTTCTGTGGTTTTTCTTGCGAAAACGAGTGCTTAGTTGTACGCTGAATGCCTGAATTCAAGTAAGCTATACTGCTATACCTGCAATTGTTAGCGGTTCGTCGGGATCGTTTTTTGCTTACAACGACGGACACGACAGAACCCTTGGCTGGTAGAGGTACAAAGCTTCGCTTTAAAAAGTAGCGCCAACCAACCAGACAAATCGTGTGGTTTTGAAAAACGTAAATACCGTCGTGAAGCAATTCAATGTCGCTGATCTGGGCGCTTCTTCCACTTTAGAGGGGAAAACAGTCCTGAATATGGCTGATACCGCTCAACTCAGTTCCACGAAGGTATCGCGATGTTTAATTACGCTGCTGTCGTAGGCACAATCCTGGAGGACAGTGAGCGCGACTCAGGCGGCCGTCACTGTTGGTCTGGTCTGGGCAGCTTGAAGGCGCTCAGGTTGAGTGGCGGGCACTCTGGGTACTGGTCCAGGTAGTAATAATCCAGGTTGAACACGGCCACCCCATACTTCGTCCGGTGCTTCACCGACTTGTCAGGCAGCTGTGGTTGCGTTGTTGATCGTTTGCCACAAACGCAAACACCAGAACCATACTTTTCTTTTACGAACAGCGCGCAGCCGAAAAACAACACAAAAGAAAGAAAAAAGAAGACGAGGACAGACGCTGTCTGTTGTCTGTTGTCTTACACGTTGTTCGTGAAAATATGCACAACCAACTGGCCCGAATTCATGCCTTATTCGATGCGAGAACGTTATCATAACGACAGTGCATTAACGCGTGAAAACTGCGCATCTTGTGTGTTAAAAAATCTGAACTATCATCA
Source organism: Dermacentor silvarum (assembly GCF_013339745.2). Classification (NCBI taxonomy): domain Eukaryota; kingdom Metazoa; phylum Arthropoda; class Arachnida; order Ixodida; family Ixodidae; genus Dermacentor; species Dermacentor silvarum. The sequence continues at coordinate 25,342,995 of NC_051163.1, forward strand.
AACCTCAAAGCAATACAATAACATATGCGACGATGACAATACCAAAGTGAGTACTGATTTGTGTGGTGCACTGAATAACAAATAGTTCATAAACGCATACGTTTTACAGTGTCTAATGTATCTCAGTAAGCGAAGTTCGCCGAGTAATTTGATATGATGGTCAGCGCTGTGTCTTAGCAGATGCAGAATTAATGCAGCTTGGAGACTGCGTTTGGGGACATCGAAATGCTGAACATGAGACATCAGCACACAAAAGAATTTTTCATCTAGTGCACATGAGAAGAACTGAGTCTGGTTAGTTCAGAGAAATTTCTTTAGTTCTTACTGAAATTTGTTCAGTTGCACAAATGTCGGCGTTTAACTAGCTGTCTCTTATTGCTGAAAGGAATTCTACAAAACAAAATTATTAGGAAGTAGTGTAACCTTATTGAATCAGGCCCTTCAGATCATGCTTCGCTATCATTAACGCGAAAAAAAAAACGAAAATGAGGGATCAACAAACGCCCAATACATTTTCTCAGAAGATGAAGCTTTAATTGATCTCATTCTGCTTTCTGTATCAGAAAAAAAAATAATAAAATCGCAACGCGCTTAACACGATTCAGCCTTACAAACATGGACTTTTGGGTAGGTCATCTTAAATCTTAAAGGAAGTGAACGAAAAAATCCTGCGCTTGTGTAGTTCAAACCACGGCGGTTCAAACTCTGCTCAATTCCTTCGCTTAATGTAGCTCCAATCCTGCTCAAATTCTGCGCTTGTGTGGTTCAAATCCAGTGCTAATGCAGCTCCACTAACGTGAAACCTGGGGAAGTGCGAAGCAGTGAAGCGCCGGTGTTTCCCTCGTGTTGTTCTTGTGCTATTCTTGCACAAGTGAGGAGGAATCGAGCGCTTGTGGGGTGTTTGCGCCCTCCCTTGCGCTGCGGTGGTACCAGAATGGCGTTTCGGAAGCGATATTCACGAGTTTTTGCTAATTCCCGCATATCCTTCGCTCATATACCGGCATATCCAATGCGGGTATGCGCCACATGTGATTTTATTATTGTTAATCGTGACGTAACTGACGAACATGTGATTTTATTGACGTCAATGACTTATCAGTCATGTTCGTCATACATTCATACCCTTCCATGCCGATTTTGGTATATACCAAGTGAACGAGACGCAAGATTTCGGCAGATCTTGTTTTTGCGCGTGATCACGACGACATGGCAGCACAATAGACACCGACAGCCCGGGCTTCTAAAGTGCTTCGCACTTTAAAAAAAAGATCGCGCCTTATTTTGGGTGTTGTGTTCTACGTAAGCGAATGTAATGTTGGTCCTTGCTACGAAGCTTTGTTTTCACTAGTTTGACTGTGTACCCCGTTTCAATACAACGTCTCACACAATGTACATACGAAGCTACGCAATGAAGTTCACAATATTGAGTAGTCATCATCGTAATCAGCCTATTTCATATCAACTGCATGAATACACCATCTCTTACGTCAGACATCTGCACCGGTCCCTGCAAATATACTAACCTTGTGTCATCAACTAATCTTAACCATCCTCGACTGAATTTTCTTTCCATTTTCAGCAATAAAATTTTTATTACGCCCAAGCAGATGTCCATCAAAATCCATGACGTCATGGCGATCTAGTGCGTGAACTACAAGACGGCGTCGCTACCAGTTTTGTTTTTTGCATCTTTTCTGGAGTACCAATCATCCTCTCCCTGTTAAAGTGGTCTATTAATATTGCAGGAGGCTAATACACTAACAGAGCTCGAATAATTTTTGCGCTTAGTTGACCTTTTAATGCAGAATATTCCCGTGTGCACTTTTTTATCTGTGCCTAGGTGCGTCTTTCATATGTATTTCCTGTGCCTCAAATAGATATTTCAGTTGCTAGACAGCCATTTCTCGCGTTGCCTATTAGTCATGTTTGTATATTGAGGTTGTACACAATGCAATCATCTTGAACCAACTAGCTCAGACGAAACCGTAATGGAAGTCAAGCCTACCAGTGACCTTGCGGAGGCTGTAGTGAGATATTCTATGACAACCGTGTTGGAGAATGCTGAAGGTACGCTGTGTCCATCTCGAGCTGCACCTCCTATGAGCGAGCATCGCTGAAGTCAAAAGAAGACACACAAAGAAACAGGTTTTTAAAAAAATTTAAGTTTACCATCCCTAACGCTTATATGTACGTCTGAAATCGATTAATCATATCTGTACAATGATTAGAAAGACGTACAATATGTGCCTTCTGGATACTTACAGTGGAACGGGGAACAAGGTTCGCGCCCACGCAGCGGCTTCCACGTTGCGTCTGTTGACCGTCGGTAGTGATTAGAACCAAAGCTGCGGTCGAAGATATAGCGACGGGCAGGGGAATGTCTTCCATTAATTTGATCATGTTTTTCTGGAATCGATTCAATAAATTAGGTTCTGTAGTGAAAACGAAACTATAAAAAGTCGTAGTTTCGCCCGAAAGGCGAAGCATCGATTGCGCTATCAAATTAGTGGACAGCTGTACAAAGTAAGGATAGTAGTTTTATCGGCCGTATAAGCTTGTAAACATTGACACACTAACTAAATTAGCAAGCATGGTGTCACGCGCGCATAAGAAACCATGAACGCATCTCACTCGATGACCGCGGAAACTCGCAGCGAGGGAATTGAGCTTCGTGCCGGCACTCGCATGAACGTGATGTCAGCCGCAGAAATACAGGGGGGGGACTGTGCCCCGCCTCAGATGGCTTTCAAGATACAGCCGCGCGGGCGGGCGCTCGCGGCGCAGAACGCGTCACCCCCACCCCTAAGCCTGCCATACTGGCGGGAGCGCTGCCTCAGTAAAGCGCGGCCCTTTCCACTTCCGCACCCTCCCTCCGGAGCTTTGTGCGCGACTGGAAGACTGCGCGCTTTCTTCCCGCTTCCCGCACTTGCGAGCGCGAGCCGCGATTGCCGGCTCACCGTCGCACGCTTTCACTCGCACATACGGTGCATATACGACGCGCGGCGACGATCTTATCGCCCTTGGACTTTATACGGAACCTCACGGCGACGGCGATGGCAGAATATCCGCTTGGAGTGTCCATATAGTTGCTATCGCAATAAAAATGCAGTAACGCAAAAACCTGGGTCGGTTAGCGTAGCATAGTTAAGATTATGGAGGAGCGGCGCTTATACGACAAAGGGACACGAAAAAAATGACCACGTTCCGCTGACTAGCAACCGCGTACGAGTTCATTATTTTTTTTTCTTGCCTTGCAAGTTATAAGAGACACAACAAACAACAAAGGAAGGAAAGGACAAACCGTGTTCCAGCCCCACCCCTTTTTTCCCCTTACATTGTTGTTTTCTGCGGCTCTTAAACTTGCATGACAAGAAACAAACGCATACGGTTGCTAGTCGACGCAATTCATGTGCCTTTTACCGTTTGCTTCGTATAATGGCCGTTCCAACAAAATATGGGGGAAAAAAGTTAAAAGTCACCTACGCACAGACAAGGAACTCATAACACTCCGGAACGTGTTGGTTACAAGCGGTAACCGTTCTACAAGGTGTCCCAGCTATCACGCAGCACGATTTAAAAGAGGAACGGCGTCACGCGAAGCAAACCTATAGTGCGTATTGTTTCCAGTACAGTGGAGTAGCCGCCAGTAATTTTTTCGTTACTGAGATTTAATTGGGTAATCGTAATTAATTATCTAACTCGATAAGTATTGTCCTAATTATCAATGTGTCACTGAGAAAGTTGTAGAGCAACATGAAAAACTTCCGATACAGCTTTCTGTTGCTCAATACGTGCTAAATAAATGAGTTTTTCCGGGCGTGAAAGAAGCCCGCGAATACACGCAAAGTGCCTCGAGCGGCCACTCGCGTGGCAATTCTGCGTGTATTCGCTATATATATATATATATATATATATATATATATATATATATATATATATATTACGCAGATTACCAGGGTACGCTCTTCTAATGTAGCAGAAACCTTCTCACCTTGCTTATCATGACATCGCTTATCGCAATGGTGCAAGGGGAGACGTCTCTTTCCGGGTGTGACTGGAATATCACCAGGGACACGCTGTAACGAATACAGAAACGTGGTGGACAGGAAATACAGTGCACATAAACAAGAAGAGCAATATTTATGTGTGCTTTCAGCGAATCATCAAATCTACTGCTCCATAAAGAGGCCACATTTCATTTCACTGTCTCTTACGGACAAGGTGTGACCTAAAGAAAAATCGTCAATTCTCCTTCTTGATAAGAAGGTTACATATCATGTCGACTTCCGATAATCAAATGATGCCTCGTTTGTTGATTTGTTTGGATTCAGCTGACAAGAAGCACACGTGGGCCCGAATTCACAAAAACTTCTTAAGCTAGAATGTTCCTTAAGAAAGAATTTTAGCCAACCAGGATGTCAGACATATTCATTAGCGAGGGCGGCCAGCGAATGGCAAAGCAAACTAACGAATGAAAATCTTGGTGAATTTGGCCCGTGATTTCTCAGCACGCAAGCTAGCTGTTCTTCCTAAAGAAAAGTCAGTAGCGACTCAGCGCTTCGTAACGTCTTCTTTCAATTATTGCTCGTAATTTTCTCAGGTTAGTTTTCTCCAAGAGTACGAACTTGGCTTCTCAGAGGATAGAAGTGACCTTACGTGACCTCAAGTTTCCGGGTGACTCCACGCCACGAAGACGAAGTGCAGAGTCAAAGAACGAATAGACCCAACTCGACCAAGAGCATTACGCAAAACAACTTATCCCCCGCAGGACACAGAGAAATAAAGACTTCTCCGTATCGACTACATAGATCTAGGGCGCTATAACGTAAAACTATTTCAATCTGTTTTTATTTTAATCTCCTGAGGCCATATTTGGCTAACCGCCGACGCAAGCATCGGGCGGTGACCCGCAGCGTTGTCTGAACAGCCCAATCAAACGCTTTCCCTCTTTTATAGGTGGTCACCTTTGTTCTCTTTCAAAACGAATGACATTGCCTCTACTGAGCGGCTTTTCTTATCTAATTGGCTGACAAGAGGCAAGGGGCACGCTCAAGTGGAGAGGGTTCCGATGGGGCCGAGCCAGCGCAGCGAAAATAGATAACCGGTTGAAGAGGGTAGTGCCGGCGTCTCCGATTGGTCCGCTTCCCCTTACTTAGCCTGAGGTGGCTTGTCCAAAATTGCGGTGGCGTGCAACGGAAGGTTAAGAATGCCGCTAAAACGAATCCTCAGCTAGGAGGAGTTGGCAGAGCGATGTCGTATACGTGCCGAAAGGGCTCGATAACGTTTTACTGCCACGCAAAAAGGTTCATCATGCGCAAATAAATTCATGCTCACCGCCAGGTGCGAGTAGCGAGTGCCTGAGTGTTCAGCGGGTAGCCATCTTCTATTCCTTTGGGAACGGGTCCCTCGCTATTCAGAAATAAATTCTGTTTTGTTTGGCATAATAATGCATCTTTAACACGTGCACATCACTTTGACAGGTGAGTTCTCGTGGTTTTGTGACGTCGGGTGACAGACAGGCGAAGTGGGCGCAGCCCGAAAACTTTTGACTAATAGCATAGAGCTAATGGCGAAAAGGCGTCGAATCAGGCATACATAGGTTCCCTTTTGTTCAGTTTAATCATGCATAATCGGCGTGTACGCGTCATATCAGATGGGGAGCTAACGCGATTTTCGTGACGTCGCGTGACAGACAGGCGAAGTTAGGGATGGTCCGAAAATTTTTTGACCAATCGTGGAGGGCTGACCGGCCTAACTGGAATACAAATGTTTGGAATAGCTTTGCGTTATAGCGCCCCTAGCTCACCGCAAGCATTACTCACAAAATGTGCTATACAACAGCCCTGCGTCCACGCGGTTTCATTTGCACATTTCGTGCTTTCTTTCGTCGACCACCAGAACAAAAAATTGGACGGTACAATGTTACGCGAGGCGTAGACATACCGCGAAGTAGGCCTCCGAGAGAGAGTGGTACTCAATACGTTTCCATAATACGGTAGGCCCCTTGCGCAAGTGCAGCGTCAAATGATACAGCGCATCTAAATCATAATGATAATACATCGCCAAAACTGTTCTTAATAAAATGAACTAAACATTTCACCATTATTGCTTCCACGACAGAGAGCAAGCCTCAAGGGCGCATTCACACCGAAGCGGGCGTTCAAGGCTGCTCGGGGCGCTGTCATGTTACGCAATCAGGGTAACCAGAATGGTAATGAGCAGTACATGCGTAGTGGGCCTGACGTTTGACGTAACATGATAACGCGCGACGCAAATCTAAAAATCTCGAATGTCTCGACAGGTGTAGCGAAAGCGCTTGCTAATTAACGTAACATTTCACGCGCCTTCACACGCTGACGTAAGAGTTCACCGAAAGAAAAGAAAACGTTTTACCCGCTGAGAAGGTCGCGGAGATTTTCTGCGTTTTCCTTCGTAACGTCGGCGTCCGCTGGGTTAATCTTGATTCCGATAATCTTCGGCATGTCCACGTCACTGGTTCCCTTGATGGCGTCAAAGGCGAACTTCAGGGCACAAAATAAGATAATACGCGGTCATGGAAGCACCCACACAACAAGCGCGCGTGCGCGAGATGTCATCATAGTCATCGTCATCGCGATTATTTATTTTTTTGTAAGTGCTCCTAGCAGGGATTTACATAAGGGGGAGGGGCAATCACGTGTAATAAAGAATGGTAAGCTATACAAAAAGAAAAGAAATATCGTCAGGACAAAAGAAACTATGGGAGCGTGCATGTAAGAGCAAAAAAAAAAAAAAGTAACACATCCGTAGTTCCAAGAACACAATCAGGGCAAGCACATAGAAGGCTTACGCAAAATTAAGTACGACGAGCACATCAGTTGGCAATATGTGTGTTTGACAGCATATATTTTGACACTGCTTATCGGAACCTTGAAGAGCTATGTTCATTTATTATAAAATTAGTCAATGCATTCTATTCGTAAATGGCTACTGTGAGAAATTATTAATTAAGAGCGTTAGTAGAACCGTAGAAGTAGAAGCGTTAGTTGCACGCTAAGATGGATAAACATACGAAGCGATGCTCGATGTCGTGGAAGAAGTACTGCTGCGTGCAGGCCCGACGAATTGCTTATTTTAGTCGCGAACAATGCATGCGACAAAATATCGGCACAGCGCGATGGTGAAGTTGCATGTAAATACCACCCGAGGGAGCTCCTTCCACAGCCGCACAGGGCAAACTCAAGCAGAGGGTGATATAAGCCTAACCCTCAGCGTTTGTTACAGGATTATCTAGAGCGTCATGTAACGTGCAGGTTAAGTACCCGGTGATCTGTTGAAGTTACGGAATGGATGTCAAGACAGGGTAGGCGCAGTTGGGGACGGCAGAGAATTAGGTGCTATGATGCAATTAGGAAATTTGCTGAACAAAAGATGGGTTGAGCTGGGGCAAGACAAGGGTAATTGGAGATCGCTGGAGAGGCCTTTGCTATGAACTGGATATAAGTAGGCTGATGATGAAGATGCTGATGATTATGGTGACGACGATACCCAGAAGGAAATCTTGTGCCAGAGTAGCCATATATCAGGAACGTAAGAAAATCAAAGGAGGCATTGAGTATCACGCCCTCTCTCATTGAGAGAATTGTGCACTTTAGAGATTTATATGAGAGCTGGCATAATTTTTAAGGTTTTGTGTCGCTGCTTCATGGCAATATGTAAATAAAGTTCCACTTTACAACGGTAGTTTATACGTCGCTTTAGTACAGACTAGACTATCGTGGCACACAGAATGCTGTGTACCAAACGCGGCCAGATGCATCTTAAAGGTGTGCCGGTCCGCCGAGAAAGATATCAGTACGAAACCATCACTTCCCTGCATACCCATGCATACAACAGCACACCAACGCCAGTTTTTTTTTTTTTTTTTTCAGGCGATCATATGACCTCGCCGATGTCGTCCAAGATATGGCGGCGGGCATGGGCTTAAAACTGCGAGCGTCGTCCTGTCTCAGAGGCGATGTCCATCCCTACGATTGTTGGCTAAGCGACATGACCCTGAGTCGCGCTGGCCTACTGCCCAGGGGTTCGGTTTAGCACACATACATAAATACCAAAGAAAGTGGATCGGAGCCCAGCGGCTCAAGTGGTAGAGTATCGCCTGCGTCAAGCGGAGGTTGTGGGCTCGTCTCCCGCCGGCGACAAGGTGTCCTTTTTTTGTTTTCCTCTCTCTCTATAAATAAATATTTTCGGTTAAGAACATAATAACTTACTGTATGTTTTTTTTTTTTAGCTTCATGGTATGTGAATTCCCCACTGCAACAATCGCAACAAATAGAAAGCTAAAGCTGAAGCAGTCTCTACGTTCTTACGCAATGTTTCCGAGAGTGTCTGATCTAAACGCTCTTGTCTAAAGTGTACAGACCATTGCACTTTCGACGCCCTATGGCCACGTGGGAAAGTGCTTACCTTTACTTTCGCCGCCACATCAGCAACGTCCGAGAAGTCGTCTGCCATTTCGACGCTGAGCGCCGCGTAGCCGTTATTATCCCAACCGTCGATGCGACCCAGACTGGCGTAGCACGTGACATCCTGCGAACCATCGTAGTCAAAGCCGACGTACTTGGCCTTGTCCTCATCCAGTGCAGCGATTGCCTGGAGGCCAGCCTTGGCTGCAGGCGACGAATGAAACGCAAGCGTCAAGTGAGCTACGGAAAACCTTGGTCAGGTAGGCATGAGCTTTCGATCAAAGCAGAAACGTTAAAATAGAATTCAGTTTATATCCCACGATGTAGAGCAAATACAGATGATCGGACTTCACACAAAAGCTACACCCTATGCAGCTATACGATATACGATACGATATATTCGTAAGATATATACGATATACGATATATTCTGGCAGCAGCAAAAAACAGCACACGAAATCACTAGTGAACGAAAACGCTAGTCAAAATATAAAATTCCGGCTTAAAATCCACAGGGTAAAAAAGACACTCGCGTATAGACGATACGACGTCATCATACTGATATTAGAAACACTGAAATGTACGTATAGTCCCTAAGCACAATGAGATCGTCTACATATTGCCGCTTCTTCATTGCGGTAAGGATGATGACGAGAAGGGCAATTCTACATTTAAGAAAAGACGTAGAAGAAGAAGATTTTAGCGCCTGCCTTAGAAAACCATCCTGGTTATTACTGTTGCTGATCGGTGCTCTTGGTTCCAGAGTTTCTGACGTCGCGACATATTATTACATACATAAATGTTTTTATCCAATTATTTGGTTCATCTTGGTGCTGGAACATTTGTCTGAAGATCATAACTAAAAACAAATCGCTTAAGATTGGAGCCAGGCAGTACCCTATAGGCACACTTTTCCAATGGAAAAACAAAAAGTTAGTGACCTGTTACTTCGCGAACGCGGGTTACGTGCCAGTGTATGGACGAACGAACATCCACAGCGAGGATCGCGGCGTCGAAGCGCAAGCGGCAATTGCGCCAACGCGGTCGCGGACGCTTCATTGATCTCTACGGTGCAACGCCTGGTGTGCCACAGGGAAAGCTCACTGCAAAGAAGAGGCGCCGCGAAGCGCTACCGCTCGAATGCAATGTTGGCATGACGGCTCGGATTTATATCCTCCTCATTTCTTTTAATTGAAGTACTCTGCGATTAGCTACTCGCAAAAAAAAGACGTCTCTTCGCGCGGGTTGTTGATGTCCCAAGTTCTTGCACTTGCCGAGGTAGTGTCATGGCAGACTATGAAGGAGTGACCGTGCGCATCAATTAACGGCGATATAGCCTTCCATCGCAGACAATTGAACAAAACTCACGTCCTACGTTCCCACATATTGATCCCATGCTGTAGATGACGTTGTCGCACGGCTGGTACAGCTGGACATAATCGACGGCATCGGTGGCAGCTCTCTCAGAAGTCACGCACGTCAGACCGGCTGCAAAGGTTGTGCCACGCGTCAGCACGGTACCATTTTGCATCGGTGAGCCACAGAACATCGTCATCTACGCAAGTGTTTGCGACTTTAAGACGTTAGGGTTCGCGTGACTTGAACAAGGTCAGTTCAGTTCAACGCGTGGGAAGACAAACTCAATGAAACCCTAACCGGACGGGGTTTCATCTGCTGCCTTTTGTCAAAGCTGTCCAAGCTCATGCAATCTTTTAGCGCACAACGAGCCGTTGCTGTGGTCATGCGTGTCGTAAGGCCTGACAGAATCACCAGGTCATGTCAGATATTACGTGGTCTAGCCGCTCATGTCTTACAATTAAGCGCCCCGTATTCACAAAACGGTCGCTTGCGCTAGAAATTTTGTTGAGAGGAAGCTTTAGCTCGGGCCCAACTCCAGTGCGGCCTATTCAAGTACACGTAAAACACAGACACGCTTTTCTGAGATTACCCCTGGACCGATTTTAATGCAATTTGTTGCATTTGAGCGAGAAACTTAAATTATAGTGCCTATTTGAAGCGGCATTTCGATTTAGAGTTTGAATTCTTTTAAAATAATTTACAAAAATTCGAAAGTTAAAAAAAATAGAAGCACGAAGTTTACAACTTTTTAGCTCTGCATGAAGAACAGCTATCGCGGTTCTGTAAGCGGCATCCATTAGATCATTTAAAGCGGACAAATTCGATATGGCAATTTATATCTTACGTGAATTAATTACGTTGTGTAGAAGGGTTCTGCAGAAGCTTTATTTCCATATTACAATTTTTTTAGTTTCATGTGTAATATATCAATTTTGTCTACTTTAGATGTACTATTAGACGCGATGCACAGAATTGCGATATCATTTTTCTTTGCTAAGTTACAGAGTTGTAAACTTGATAGTTTTGTTTTCTAAAAATTTGCGATTTTTGCCAATTTTTAATAAAACCTAAATAAATATTAGACCTAAATAAGTATTAGAGACCAACAGTGACCAGCTTTTAAGTTTTTCTTTTAAATGCAACAAACCTCGTCAAATCTGGTCAAGTGGTTGCCGAGAAAAACGAATTCTCTTTTTACATGTACTTAGATAGGAGCATCCGAGCTTAAAGCTTCCTCTTAACAGCAGATGCTAGCCAGACAATCGAGATGGCGGACATATTACTAATGAAGACGGCCAGCCAATTGGAAACTGCACTGACAGACGAAAAGAAATTGTGGATTTGTGGAAGCGAAAGCAATCCGCCATGTCTTGCAGATGAAGTACAACCACACGACAATTTGCACCGAGGTGTGAGCAAAAATAAACGCAATTCACTTCCCCTCAGCTTGCCTGAATCTCAAGGAAAATGGGGCTAGACCACAAATCTTCTGAGATAGGTCCGAGATTCTGGCGAGAATCGGTGGCACAGAAACACCACTTTGATTGCCAATGGATTGACTTGGCTTGGACGGGTTTGACATTTGGCTCACATATATCGCCACGACAACTGAATCCTACTACTGAAACGAATATCTGTTTATCTCAGAAGCGTGGACACAAAATGAATAAGAGGTAAATAATTTTGTCATCCTAGTAAAAGGTAATTGGAAGTGTACACACACAACCAGGAGCCATCAAAAAGGAAGTGATAGAAACAGAGTAAATTGGATGCAAAGTATGGAAAAGAAAGACCATGGAGATGTGCAAGAATTGCAAGAGAGAAATTAGACCAGAAAATATGTATAATAACACCAAGGGAAGCGCCCTACTTTTCAGGATTAAGTGAGATTCTCTAAGGAGCCAAACATACGGGAGCAAATGTTCGGAACAGGATGATGTATAAGTCTGTAGCAGCAAAAATCGTTGGACAACTCAGGTATTCACCCAGAGAGAAGCGTACGAAAAAAATGCCGGGATGAGATTGTTAATACCGGATCCGTTACAAGCATTGGTAACTGTACAAGGTAGACTTGGAAGTAATAAGGAAGAGAGAAATGATTAAGGAGATGTAGGCAACATGCTAGACTGATAAGCATGTACCTGATTAGCTCAAGCCGGCTAGGTGACTACTTGTCACCGTTAGGTTTCAAAGGGAAGCCAATAAATCATCACCATCTTCTTCCTTACATTTGCGTTCCCATACAAACGCGAACCACTTAGGCCTAACTACATGACGAGCTCTTCGGTTTGCTTATCCAGCATAACTTGTGACGCCAGCATGATATCGAGGTGTACATTTGTATTGCAGTTTGCGCCATAATTGACGACGAAATTAACGTTGATAGGAAATTGTATTCTCGAGTGAATATTTTTAAGATGCCTTCTACTTCATGCTTTGAAGATCGCGTTTCAATTTTTCATGATAACACTCAAGGGCCGTGTGTACGACGTTCTAAAAGTCTAATAATTTCATTTTCTTTCTTATTTATTTCTTTATTTAAGCCAATCTTACAATATTGCCCATAAAGGGCCATGGCTAAATGCGAACAGATGCCTGGCTAGGTCGTGACATCCTTATAGCTGCAGTAAAGGCAGAAGCAGTCTACAAAAGCACATAGCCCTTGCGTGTACGTATAACGTTCCTGTACCTAAATGCAGCAACAGGTGGCTTGTCTTCCTACGCCATCTAGAGTGTTTCTACAGTGCGCTTACCATACAAGCTAGCGTCGTGGTTTCCGCCGTCGTTGTTGTCGCCGTCGTTGCTGTCGCCGTCGTTGCTGTCGCCGTCGTTGTGTGCAACCTTTGGTGGGTCACTCCCCGGAACATCCGGAGCAGGCAAATTCATCGGTGCTATCGTGTCTTCTGCTCCGCTTTCGGTGGCTGTAACGTGACGAAAACGGTGTCAGACAGTCACAAATGTGACATTTGGTCCCGATGTACCTCAACGCCGACTCATCGTACTTTCTACAGCAGGCATTGTGCCCTATTCGCCATCGGTTTAACGCGATAGCGCTAAGGACCCCGTGTCGGAGAAAATCCGGTGTCGGCGCCGGCGTCCTGTGAGGGAAAATTCGCGTATATATTTCGGTATATGTAAATGTCACGCCTTGCTATATGACACGCGGTGTATGCGGGTGATGTTGCCACACCATTCTATTCCTAAAGTTGTTCATACCTTGTCTTCCGTTCTTCACAAGGTTATTCCTCGGAATCTTGAGAATGACAGCCCACAAACAAACCTCATGAATCAGTATACCAACAGCGCATGCCTTTTATATTAAATATTCTCTGACTGAATTATTAAAAGTGAAAAGCAATAGCAGAAACCTGAGAATGATGCAATTTAATTGGCGCGGCTGTGCACAACCTCCGGGATCGGCCCACGCAAGAAGCCGCGTTTCTACCAGAATGCTCGCCTTCGTGGGTATAGCCTTTGCCGCCAGCCTTTCCCGGTGAATATTACGGTAACATAAGATGCAGTTGCAGAGAAGTGTGAGAAGCAGTCAGGGATATTTTAATGCTATCGCATTGCACATTTAAAGGCGAAGCTTAAGCGTCCTCGAAAGCTTTTGTGACCACTTTTCGTGGCTGCCGTACGATCCAGCTGGAAAACGGGCATAGCGTCGTCTGTGGTGTCTTGGCGCCGGTGTCGCGGTATGCGCCTCCGTCGTCACGCTTGTCCCGTTCCTAATACTCATTCTCAGAACCTTCAGTTGTGACCGAAACGTGACACCCGTGTCGCACAATCATAAAGAAGCAGAATTACCCTAACCATTAAACTGGAAATATCACTGTTACGCTGTCAAACTGCCAAGAGAGGAAATATAGTGACCATGAACGATTGCGGTCACCATTCCCTGAGTTACAAGTACTCACGTAGCATACACATGCATGCTCGGGAACGTATGTCTTTACCATCAGCATAAATTTAAACGCGAACAGGAAATAACTGATCAGAATGTGAATTACATAAATGTGTGACATGTAATTGATCTGCAGCCGATTTATATCCATGAAGGAGTCCCAAGTGTACGCTTCGAAATCTGAATTAAGCAATTGTTAGCGAATGCACGTGAAGCTGGGAACGGAAAAACGCAATGAGGTAGTTTCGGAATTGATCGCGTTTGAATTTATGATTCCAGTATATGGCAACATGATGTATGTATTTGACTCATGTTAGCACTAAAATAAATATTCTAAAATGTAGCCTATAACATTCCCACCTATTTGAAATTCTTCTTTTTTTATTCTGCTGCATGTTTTCTGCATCGTCATTGTAATGCCGCTGTATTGTTTCCCGTGTTTTCATTCACTGTTCTAGGGAGGGATACCATACGGGCCTCGCCCGAACGATTCATTCCGTTCTCTAGTCACATTCCCTTCCGAGAACTTTCCCCAGAAAAAAAAAGCGAAATATATTGAATTTGATCCAGCAAGTTAAAGGATGTGTTTACACACAAGAACGGGTCTCACTGATTAGCCACTGCACAGAAATCCACCAACCAGAGTAGCCATAGCTCAGGCTAAACCGATTAGCTGACAAGTCTTTGATTAGCATACGTGGATGCTGCTTTGCCTTGACAACACCGTCAAAAGGAATAAAAGAAATCGGGACAGCACATTTCTTGTATTAAGCATTCGCACCAACACGTTTCTTCAAGCTTCAGCATGAGCTCTCACACACATGCTGATGTGGCCGTTTCAAGAAGAGAATAACGTAGGTCGAACAAGGAATGTCCCTGGAGCCAACTGCTTCGACAACAGGACTTGCCCTCATCGAGGGCCCTTACGAAGACATGGGCACTTGTCGAAACGTCGGCTCCGGCGACCTTCCTTGTCGGACCAACGTTATTGGCAATGTCTGACAAAGCATTTACACACAGTCTTCTGAATGTACCTTATCATGTTCTAGAAAACACTGGCCTAGATTCAAGAAAGGCCCACTATAGAATTAAGGCTGCCACCTTGTTTTTAATTTCTGCCGACGATAGCTTTACCAAACTACATCGATTAACAATAAATTGATTTTATTCATAAATATCCTAGCTACGTGTTTAAAACTCCGAACGTTGTCACGAATACGGTGGTAAGAACACATTCTTAAAGATATGTGCACGTGCGATGCGCTTGCGGCTGTGGACAAATGGTTGAGCATTGTTCTGCTGCGCTAAGGCATACCCAAGTTCGATTATTTTTTCTGGTTCCCGTTCTACACCGTCACCGTAATGTGACAATGCTAAGAGTTCGCCATGAAATGCTACTACCCCACGCATGCTAAAAAGGTCATGAAATATTACCACGTGACCATTTAGGGAGTCGCCAAAGAAACATGGACTTGCGGTCGGATGCACTTCGAAAAAAAGCTGCTGCCGCTTCCTATCACTTGCATCAAGCTACCAAGCAAGTTGCGCGGTGCGATTGACCTCATTCGCACGGCGGCGAACACTGCGATAGCGTAAGACAAATCCCATTGCCGTCAAAGGCTCGGCGAGTGCGCGTCTTCATGCAGCTTCTCAG
Source organism: Dermacentor silvarum (assembly GCF_013339745.2). Lineage (NCBI taxonomy): Eukaryota > Metazoa > Arthropoda > Arachnida > Ixodida > Ixodidae > Dermacentor > Dermacentor silvarum. The sequence goes on from NC_051163.1 coordinate 25,358,356, forward strand.
CTATGTTCTCCGTGATAGTCCGCATACACAATGAAAATTTTACGCTAGATCTACTCGAAGGACCAAGCGCCGCCAATCGTCACACTGAACATATTAGCGATGACGAAAGGTCAGTGGCAAACAGCACTTGGGAACGACAAGCTTTGTCAGATTACATCTGCGGAGAGCGTCGGCGTCCTACCTCGTAACCGAGCGAACGAGCGCAGCGAAAGATGAAAGCGAACGCGGAGCGCAGAGGGGGATGGAAGACGCGAGGAGGAAAGCGAAGGAGGAGGGTATGGCGAAAGGGTGAGAAGAAAAGCGTAGTGCAGCAACGAAATGGCTACGAGATGGCGTCCAGAGTAGCGCGCGTCATCTGGAGGTAGGTCTCTCGGCGGAGGCAGCGGTTGCTGCTGTGAGTCGCATGCGCACGTAACCCACCGCGCTGGCTCTCGCGATCTCCAGATTATCGAGGCAGTCGCGCCACACTTCGCTCCGTTTGCAACGTGCCGCACCAGAGATATTGTTCGCGCCAGCCAATATATCGCGAAATTAAAACACGTGTAGAGCTGCGCTAAAATTTCGTATTAGGGAGTATCGTAATCGTCGGTGAAATTTTTTCCATAGGTCGTTAAACAATAAGCGCTGCGTTCATATTCAGTGCTCTCTTATCTTTTCTATTTGTTTCTCGCGTGTTTGCACTGGAAAGAAGCATTAAGCATTGAGAAGCATGGCATTAAGTTGGCAGCACGGCACTATGAAGAAACAGTGAGCAATAAAAAATGAAGCGTACAGCAGAAGAACGCAACACATATCAAGATTATGCTTTTTCTACTTGCACGCGACGCGTTTCCTAGCTGTATACAGTAAAATTTATTCTTGGCCAACATTAACGGGCCTCATGAAGCGGTTGACTCCTGCAATAGTTTAAAACTTCACTTGAAATGCAAAATGTAGCAGTTTTTCATCGCAGAGGAGATGGTCTGAGTGATCAGTTGAGCTCAATACTTTGTCAAACCTGATACTGAATGAAAACGTATTGCACTGCATTCAGTTGCTCAAAATGAACTTTTCAATGCGGAAGACAAGCTTGGGAGCATTGCAAAAAAAGCATTCTTATCGCCCTAGGCAGGCAAACTCACTGAAGACGATGGCGAGGACGAGGAACGTTAGGAGCAGCACCACCACAGAAATGACGACTGCCATCTTCACGGTCGATGACCCGAGGTCGCTGTTCCTGCACAAAGTTCACACAGCGCAAATCTTACAATAACTTGGAGCGAAATGGTGAACTGCATTCATGTTGCATGCACGGGAATTCAGCGAAGATTGCCAGATAGAAAGCAAGAGCACCTGGAAGCCGTTTCTGGCACTAGGCTTTGCGTTTGTTGCAATCGTTTAACCAGGTACTGGTAGAGGAAGTAAAATGTTGTTATTGCTATGGTTGGGAATTTCAAAACAAGTGGCGTGCGAGTATTTGAAATATCGTAGCCAAAGGAAAAAAAAATTGGCGCTGACCATAAACACATATAAGAATGAGACGTTCCGGCGCCCAATTTTCGTTTGACTATGATTGATCGACTAGACGAGGTTTCGTCACACCCGTGACTTCATTCGAAATTTTGAATGTGAACCGCGGAGTAATTGCTATTCAATTCGTTTATCCAATCCGAAAATTCACTATTCGAAAATTTTCAACAATCGTTTCTGTTCCAATTTAAGGGACGATAGAAATTATGGCAGTGTCGACGCAGCAAGATTGATTCAAACTAGGAATGTTTTAACGATTTTGCAGCAAGAGCCACGCTTGCTGAGCAGAGCGAACGCACGGTGCAGATACCGAATTCACTCGAATATAGGTCGACCCTTGCGTATATAACTCGTCGAGAAACAACAACGAAAAAATATAGGTCATATATACGCCGTATGTCAACCAAACATACTTTAAGGAAAACAAAAAAAAACTTTGAATGTGACGTACATTTATTTACCATAAGCTCGGCTACTATATCTCACCTGTCGATGGCATAAGCTGCATTCTCTGTCGGAACTGCCAGAGGAGCCATGCTTGGCACTGCATCCGAAACAACGTCGTCATCGGTGCCGTCGAGTGCGTTAGATATGCAGCATTTCTTAAAGCAAGTGTGGATAATCTTCAGACTGACTTTATGCCGTGCACGACGAACAGGCTCCGTTAGCTCGATGCATTAGCTAGCTTTGTTAACGAATGTAGGCTCGAGACTTTTTGACACGAATATAGGCCGATAGCTCATTTTGGGTAGCAGTTACAAAAATAAGAAAGAAAAAAGGTGGCCTGTATTCGAATAAAAACGGTACCTTCTCGTCAATTATTTCTGGTCATTCATAACAATGCCTCCCACCAAATGTTGTTGCGATTAGGGCAGAGCGATTTATTACATGGGCAGTCTCACCATACTTGCACCCTATAAAAGAACGTCCAGTGCTGTAGTCTTACAATTGCCTCTTTCAACAAACACAACATACTACTTGCATATGGTGACGTACTGTTTCCATGCTACATCACTGTGATTGTCAAAGTCCAGCGGGTAACCGACAGCAGTTTGTCATTTGCATGCTCCTCGGCAGATGGGACGTCTACTTATAAGCGGCATTAAATGTACGCGTAATCAATATTGTGAATGAGCCTTTATTTAGCAAGCGAACTTGCCCTTAACATTATATTTCAGTTTACTCAGAAATGAGAACATATTCGGCAATTGAATCGATATTCGAAAGCCGTTTCTATCGACTTAGCGTATTCGATTGAATTCAGAAATGTCTCTATTCGAGCCTCCGTAACAAAATTTAATCAATTAGAATATAACCGTCTTTTCCAGGGTCTCACACAGCGGTACAAAAACTGAACACCTGGGTGGCGCTAAATTTGCGGGAACGACGGAAAGATGTGGCTCCTATCAGGAGCCCGATTCAATCGTAAGTTCATTCTTTCTTCGGTTACTTGTTATACCGTACTTTCCCGGTGAGCAAGGCGCGCATTTCTTTCTAAAATTTTCGGCGGGGTGTCTTAAACCTGCCGTAATATAAATAAAAATGTTCCTATACTCATGATAGGGCATGCCACATGACTACATTAATGAGAAAGGCGAAAGTCGAAAGCACCTCGGTTTTGGCAGTTACTATAACGGGATCACTTGGTAGCAATACAGTAAATAGGTTTTCGTAGGGTGCCTCGATTCCAGCGCCGCCGTTGGCGGAGGCGGGCGTCGAGACACCCTAGGCTTTGGCAGAGACGCGCGCCGTTTTGATCAATGCGTCGTAAATTATAACTAATCTACTTAGCGAAAATGGCAGCAGAGGTTGGCACCAACAGACACGCTATCTGCGCTATCGGGAAATGCGTTTGCCCTTTTCGTCTCAGTGTTAAACGTCGTAGCGTTGTCCGTGCGTGTTTTTTGTGTTCTGGAGACGGTCATCGCGCCACTGTGACATTCCGCTTGTGAAGACACGCAACAGCTACACGACAAAGTTCAAGCTGACTGCTGTGGACTATGCACCTCAAAACTACAGCCGTGCGGCAGGCCGACATTTCAACGTCACTGAGAAGACGATTGGCGATTGACGGAAATCTTCAAGCAAGCTACAGAAAGTGAAGCTGTATCTAGTTTCGAAGTGTGTACCTTTGTATAAGACGCGCGTCTTATAAATAAACGTTTTCCTAAAAATGGGGGAGGTACGTCTTATACAAGGGTGAGAGTTGTACACGGGAGAATACGGTATAATGCGCCGGAGTAAACAAAGCTGCAAGTTCTAATAAGGCGCAACGAAATCTTCACTTGAGGTCGCAATTCACTGAGTAGCAGCCTGGAAGGAGCAGAACACTTACTCAGTCTTTTCTGAAAAAAAAAAAAAGAAAAAAAAAGAAAGCGCTGAATACAGGATGAAACGCAACGACACACTTCATTCAAAACCGCGGCGACTATATATATATACCTCCAAGAAAGAATTTTCAGGCATACACACACTAATATACGGTCAAAGTTCATCTCGCGGCAATAATTTCTCCCAACCACGGAGTACTGATTATGAAAATTAAGAGGTAAACTGGGGCCTGTATTTCGCGTACTGTTTAATATTATTTATTATACGCACCTCAGACTCAACGTCTATGTAGAACGGACATACAAGAAAGAACCCCCAACATAAACCTAGGAGCAGCAAGAGTTATATATTAAAAGAGTAAGAGTTATATATAAAGAAAAGAACACAATCGTCACTGAGCGACGTGACACACATCAACTGGCATACAATAAATCAAACGTGCTTATGAGCCAAAAGCCACCTCACAACAGTCTAATGCATTTTACACTCTTTGGAACTTAGCTCATAAATATAACTTAATAATGAAAATGCATTATTTGCCCCAATACGCGAAAATCCGGCGGTGGCGGTGGCGGCGGGATCGATCGATGGTACCAAAAAGGTCCGACAGCACAAGCAGTAAAAACACGTCAAAAATGCCCGGACTGGCGTCAAATTCCTCAGGGATGTTCCGGTAAATAAAGTAAATAATGGGTTTCAAAAGAAAATCTCGTAGATTTCTCTCTGCTTGAGAATCGAACCCGGGCCACCGGGTTGCGAGACAAGTACGCTTCTCCGCCGCCACAGCGGCTTTTTTTTTTTTTCCCCTACGATTCTGGCTGACTAAAGGTGTGCCTTGTCCGTGCGTGACTGCACACGTCACGTCGCAACTATCTGGCTGAATAAAGGTTTCACCAAAGAGACCTTAATGCTTTCGCATTCCCACACTTCAACAGTGTTAAGGGCCTCTGCCGATTTTTTTTAAATATTTTTTTTTTCATGCACACGAATCGACTGTAGCGCCATGCGTTTGATTGTTGCAGAGAGAAAGCGGCAGCGTGAACAGCCCAAGATGGCTGCACTAAAACGCTTCCCTAAAATAGTCAATTTTCGGCGAACTAAATTTAATTCTGGGGTTATACGTGCCAGAGCCACGATATAATTAAGAGGCACGCCGTAGTGGAAGGGGGGTGGGGGGACGTCGGATTAATTCAGACCACCTCGGCGTTCTTTAACGTGCACCCGATACCCGGTACACGCGGCCGCGGCCGGGATCTGATCCTGCTCCCGCGGGCTTATAAGCAGCGCAACACTGGAGCCTCTAAACTACCACGGCGGGTGTCTATTATAAAGTACGACTACGTTGCACTGACAGTTCAGGCTTGGAAACCAATAGAGCGACAGGGACAGTCGGTAGAATTGAGGTGAACATACCGGCGCCAGTGCTCGATCCACCAGCTGTAGGTTGCTGTTGCATTACTGAAAAAGAAAGTCAGCGAGCTGTCATATCGGTAACCGTCAAGTCAACCGCGCTGCGCATATCATTTGTCGAAGCAAGGGTCAATTAACTCACGTGTGCCGCTGTGAAACATTTCTGCAAAACAAGGATTCGTGGCAGTCAATGCGAGATTGCGTTGGCACGTGACTGCGACGACAAAGAGGAGCGCGCAGCTAACAAATAACGATCACGGCAAACTTTCATTGCAAAACTTGCGCACCCTGAATGGATCCCTGGACGGTGGTGATAACGACGAATCTCGATAACGCTAACATTCTTCGTAACACGGTATACTGGCAACTCGCGCCTTCAGTCGAACGCGCAGGGAGATAGGCACCGCACGTACCGACTAGTTGTGCTAAAGTCCCTATATAAGAAAAGTACCGCCATCTACTCTTTCCTCCGCCGCCTCCTCTCCTTGCTTTTTTCTTTACTTTTTGCTTGCGAAAGCCAAGTCGACGGTGGCGCACCTAGAAAGTCTACGTTGAAGCTTTCAGGCCGGGCGCGCGCCGCCGTCGCCGGCGGCGACTGCGGCTGCGCAGAGGACTTTCAACGTGGCTCTGAGGCGAAAAAAAAATATATATATAAAGAAGTGAAAAGCGCGCGCTATCATCGTCCAATCGGAGATACAGGATAGAGAGAAGCGGCGTCGATAAAAGGATGGCGGTACTTTTCTTATATAGGGACTTTAAGTTGTGGAACCCCGCAGCGCCCTCTGCGGTAGGAGCAAATTAGGTTTAGTTAATTAATAAATAATTACGACTGTGGGAGCCGAGAAGATTTGATCGACGCCGTCTGTAATCTATAGCGAAATTGCGCAACCCGCCTGGGCTTTGCCATTGATTTTGAAAATGAGTCACAGAGTTTAACTCTTAGATTTGTCCTTGAATAATACTCGTACTCGTGTAATATTCGGTACAAAGTAGCAGACGGTGCACTTCCCAGTTATTGCTTCAGTTCAAGGTATAAGCACATGACAACATCCCGGGCACGATAGAACACTAGAACGCATAGTACGGTAAAGCACAGTGCTTCTCATCACGGCGCGACATATCTGACATTAATCACTCCACTAGTCCGACAGAATGAATAAAAGATAAACGTAAAAGAATGCCACAGATAATGAGATGAACTGATTACACTAGTAAATGTACGACTGGCTCTGAACAGCGCCAAGATATCGTCGGGACAGGCTCTCGCACCGTTTTCTAACTAATGGTTCAACGATTTATACGGCGATGATGATTGCACAGACAGCTTGCACTTATTAAACAGCGCTCGCCCCATTGGATCACGCGGACAAATCTACACCTTAAAAAAATTAATTAGATTCCGGCGTTTTATGTGCCAAAACCACGATCTGATTATGAGGCACGCCATAGTAGGGGGTATCCGGATTGATTTCTGCATCTTGAGTATCTTTAACGGGCGTTTTTGCACTGCGCCCCCATCGAAATGCGGTCGCCGCGGCTGGGATTCGATCCCGCCAGCTCGTACTTATAGCAGCGCGGCACTCTTGCAGCCCGAATGGCCGTTCGAGGCACTTTACGAGTATTCGCGGGCTTCTTTCACGCTCGTAAAAGAACTGTTATGTAGCACGTATTGAGCAACAGGAAGTTGTATCGGGAGTTTTTCATGGTGCTCTACAATTTTCTCATTGACACTTTTCATGTAGTTATCATATTTGATAAGTTGACTAATTAATTAAGAATAATTATGTAAGTCGGCGGAATGCTAAAAAATAGTCTCAGTATCTCCAAGCGACGGCAAACAACATTACCTTGGTTCTGTCCAGCTACGTGGCATGGGCATATTTTGAAATCTTGGTGCATGATAGTTGGGACACCATGTATAGGGTGTCCCAACTTTCTTTTTTTTTTCTGGTTGAACGCTATGGCTAACGTTAGCTGGGACACGCGGTATTAAGCAGTTGAGACGCTGGCCCACCTGGTGTTTTTTTTTTCTTCTCCCGTGGGCTCTAAAATTACCACAGCCTTGCGGCATGATGGTCACGCAGCTAATTGGGCCACCGGACCTGCTTCCCGTGGCGAATGCGAAGACATGATCGCGCTTATGATAAAAGCAACAAGAGCGCACGGGAGACCATGTTGAATGAAATCTGAAAAGGCTATCCAATAGGAACATGACGTACCCCTCGAGATCGTCACTAGCGCCTTCGTAGAGCGCGCCCTCAAAAAATTATTATAAAAGAACTGTTGTGTTTCTATTGGCTCTTAAGTCACCGTCAGTGAAATGTCTGTTAATTGCAATTCAATAACATGCAGCATCTCTGTATGAGCGGCACGTTGGCGCCACGAGACTGAAATGGGTGAATCGGCGTAAATGAGCGATGCAGACTGATCAATGACCATACTGACATGGCCCGAGTCTTCGTTTATATTGGGCGTGCTTCATAGCGGTGTGCTGAACCAAGTGCGCAAACAGAGATCTTGGTAGTTTTTCTGAACCGAAATCACCCTTCAGGTGTCGCCATTTCCCGCAGCGCAGTTTGTGGGTGCAAGTGAAAAAAAAAAAAATCGAAGCGAAAATTGGCAACTCACCTTCCAACCTTGCTTGCTTGCTTGCTTATTGCTTAATTGCTTGCCTTCGATAGTTGCTGATACCCACTATGGGTGATTGGCCAATAATCGGGTGATTTAAGAAAAAGATTATCAGAGTCTAGAAAGAATCACTATTGAGAAATTTTGAATGCCTAAAGGAATGAAGTCAGATAAAATTTAAGAATTTAGCAAGCCAAATCGTCGTGATTCAATTATTTACCCCACAACAGATGCACCAGCATCCCTATGACAATGTCCCAGAAAGAGGCTCCCAAAGGTAGAATATCGGGAGTCGTAATATTCAATCCGGCACTATGAAATTTTCCTTCTAAAGTGTGTTTTCTTAATGAAGAAAAACGCCAGCATGACAGGAAGAAGTGTTCTATTGTTTCGTCTCCACTACAGTATGAGCACGAGGAGAAGGGCGCCAGACCAGATCGATGCAGTTAATAGTTTAATGCAGGAATTCGACATCAGAATTTGGTAAAGAGGACTTCAACTTTTCTATGACGGCAGAAGTGTCGATTACCAGGATATAGGAGGTGTCGGTAATCAGTTAAATTTGCTAATGGTAGGTTCCAAGAGTCTTGCATGACTGCCCGTCTCCTGAACCTAGCAGCAGTTACGAAATCTGATACAGGAAGCATCGGGAGAATTGGACCGCTAAGGGCAGCTCTCGGCAAGCTGTCAGCTAATCCGTCGATAACTAATCCTTTGTGACCAGGCACCCATATATACTAATCTAATTATCCTTGGTTTGGGCTTGTTTTCTTTCACTGATGGCGCCCACCCACAGTGCGTGATTGACCAAGAGTCACAAGAGACATTAGAGAAGGCGTTTGATAGTTACTAATAACGGCAGAAATTTTTAAAAGAATTTTAGATTTTCTTGAAAGAAGTAGAAATTATTTCATGTGAATGTCCCACCCCCTCCCTCCGCAAAAAGAGAAGTGACTGGGATGAATGCTAATCGTAAATTAAAAAAAATTAGATATGAGAAACGGCGGGAAATAAAAAAAAAATTATTAATCGTCTCAGCCGTCTTCGCAGACTGGACTCAAAGGGAAGGGCGGCAGTTCATCCTGGTGATGACAATGTCTAAGGCATGCATCCGACAGCATGGTCGAGTGAAAAGAACTTGGCTTTTTTGAGAGTGAAGTTAATGTTTGGATGGCTTTGGTTTTCCTTTTATCGCGGCGCATACCCACGACGGGGTATTGGTCATGATTTGGATGATATTAGGAAAGTGCAGTGGCTACTAAAACTAGTAAAATAGCTCAGAACGAAGTAAATTAAAAACGTCATGCAAGTGCTTCCCCCCTCCCCCCCCCCCCCCCTCCCAATGACGCTTCTCCTCGGAAGTATGGTGTGGATCCCCTTTAGTTATAAAATAAACCTAATTATAAACACCAATTATCTGTGCACACACACCAAAAAGCGAGGGAACAGAAAGCAGACAGGACAGCGCTCCTCTGACAAATAAAATTCAATTATGCGATGAATACTAACAACTATCCCAACATTGTCATCTTTATGTAGGTGACCTTCGTATTCATCCAGCACAGATATGAAGAGACTTCGTAGGAGTGGACAGACGTGCGTATGCGCAGTCAGACTGTACACGGGGATAGATCAAAATCACTATGTATGGAAAGCGACGAACCATGTGAAGTTGCACTAGGGTCTGACCGACTTTTCTACAGCTGACTTGCATTGGTTTCGTTTGGTTTGGTTTACTTTATTAGTGGCTCATACCCGCTAGGGGTAGTTGCCGCGCGACTGGCTGCTCGTGGCAATTTGCGTGTATTCGCGAACTTCTTTGACGCTCGGAAAACACTTCTATGTAGGGCACATTGAGCAACAGAAAGCGATATCGGGAGTTTTCACGTTGCTCTACAATTTTCTCAGTGGCACTTTTCATCTAATTATAATATTTCAGAAGTTGTTCAAATTATTAATACTAATTATGTAATTACGCGGAACGCAAAAAATTATCGGAGTATCTCCAAGCAAGGGCAAACAGCATTACCGTGGTTCTGTCCAGCGACCTGGCATTTGCGTATTTTTAAATCTTGGTGCATGATAGTTGAGACACCCTGTATATCCCGCCCTTTGTGTACCGACTGTGCCGTGATAGATGCTGTGGAAGAGTTTCAAATGAAGTCTTTTTTTTCGTCGACTTTCTAGCGTCTCTCAAGTTAATTCTATCTTAACATTTGTCGCACTAAAAATGTACACCGTACTTTCTTGAAACATACAGAGCGGCCAAGTTCTGCATATTCTCCTGCTGCTGCCATGCCGAATAGCTTACACACAGGACCCACTCGTCAACGAACCCGCCGTAGTGGCGTATAGTGACATAGGCGTTGCGCAGCTAAGCCCGCGGTCGCGAGATCAAATCCCGGCCGCGGAAGCTGAATTTCGATTCTGTTCCATGCAGGCATCGTGATGTTTTTATTTCTCTGCTCCCGCACGCACAGGCCTGGACAGTCTTCGCGGATTGGGCGGCCGTCACTGCTGGTCCGGTCTGGGCAGCTTGAAGGCGCTCAAGTTGAGCGGCGGGCACTTTGGGAACTGGTCCAGGAAGTAGTATTCCAGGTTGAACACGGCCACCCCGTACTTTGCCCGGTGCTTCACCGACATGTCAGGCAGCTGTGGTTGTCGCATTTTTCATCATTTACCAGAAACGTAAACACCTGAACCGTACTTTTTTTTTACGAACAGCGCGCAGCCGAAGACAATACACCAGAAATAAAAATGAAGGCGAGGATAGACGCTGTAGAATTCAAACCTTATTCGATGCGAGAACGTTATCGTAACGACAGTGCATTAACACGTGAAAAATTGCGCCTCTTGCGTGCTAAAGAAATCTTAACTGTCTTCAAAACTCGAGGCAATAGAATAATGTACGCGACGACGACAACACCAAAGCGAGTACTGATTTGTTTGGTGCACTGCAGGGCAAATAGTTCATAAACAGATACGTTTTGGAATGTCTAATGTATCTCAGTACCAGTAAGCGAAGTTCGCCGAGCAATTTGATATGATGGTCAGCGCTGTGTCTTAGCGGATTCAGAATTCATGCAGTTTAGCGACTACGTTTGTGAATATTGAAATGCTGAACATGAGACATCAGCACACAAAATACTTCTTAATCTAGAGAATATGGGAAGTATTGAGTCTGTTTAGTTTAGAGGAATATCTTTAGTATTTGCTCAAATTTATTAATTTGCATAAAGGTCGGCGTTTAACTGGCTGCTGCTCAATATTGAAATGAATTTTATAATACAAAATGTTTAGGAAGTAGTGTAGAGTTTTAAAGCGAAGCTTCATATGTCTAGGTGAAATCGGATATGGCTGGGCGAAATCGCCTGTGTACAGAAAACTATCATCATCAGCATTGGCTCGAGCGTCGTCGTCTTCTTCTGCAGCTGGCTCGTTGGCTCGTGCCACAGCTACCACGTTCGTCGTCGTCGTCTTCTTCCACAGCGGCCTACGTTGCCGCTCATCTTTCCAGCGTAGAATTTCACTTGTCTTCTGTCGTCGTAAAGGGGAGGCCGCGTTTACGGGGGTATGATCCATTGCTTAAGGGGGTATGATCCATTGCTTAAGGGGGTATGTGCCATTTATTGTCTTACGTAACGGAGAGATTTATTTTGAAGCGATTTAATTTCGAAGAATCGCAAGCGGCAATGGCGAGCGAATGCTGCTAACTACGCTGCCGAGCAAACTCGAGACATCGAACGCAAGCGACAACGGCGGACTGCAGGCATACCGTCAGTGACGTCGTTCTCTCCGTCGCAGCCGAACGTTCGTGTAACCTCATAATTGAGAAATACTTTAATGAACCTCGGATTAACCCAGTGATAAACAGCGGGGCCAAACGTTCCAGCTTCGCTGGTTAACCATCTTCATGGGCTGGCATGGCCGACGAATTTTTTGAATCAGGTCTTTGCGATCAAGCTAATTTTGTATAACCGTGGCGAAAAAATTCCAAAATGGCGGAGCAAGAAACGCCGGATACCGTTTCTCAGAAGATAAAGCTGTAATTATCCTCATTCCGCGTTGTGCATGAGTAAAAGGAATAAAAAAAACTGTCAGCCCATCCACTACGGTGGAGACGGAAGACAAGCGAAGCTGTACATTGGTGGGAATTATGTATTTCCATTTATGACTATTAGGATGTGATGGTGTAATTGGTTATTTGAACTATTAAAGAATGAGAAATATATATGATCCGGTGGTTTTCATTTATTTAGTGACCACAGGGACCATCGCCTTATGTTCGCTACGGTACACCGCCATAGGGTGTACGGCAAAGGTTGGCACGTTCTTCATAAACACGTCACCAACGCCGTGCACGTTCTGTGCGAAAGAAGCCAAAACGCCACCGCCGTCGACAACAGTTGTGCGCGTTGTTTGTCTGACTGCACACAATCACTGTCAAAACGCTGGCTACGTGACGAACGGCTAAACGCCGTTATCGACACTGAGGCGGGCGAGAGCCCAGAAAGAGTCGGCGGCAGAGGCCGGCAGGGATGCGCGCATGCGCCGCAGTGGGAGAGCGGACACGCACACGCACAGTCTAGAGTGCCTCGATGCCCTCCTCGCCCACTACTTCTCTCTCTATTTGCTCTCCGCCGTGCGTTCGCTCCTTGTGAAAGCGCGCGTCCCTCGCCCTCACGCGCTTTCACTCGCACATACAGCATACGGGCAATGAGAGTTTTTTTCTATTGCCGGACGCGACAATAGACAGGTGATTCCTTAACAGCTTCTCTGTAAAAAGAAGATCTCGCCTTATTTTGGGTGTTCTCTTCTACGCAAGCGAATACAACATTTGTCTTCCTACGAAGCTTCGTTTTCAATAATTTTACTTTTGTACCCTGTTTCAATACAACGTCTCAAAAAATGTTTATACGAAGGTACGCAAGAAAGTTCACGATACTGACTAGTCAACATCATCATCAGCCTATTTCATATCCACTGCAGAAATTACACCCTCCCTTACGTCAGACATCTCCATCAATCCCTGCAAATTTCCTGACATTATCACTTCAACTATCTTTTAACAAACCTCGGCTGAATTTTCCACTAACCTGTACATGGCCGAGGCGGACAAGGTTGCGCACGTCCTAACAGGTATTGCCGACAATGCCTTCAACTTGCTTGTATTTTCGAACATTACTACTGCTGACGCCGTCACTAAAGAATGCCGCCGCCGGGAACAAGTGAAAGCCGACGCATCCCACATCAGTTACAGCGCCTGCCGAACACCACAGCGACATCATCGTGCGATGATCCCTTTAGACCAGTCGGCACCTGCCATAATCAGTGGAATTTTCTTTCCATTGGCAGCCGTTCCGTTGCTCGGATAGACCACCGCTAATCTGCTCTGCTCGAACAGAGCGGTCCAATAAACTGTATCGCTGCGGAGGTATGATAATGACTTCCTGTTGAATTGCCTTGAAAGTGAAGTCACTTGTGTGCAATAGAATTTGTTCCATAGTCCACGTTGTCGCTCTTCCACGAACGCGCGTAGAAAAGTTGTGTTTGAATTAGCGCTGAGACAGATGAGTGTACAAGCCAGTGGACACAAACGAGTGCTAATTCAAGCTCGCGCGGAAGCAGAGAGGCCACGTACAGGATATCCCGTGTGATGTGCATGCGTGTAGTAGATCAATACGTGCACCTGTCTCGAATAAAGGCATTTCCTGATGTTAGCGATTGCATCCCCGTCTGTCACTGCGCTTAAACAAACTCGTGTCTTACCAACAAGGCTTAGTCTCGAAATCGATATAGACAACACGGCGTAGGTTTGATTGCTTCTTTTACCCACGTTGCTGCATAGCTGTTTGTTCATTGTTTGCTCTGGAGGACTTTGCTTGTCTGTAACCATGCGTGCTGCTAAGGCGTAAGCGTTGTCTCGCTTCTAATGCAGGCGGGCAGTTAATTTTAAAACACAAAAGATGAACACAAGAATAGCTTTGATTGAGACAGATACATTTTTACAAACTATAGTTTCGTTATGTTGAGCGATAAATAGATGTATTAACTACAAGATAAAAGTAAAGCCCGAGTTCCATTTTTTTAGAATTTCGCGGCTAAACACCACGGTCGGTACGTCAAAGTGACGTCATCAATTTAAAGTAACTTTTAGCATTCAGGCAGTTGTAGGTAAGTGCAAGTTCTTCAAACTTGCCAAGTTCAGTCTTTGGCTCTTTTAAATACATTGAAATCCATTTTCTCCTATAAAAGTTTTAATTACGCCAGCACAAATGTCAAAGTTGATTACGTCACGGTGATCTTGTGCGTGAAGTTCAAGACGGCGTCGCTACCAGTTTTGTTATTGCGTTTCTTCTGGCGTACCAAGCATCCTCTCCCGGTTAATGTGGCTTATTGATATTGCAGGAGGCTAATACAATGAAAAAGCTCGAATAATTTTTCTAATTGTTGTCTGTGATGCAGATTATTCCCGTGCGCACTTTTTGATCTGTTTCCCCATGTGTCTTTCAAATATATTGCTACGGAACAGTTATTTCAATGACCAAGAGCAAGCCTGTCATGACTGAAGGGACGAAGAGGACGACGTTGAACGAATGAATGAATAAACTTTATTGTACGAAGAGTGGTGTGGTTAATCTCGGGTGGAGCCCTCTTGTAGAGCCCCACTGGCCGCGGCGGCTCGCCGGGCCTGGTCCAGGGTCCTTAAAGATATTGCCGACGATGCCTTCGACTTGCTTGTTTTTTCGAACATTACTACTGCTGACGCCATCATTAAAGAATGCCGCCGCCGGGAACAAGCCAAAAGGAGACGCATCACACATCAGTTCCACCGCCTGCCAAACATCGCAGCGACATCATCGTGTGATGATCTCTTTAGACCAGTCGGCACCTGCCATAATGTTACTAGTATCGTTCGGCGTGAACTCAAGGCGGCCGCTCCAACGACCCTGGAACATCAGTCCTTCGGCCCGCCTTCGGTTCTTATACCACTTATCCAAGCCGTCGTCCAACAGGAGATCGCCAATTTGGGTATCCTTTCTGTTTCCTCGGCTCCTCGCCCGATGTCCAGCCACATTTTGCAACTCCGCCTCGACTCACATCAGATTTTCCTTCATGGTTCCGGAATCCGTCCGCATGGCGAACTCCTGACGACAAACCTATTTGTTTCCATTGTCACCGCGTCGGCCACGTCTACCGCCGCTGCTGAAGACACTGGAGTGCCACAGCACAGACAACTTTCCCGGTTACTTTAATGCCCCTGGTTGCTATCGCTCGTATATGCCCAGCTCTGACCAAGTTGCCCCTCAAGAACCTGTGGCCGAGCCTCGCTACTCCTTGCTCGCCTTCACCCCAAGGCCAGCGGTCTCGCAACCCCCAACCCCACCGCCCATCCTCCCCGACCTTTCTAAGACGCTCCCAGACGGAAAACGAAGTAATACAGCTCCTAGAGGTGGCGTTTCATTGTTTCAACCGACCGAAAATCCTCTTTTGACGGTCCCTATCAAACAGAACCTCCTGGATATACAGATCGACGGAGTGCAAGTCACTGCCTTCATCGACACTGGGGCACACCTATTTGTTACGAGTGCTCATTTTCGCCGAAAGCTCAAGAAAATTCTGACGCCTGTGACGAGTCAAATCATCCGTGTCGCCGACGGTGGAACCGCTGCCATTCTTGGAATGTGCACCTCTCGTGTGTGCATCGCTGATCGCCAGATAGTTGTTCTATTCGTCGTCCTTGCCTAATGTCCGCATGACGTGATCCTGGGCCTCGACTTCCTTGCTGCGCACTCCGCCCTTATCGACTGTTCAGCCAGCACCCTCCGTCTAGATCTTACCTTTCTGGACCCCGCTGACCACCTCCGTGCCGCCTCTGTTCCACCGAGTACGCCCTCTTGCCACCGCAGACGTTGACTTACGTCGACTTCGTGTCGTCGCCGCCACTTCACCACGGTGGCTATGTGTTGACGCCCATAACTGACATCTCCCTCAGCCACGGTATCACAGTACCCCAAACCGTTGTGTCTATAGTGGCGAATGGCATCTGCCTTCCTGTTGTGAATTTCAGTTTAACACCGCAAGTGCTGCTACAAGGCATCTCACACGCCCTGCTCAGCGTCTTGGATGAAGACGAAATGGAAGCTGTCACGATTACCGCTTCTCCTGGTTTCTTAGCTCATTAGCAGTCACATTATCGCCCTCAGAGCATCATTCATTCGATGATTGCTTCTGACTAAACACCTCAGCAGACTGAAGAACTCCACCACGTTCTGCTTTCCCACCTTGACATTTTCGACATTAGCGGCCGTCCCTTGGGCTAAGCCAAGGGCGGGACTCATCGTATAAATACCAACGATGCGCTTCCTATTCATCGGCGCGCTTATCAGGTGTCCGCCCCTGAGCATCAAATTATTCAAAGTGAAGATGACAAGATGCTCGCCAAGAACATCATCGAGCCACTTTGCAGCCCCTGGGCATCACCTGTCGTGTTAGTCAAAAAGAAAGACAGCACATGTCGATTCTGTGTGGATTATCGGCACCTTAACAGAATTAAGAAAAAGGACGTGTACCCTCTGCCACGCATTGATGATGCTCTTCACTGTCTGCACGGAGCCCGGTATTTCTCCTCCATCGACTTACGCTCCGGGTACTGGCAGATTGCTGTGGACAATATGGACAGTGAAAATATGGCATTTGTAACTCCTGATAACCTTTAACAATTCAAGGTCATGCCGTTCGGACTTTGTAACGCTCCGGCCACCTTTGAGCGCGTGATGTCTGCTCAAAGGCTTCATTTGGTCCCTAAGTTTATGCTACTTGGATGACGTCATCGTTTTTTCAACAACTTTTGAGATTCATATACAGCGCCTCTCAACCGTTCTTGACGTTATTCGTCATGCCGGACTGCAGCTGAATTCGCCCAAATGTCACTTTGGCCGCCGCCAAATCATAGTGCTTGGTCATCTCGTAGACGCTAATGGCGTACAACCGGACGCCGGAAAAATCTGCCAAGTGAAGAACTTCCCTGTTCCCCGATCAGCAAAGGATGTCCGCAGCTTTCTCGGGCTATGCTCATACTTCCGCCGCTTCGTGAAGAATTTTGCGGGCATAGCGAGCCCACTTAGTGAGCTTTTGAGGCAAGAAGTGCCTTTTTCATGGGGACCGGAAGAGGCTTCTGCGTTCTCGCGCCTCATCAACCTGCTCACGACTCCTCTGATACTTGCCCACTTTGACCCGGCTGCGCCTACCGAGGTCCGCACCGATGCAAACAGCCATGGAATCGGTGCAGTACTAGCCCAATGCCAACGTCGCAATGACGGCGTCATCGCCTACGCAAGCCGCCTCCTACCAGTCGCTGAGGGCAATTATTCTATTACAGAACGCCAGTGTTTGGCCCTCGTTTTGGGGGGTTGGGAAATTCAGACCCTACTTATACGGACGG
The DNA here is from genome assembly GCF_013339745.2 of Dermacentor silvarum. Lineage (NCBI taxonomy): Eukaryota > Metazoa > Arthropoda > Arachnida > Ixodida > Ixodidae > Dermacentor > Dermacentor silvarum. The sequence continues at coordinate 25,375,679 of NC_051163.1, forward strand.
ACCTTCTCTGTATTTACTGACTACCACGCGCTGTGCTGGCTGTCCTCTCTCAAAGATCCTTCCGGGCGGCTTCGTCGCTGGGCCCTGCGCCTACAAGAATTTTCATATTCGGTTGTCTACAAATCCGGCTGTCTGCACGTGGATGCAGATTGCTTGTCCAGGTATCCGGTCGACAACCCTGAGAACGCTGATGAGGACACCAACAACTCAATTTTTCCATGTCGGACCTGATTCAAACCGGTGAAGAATAAGACAGTGGCCCTTCATTGCGAGAAATTATCAATCGCCTACAATCATCGCCCAATGACGCCTCCGTGTGGAAATTTGTGATTAAGGAAAGTGTCATATGCCGTCGCAGTTTTCAACCTGATGGACCTGACCTCCTTGTGGTCATGCCTAGACACTTACGACGGAGCGTCCTCACAGAACTTCACGATGCGCCCACTGTCGGGCACCTTGGCGTATGTCACCCCTATGAGCGTGTACGGCGCCGTTTCGTGGCCACTTGTGCATCGTGCCAAAACGTCGCAAAGCACACCCGCTACAACATGCTGGTCACCTTCAGCCAATCGACATACCCACGGAACCATTCTATCACGTTGGACTAGATCTTCTGGGCCCTTTTCCAACATCCACCTTTGGAAACAAAATGGATAGCAGTGGCTACTGATTATGCTACGCGCTACGCAATAACCCGAGCTCTGCCGACATGTTGTGCAACTGATGTCGCGGACTTCTTGTTACGTGACCTCATATTGCTTCACGGCACCCCGTGACTACTAATTGCTCACTGACCGTCGCCGTTACTTTCTCTCTCAAGTCAGTTCCGACATATTGCGCTCCTGTTCGGCTCAACACAAACTGACCACTTCTTACCATCCGCAGACCAACGGCCTCAAGGAACGCTTGAACCGCACTGTCACAGATATGCTCGCTGTGTATGTCTTGCTGGACCACCGTGTTTGAGACCTTGCTCTTTCCTACGTAACTTTTGCGTATAATTCCTCTCTTCATGAAACAGCTGGAGTTTCAACTTTCAACCTAGTGTACGGACGAGAGCCAATTTTACCTCTCGACACTATGCTCCCACCATTTACCGCCTTCACTAGCCAGTAGGCACGTGATCCCATCGCGCGGGCTGACCACGCCCGTCAGCTTGCCCGCACTAAGCTTACGGCGTCACAAGCCAATCAGAGGCGTCGCTATGATGCTTCGCACCGCGAAGCGACTTATTTAGCGCGAGCTACATTGGCCGTATTCTCGCCGTTTCGCTGTGGCCGGTTGCCGCACCGCGAGCTGAGCCGTTGCCTGGCAACCGCCACAGCTGGCAGCGCCGCTCGCCGCGCCATCTGGCATTACGTCAGAGGAGGAGCCGGTGAAACCGCGTTGCAACAACAGAGGAGGAGTCGGCGTTGCATCGTATATGTAGAAGGGGCGGCTCGGTGGGATTCGTCAGCAGATATGGAAAGTGAGTCGGAGAGACTGAAAGAAGCCAGGCTTCGTCGTCGGAACGAAACCAAGAGGAGGCAGCGAGCCGAGGAGACGGAGGAAAGAACGAGCCGCACGCCTCGAGAAGCGTCGTAAGTAAGAAGCGGCCAGGCGAGGGGATTCAGATGAGGATAGCACCCGAATCGTGTTCAAGTCACTGGACGACAACCCCTTATACTCCCGCCTCACCGACCATCGGGCCGTCTTTGCGGCAATTGAGAAACAACAAGATGAAGACTTTCAAAATAAATGCGTTACACTTTAAAAATGTCTAGTCTTTAATGTAACCATAACTTAACGACAGGTAACAACCAAACCTAAACACTCAGACGTACGAAGCTAAACGATAAAGATGTAACTGTAGACAGAACCAAGCTAAACAATAAGATTAACCGTACCGCTCGCTACGCACACCCAGGCATAACTGAGTTTAGCCAGAGCCATTTTTTTTTCTTCTGGTGCACTTGTGCTTCTCTGGTTTTAGGCGAAGCTTTATAGGCTCGCAAGTTTCGGCGGCGGTGGTGGTGGTGGCGGTGGCACGCTTAAAGTGGGCCGATCCTCGAGATAGTGCAGAGAGGATCCAAGCTCACTGGCACATACCAGGGACGAAAAAGAGAGAAATAGAGGAAGAAAGAGCGAGACAGAGAGAGAAAGAAAGATATAAAATCACCACGACGGTCAGAGAAAGAAAGAAACAGAGAAAGAGAGAGAGAGAAATAAAGAACATCACCACGCAGGTCAGAGAAACAAAGAAAAAGAGAAAGAAATAAAGAGAGAGAAAGAAATAAAATCACTACGCAGGTCAGAGAAATAAAGAGAGAAATAGAAAGAGAGAAAGAAAGAGAGAGAGAAAGAAAGAAAGAAAATCACCACGAAGTTCAGATACACACACGACAAGCTTCGCTTACGCCCATTTTCTCGACAGGGGAAAGGATGGTGAATTTTTTTCTCTGGTCTGTGGATCTTTACACGTAACAGTGTTTCCTGTTCCTCAAACAGATATGTCAGTAGCTAGTCAGCCATTTGCCACTTTGCTTCTTAGTCCTGTCTGTATGTTGACGCTGTATATGATGTAATCATCTTGAACCAACTAGCTCAGTCGAAGCCGTAATACAAGTCAAGCTTACCAGTGAACTTGCGGAGGCTGTAGAGATATATTCGATGACAACCGTGTTGGAGAACGAGGGAGGGACGCTGTGTCCGTCTTGATCTGCACCTTTCATGAGCGCGCATACCTGAAGTCAAAAGAAGAAACAAATAAAAAGCGAATAAAATAATATATATGAACCTTATCTGACGTGTATGGTTACGTCTGCATTCATTAGTCATATATATATATATATATATATATATATATATATATAGATTACAACGACGTGCAATATGTGCCTTCTTGATACTTACAGTGGAACGCTTAACAAGGGTCATGCCCGCGCAGCGGCTTCCACGTTCCGTGTGTTGACCGTCAGTAGTGATTAAAGCCAACGCTGCGGTCGTGGATATAGCAACGGGCACGGAAATGTCTTCCATTAATTTGATCACGTTTTTCTGGAATGTATTTGATGAAATAAGGTTCGGTAGTGAAATCGAAACTATATAAATTCAATAAGATAAGAACTTGTGCCGGTCTGTGTAGCATAGTTAAGTTTCCGGAGGACCGGCACCTAAATGAAAGGTACAAAAAATGCACACGTTACGCTGACTAGCAAACGTGTACGACTTTGTTTTTGTTTCTTGCCTTTCATGTTATAGCAGCCGCAGCAAGCAACAAAGGAAGCAAAGGAAGCCTCATGTTGAGGCCCCACCCATTTTTCCCCTTGCATTCTTGTTTGTTTTTTTGCGTCGTTTAAACTTACATGACAGGAAACAATAAACGCATAAACGCATACGGTTTATTCAATGCAATGCGTGTATCTTGTTCCGTTTGCGTCGTATAAGCGCCGTTCCTAAAATTCTGGGGGAAAAAAAGTAAAAAGTCACCTGCGCACAGACAACGAACTCATAACCTTTCGGAACGTGGTGGTTATAACCGGTAACCGCTCTATGTGTACTGTACAATTCTGGACATTTGCGTTCTGGACGTCTTCTGATAGACTTAGTGGGATGTTTACGAACATCGCTGTGCTTAAAGCAAAGCCTACGTTAAACGTCAACTCATTAGTAATTACCGGCGTTCTAGTCGGCTCTCTGCACGGATATTATGACCTTTCACGCAAGCTAGGAACAAAAAAAATTCGATGCATTTCATATAGTCCCCCATAACTTCAACCATCACTCCAGCTTCATTGACTGTCCTTCCAACATGAACACATGAACAATGGCCTACAGACCAATTCCATCTTTCTTGATTTTGCCACAGTTTTCGATCGTGTCGCCCATAGCCGCCTTATTTCTAAATTATCTGCCCTTCGATTAGATTATCTCACTTTATCATGGCTTGGGAATTTCCTTTCACTTCGCAAGCAATTAATGACGGTTCATAATTCTTCCTCTAGCTTTTCCTACATCTGTTCCGGCGTTCCACAGGGCAGCGTTCCAAGCCCGCTTCTTTTCTTGATCTATATAAATGACCTGCCAAATAACATACCATCAAGTATTGGAATATTTGCTGATGACTGCATGTTATACAGAGCAATACACAGTCCCGACGGCAACCTGGTCCTTCAAGACGATTTTAACATTATCTATAACTGGTGCAGCACCTGGCTCATGACCCTAAGTACTAACAAATGTATAATTATTAAGCATTAAATGCTTTGAAGCTCCCGTTGTCAGAGATTTTCAAGTGACCTTGAGCCAATAGCCAGCGCCGTTATCTGGGCACTCAAAACGAGAATACGCCGGCAAGTTGCGCGAACAAACCGAAATCATCCGGGCAACCAGTCAATACTTAACAAAATGCTGTCTCTGGCCCCCAACCCTTTGTACAGGGCCGCAGTACATACGCTAGTTACTCTCCAAACAAGTTACAACAAATATTGCTCCCGAGATCTTCCTAATGTGTCTTCACAATCACTGAAGCTGTAACTTCTAGTACGCTGAAGTTTTACTTGTCATTTCCAAATATAGACGTTCAAAAGGCGGATACAGGGAACCTAAGGCCGCACATTGGCAGCCGGCCACTTCGACGCGACAAGAAGAAAAAGTGGCGGCAAGCGCTGAGCGCATTTGACTGCTGCTAGAAGAAACGCGATTGCAGGCGGCGGCACCACAGGCAGCAGAAGAGACCATATGGTAGCAATTCCATGCTTACCTCGACTTTCGATTACGGGAGAGCCAGCAATGTGTTTGTTTTGGAAGTAAGCATGCGTTTCCAATTTTTACCTACCATATACAGGGAGACAAGCTGTCCCGGGCATCATCTTATAAATATCTTTGTGTTTACCTTACGCCAGGCCCTCTTCTGATTAGATCGCATCACTGCTGCCTCCGCGAAAGCCTCAAAAGTATTAGGCTATTTACGTGGTATTGACGCCGCAACCTGCGTCAATGTCCCTCTAATGTTCGCAAATTTCCTATCTAACTTTTGGCCTCCCACAACTTGAATATGCCTCATCTGTTTCGTCCCGTTCCTCTCATTATCAAATTAACATGCTTGAAGCAGTTAAGAACAGAGACGCCAATTACATTTCAAGGAACTATGACATCCTTCAAGTGTGACTCGGCTTAAACTCGATCATTTCCTTCAACCATTGGCCATTCGCCGTCAAATGTCTCTCCTATGTCTGTTTCGCACGTACGTCTACAGCGATAAAGTAGCCTCGTTACACCTTGAACGCACCATTTTCACCTGACGCAGGCAGCATAATCACCTCAGCTTCACGCACATCTTTGGCAACACGAGCGCTTTTAACACATCCGCACCTCCACATGTCATCCACATGTGGAATGATCTTCCTGATGATATCGCCTCTGATAAGAACCTGAGTATATTTCGGCACAAGCTTGAGGTACATTGTTTTTTTTTTTTGCAATAGTAACATGGTCTCGTCGTTTAAGTTCTTGCTTTGTTTATTTTGCGATGTGTTACGTTTTTTTCTTCACTTGCACTCAAAGGCTCTTTTAGTGCTTATTTCGCAAACGTATTCTGTTGTGCTGCGCCTTCCTTTCTTTTTTTGGTTCATTTTCGTTCGGACCTTGTTTTGTATTTTGTAATTTACTCTGGTGCGTTGAGTTTTTATGTTCACTTGCTTTGTAACCCTGTTCCTTACTACTTGAAGAAAAAACAGCGCAAAAGAGACGAGGACGAAAAGAAGACAGGTACAACAGACAGGCGCTAACTTCCAACTAAAATTTTATTTGAAGAAACAAGGGTTATATACATGAACATGAATTGCACCACCGTGACGTCATGAACTCTTTATCGCATCAGAAAGGCAATCTCTTTGTCGGCAAGTGCCACTGACGGGCAGCTAATGCACGTGCCCTATAGGCCCTCGAAATGTAAAAAGCTTCTAATATCTCCCTTTCGAGTCTATCTTCGGAACGTGCCAGAAACTTGGTGTCATAAAGATTCGGACTGCATTTGTGACGTTTACAATGTTCAGCATCGTCCCGTTTGCCCAATATATACCTGTTTGCAGCTTAGGGGGATTTCATAGACAACATTTCTAGTGCAAGGCGTGTATTGCGCAGCATGTTTCTTAGGGCAGGGGTCAGATTTTGCTTTGGTCACCATCGGGCATATTTTTGCCAGTTTACATGGCGCACTAAAGACAAGATTAACATTGTGCCTCTGCGCAACTTTCTTGAGGTTGTGGGACACCCTGTGCCAGTATGGGATTACTTGTACCCTCCACTTGTCAGCTGGTTTTTCTTTGTTGAATCCCTCTCATACATGTTTTCTTTTTAAGAAGTTTATCGCAGACGCTATTAACCAAATAAGACGGGAAACCGGCTTGGCTCAGCCTTGTAACCTGGTTGTTAAAGCTGCTTTCTACTTTGTGAATGCAAGATTTATTTAACGCTTCCTTTAGACACGTCATTGCAACTCCTCTTTTTATTAATTTGGAGTGGGCACTGTCATACGATATCAACTGCTTTTTCAACCTTGGCTGGTTTTCCCAACAAACATGCGTGTTCATTAACGTGAGCTTCAAATCCAAGAAACGAATGAAATTGTCAGTTGGCCGCTCACACGTGAAGTTTAGAGCCTCCTACGCGTTTCTAAAGGTGTTAATTATCTTTCTACTCTGTCATCTAGCCTTAACTGTGGCACCTTGTAATTGACCACCAGGTAGTCGTCGACGTACCTTAGTACGGTAGGCGCATCCGACTGAACCAGAATGCTATCTACACATTTGTCAAAGGTGCTAAGAAAAATACCCGACAGAATGGAAGCGAGCGACGATCCAATGCAAATACGTCCTCGTCTCTTTTGCGCTATTTTTTCTTCAATTATGTTACACCAACTCGCCCACATCAAGCTCCTTCTGTTCCTTACTAGTTTGCTTGTGCTTTAATTGTAATAGGTAAACCACCCTTACTCAATACCATTCGGGCCTGTAAGGTATCTTTAAACAAATAAAGAAATAAATTAATTGATTAATTATTTATACTTTATGCGTGTGACCATTATAGGACCATCTGTATATGTTTTGCGCTTCCACTTGCAGTTTAATTGCAAACATATGGTGCTTGTGCGCGCCTAATAATCTCAAGACGACGACCAAATGCTGCACTGCAAAGAATACATCCATGAAAGGCCACGCAAACGCTTTTTGTGATGTCAGGGTGCACGTTACGTGAAGAATTTGTCTGATGTACGGGATGTTGTGCCAATGCAACTAACATGCTGGAGTCGATATGAAGCTAAGGTTTAGTAAAGCGGTTTAACAAATGATGTACTAGTAAAGCAGGTGCTACAATTGTCTTTACTTTCGTGCAATGAAACGTAATTTCATGCGATGGCCATGTTTATGCACAGCAAAAGTCTCACAACTTCAATGTCATTCATGACACATTGGCACACACCCATTCGGGAATGACACACACCAATTCTGGAGCCATTGCCCGAATGGGTAGACACCCCGTGACGCATACCGAATGGCTTTATCATGTCAAATTAAGTAAATCAAACAAGCCAGTGATTTTAAAATTATGTAATGCACTATTCTATTAAGAGTTCGGTATGCCTCAGAGATCCCCATGAGCCGACATTGTATGTTCCGGATTTATGTAGGTTTTTCACTTTCACGTTCATCGCGCTGAACAAGACATACCAACCATTGTATGTCCCCCGGCCGCGAACTAATTACGAACTGCAACTATTAGAGTACTGTCTCCCGAACGCAATAAGTTTGAACAAACAGATGAAAGTTTACGCATGCTATCAAAAAATGCTATTTTATCTATGATATCATGAATGTTTTCGTACCTTGAAATGTGAACATTGTGTGAATTATACATTTAGAGATCAGCCAATTGCTTTGGATTGTTCTGTGTGAGCTTGTGTCCATTGCTGGCTTTGTAAGCAGGGGATTGCGGGGCTAGCCAAGCTGCTAAAGTGCCGATGTTTTCCGCTATTCTCACCATTTAGGTACATTTTTGTTACATACTGATGTGCCAATATGGTGAAAATAAAGCAATAGCTCAATCTCACAAGCTGATTGGCCCGTTAGCTGGTACTTGTATTTGGACCATATTCGTATAACATTGGTATATATATATCAGGTAAGACAAAGGCGAACGCCAAGCCCAGGTGAATAGGCAAGGCAAGCTTCGCTTTAACAATCGAAGCAGACGTACCGCTATTTGATCTTTGGAGCAATAACTACGTTTGCGAAGACCATCCATTTGTCCCCGACGTACACTTTTTATGTCGGCGCATCTAGCCAGGGGTAAAGGCTAGGGAAGCTGAATCGCCAAACAGTCTCGAAAATTGGTAGGCCTGTGCCGCTCATACCTTGCGACATAGGTTGGTTGAGACGAAACAGAAGCTTATATTCAACATTTATTGGCGATCAAAGATAGCGAGAGCTTAGGTATCAAGACACGTCGCAACGAAGCGAGAGTAGCGTGTGACGCAATGTTTGCCGACGATACGTCGCGGCGTACCTGACTCACGGAACATGCGCAGTAACGAGAGCACTGTTTTTTTAGGAGCGAAACTCCTTATAGCGGCACCCGTTCCATCCCCGTCTTAGTAGTAGTAGTGTGTAACCAGTCAGAGAAAAATGAAAAAAAAAATTCCGAAGTTGTGTCCGTAGCGCGGAATCGAACCAGGGACCCCTCGCTTCCGAGCGCGCGGCGTTAGCCCACTACGCCACGAAGCGCACATAGACACAGGCACCACGATGGCAATAAATACCCAACATTAACGAAAGGCCGCGTTTCTAGCGCGTTTCTAACGCGTTTGTGCTAGCGCGTTACGGCCCGTGTAAGAAGCTGGTGTAAGACGCTGTGGCCTCTCCGCCTTACCTTCAACGCGTTTCGAACGCGCTGCCCAAGGCGGTGGCAAGTCAAGTTCAAGTCGAGGAGCGTTTATGAATACGGGGGGTATACTCTCTCAGCAGTCATGTGATGGCGTCGGCAAACGCGGTGCACGTTCCGGCATGTGTAAATGGCTGCGTAAGACGCTGTGGCCGCTCCCCCTTACTAGAGAGTACTACACGTTTCTAACGCGTTTGTGCTAGCGTCCCCTTAAGCGGGAGATCCGATGATTCCCTCCGGAGCTTCGCCCACTCATCATCATTCACCCCGTGGATATGCTGTGATTTTTTTTTCAATACTCAAAGAATTTATTTTTTCTACCGTAGGCAGTTCTAATGTAGAAAAAAGAATCTGTCTCACCTTGCTTATCAAGACATCGCTGATTGCAATAGTGCACGGGACGATGTGCCTTTGTAGGTGGGACTGGAATATCACCAGGGACACGCTGTAAAGAAAGAATCAATCAATCAATCAATCAAATATTATTATTATACATTAATACAGTTACAAAGTAATAGTAATACAGAAGGAGGTCCCAAAGTAAAAACTGTCAGGGGGACCTCCTGTTAGTACATGCATAAAAATGTCGAACATACGATTAGCAACTAAGGGAAAAATAGCGGGAAAATACAAATCAATATAACCAAACTAAATGAATAACAAAAATCATATCATCTAAGGCTTGCGATTACAGAAAGGTGGCGGACCGGATATTCTGAGCCCATGAACAAGAAGAGCAATATTCACGTCTGCTTTAAGCGAATCATCAAATCTCCTGCTTCATAAAGAGGCATCATTTCATTTCACAGTCTCTTACAGAGAATGTGTGACCTACAAAAAAAAGATCAATTCTCCTGCTTGATAAGCAGGTTACGTAGAATTTCGACTTCCGATAACGAAGCGATGCTTAGTTTCTTGTTTTCCTTGGATTCAGCTGACAAGATGCACACGTGATCTCTGAGCACGCAAGCTAGCCGTTCTTCCTAAACAAAAGTCAGTAGCGAGTCAGCGCTTGGTAGCATCTTCTTTCAATTATTGCTCGTAATTTTCTCTGGTTAGTTTCGTCCAGGAGTACGAACGTGGCGTCTCTGGGGATAGAAGTGACCTTACGTGACCATGATGTTCGGGGTGACTCCACGCCACGAAGGCGGAGTGCAGAGTCACCCCGAGCTCGACCAAGAGCATTACATGAAACAAGTTATCCACCGTAGGGCACAGAGAATTAAGGACTTATCTGTAACAAATTACCAGATTTAGTGCCGGGAAAGCATTACTGACAAAGTGTACTACAATAGTCCTGCGTTCACATGGTTTCTTATTGCTCATTTCTAGCGTTGTTCCTTGAATCACGAGAAAAAAGATTTGTGCAGTACTACGTAATGCGCACAAAAATATTCCGCCCTAACCTAACTATATCACTATTATTCTGTTCGCATTAGAAATGCTGTTCACTTTGAAGATAACTTCATTTCGTGCCCTGGCTTGAAATTTGTTGATAGCTAGTTGTCTAAGCTGTCTTGCGTAAATCATGCGAAAAGTATTGCGTACGCGAACGACAATACGCCCGACGCATCCTGAGCAATGGTATGGCGAGAAGTGGCAAGAAACGGCGTGTATGAAACGTCTGATTTTAAATAAGCTTTGCCTCTGGCTAACAATCTTCCGGTAGGCATGAATAAAAAGAACTTAGTGCCGTTTCACTCTGTGAAGGAGGATGACTAGCGCAGCTGTTATGCGTTCTTCTAAAATGACGAAATCGCATATATGTATGACTATATATATGCAATTACAGCATCAATACAGACACCCTAATCTTCCTTAATCTATCTTGATCGACCTTAATCAACCCTAATCCTCCGTAATACCCTTATTCGACCTTATTTCACCCTAATTCAATTTAATCCACCTTAATCGACGTTAATTCGCATTAATCTACCCTACCTAGCCCTCCTCAATCCACCTTAATGCTTCTTTATTCACCTTAATCCACCTTAGTCGACCTTAATCCACCTTATTGCACAATAATCCACCTTTATCCACCCTAGTCCTAAATCCTCCTTAATCCACCTTAGTCCACCTTAATCAATCCTAATACTCTTTATTGCACCTTAATCCACCTTAATAGATCTTGGTCCGCCATAATCCACCTTAATTAGCTTTCATCTACCTTAACTGGTGGATTACCACTTCCGCGACGGAAGTGGTAGACTGCTTCCGCCGCGGGTCGGCCCGGTATTGCACTATCTTAGAGATCGACCCACTGTTTTCTCTGTCGACCCGACGTTTTTTTCTACACACCCTATAGAAGCCCACACTTTTGGTTAGAACGTCGCCATATACAGCTTCGTTGCAAAAATATGACCCGTGGCGCGTTTTACAGCGTAAGCTGTTATGGGCTCATTCCAATAGCCGTTTCGGTTCGCGTTGTTGTCCGCCGGCGCAGCCGCGTAACCGCTATCGCCCGAAACGCGAAAAAAAGTACCCCGTCTCCGCCGGGATCAAACCCAGGCCCGCTCCGTGGGAGTCGGATACTTTACCACTGAGCCACGCAAGCGCTTGCTATCAGCGTCAGAAAAGGCCGTATGAACGCGCCCTAGGCAGCCGCGCAGGCACAGACGACCCCAGCTTCCGCCTGTATGGTGGCGCCACCTGGTTAAGGCGCCAGCAAAAGTCGCACGCACGTGATGTGGTTCCGACAAAATTTGAAACTGAACGTTATTCTTTTTTTTAGTTGTGGAAAAGTTTGCAGCCATTGTTTTGACGTTGGGGTAAAAAGAGACGTTTAGCTTTGCGTGGTACTCATTACGTTGCCATTATACATTAGACCTTGTGCGCATGCGCAGCTTCTCCTCGGAGCCGTAGTCCGCCTGTGGCGTGCTATATGATACAATCAAATTATAGGTAAAGTGAATGATTGGACTCTTGGAGCGTTCCGCGTCAAAAATGCATCACGGGCGATAATGCTGTGCCGCCATCTGCTGGCTGGACACAGGAACACTTTCCCGCTCGGTGCCCTCTATCCAGGCCTAGCGGCGTCAAAAGATACAGTGGATCTAAATAATAACGACAAAACATTCCCAATACGTACTTTGTTCTTAACGAAATGAAGTAAACGATGACTGATTTTACCATTCTCGCTTCCACGACGAGGAGCAAATCGCAAGGGCGAATTCGAATCGAAGCGGGCGTTCAGGGTTGCTCTGGGCGCTGTCACGTTACGCAATCACGGCAACCAGAACGATAGCCAACGATACATACGCAGTGGGCCTGATGTATGACGTAGCCCGGTAACGTGTCACGCAAAGCTAAATATCTTTAATCTCTCGACAGGTGTAGCGACCGCACTCGCTAACGTAAGAGTTCACGCGCCATTACAGGTGATGACATAAGAGTTCACCGAAAGGAAAGCAAGGAGTTTTACCCGTTGAGAAGATCGCGGAGCTTTTTTGCGTTTTCCTTCGTAACGTCGGCGTCCACTGGGTTAATCTCGATTCCGACAATCTTCGGCTTGTCCATGTCACTCGTCCCCTTAATGGCGTCAAAGGCGATCTTTCGGGAGCAAAATAAGATAATAGTCAGTTATGGAAACACCCACACAGCAAGCGCCCGCGCGCCCTAGGTCATCATCACCATCATCATCGAGATCACTTATTTTCTTATAAGGGCTTCTGCTGGGGATTTGCGTAAGGGGATTGTGTAGGGGATTTGCCTAAGTGCCTCGAGGAGCCAGTCGCGCGGCAATTTTGCGTGCATTCGCGGACTGCTTTCACGCGCGGAAAAACGCTTTTATGTAGCCCGTATTGAGCAACAGAAAGCTGTATCTGGAGTTTCTCATGTTGCTCTACAATTTTCTCAGTGACGCTTTTCCTATAACTATAATAATTGAGAACCTGATTAATTAATTAAGACTGATTATGTAAGTAGGCGGAATGAAAAGAAATAATCTGATTATCTCCAAGCGACGGCAAACAACAATGCCTTGGTTCTGTCCAGCTACGTGGCATTTGCATATTTTTAAAGGTTGGCCAAAGTTAAGTGAAACACCCTGTATATTGCTTTCGTATACGGACTTGATCCTTGTGGCAGACGGAATGCTGTTCGCCAAACGCGGACAGACGCGTCTTCAAGGTGTGCCGTCCAACCGAGAAGGATGTCAATCCGAAGCCATCTCTTCCTGGCATTCCCATGCATACAACTGCACAGAAATGCCATTTTTTCTCTTCTGGTGATCTTAACAAACCGTATGACCTCGCCGATTTCCTCCGAGATCTGGTGGCGCACACGGGCTTAAAATTGCGAGCATCGTCCCATCTCGGAAGGTATCTTTACGATTGTTGGCTAAGCGCCACGGAAAGTGGATACCGAAAGTGGATGGGAGCCCAGCATCTGGACTGGTAGTGTGTCGCATGGGTCAAACTGAGTTTGTGGGCTCGCTTCCCACCAGCGACATGTCCTTTCTTTTGTTTTGATCTTTCTCTATAATTTTATATTATTGCCATAGCAACGATATGGACACTCAAAGCGCATTTATGCCGTCAGCGTCGCCGTCGTCATCGCCGTCGCCGTGAGGTTCCGTATAAAGTCCAACGGCGATGCGCACTGTACGCTGCGTGTGGGAGTGAAAGCGTACGAGGGTGAGCTGGCAACCGCGGCTCACTGTAGCGCATGCGAGGGAGGAAGGCAGGCCGGAAGCGCGCGGTCTTCTTTCGGGCGCAAGGCACGGAGGCGAGGCGACGGAGAGGGAGGGAGGTACAGGGGGGGGGGGGGGGTTGCACCGTCGGCTGCGGCTCACAGCGCGGCCGCGCCGGCGCCGTATCTTGAAAGCGATCTGCGACGTGGCGAAGTGCGCGCCCGCGCGGGCCTTATCTTCCAAGCGATGTGCGAAGAGGATAAGTGCACGCGCCGAGAGCCGGTAGCTTCGTACGCGCTGTGCTTTCGACGTTTCGTTCGCATTGAAGCGAAACGAGAGACAGCGCGAAGTTCAATTTGCCGGCTGCTGCTGGCGCGCTTTCTTACTCCGGTGTTTTCACAGCGAGTTTCCGAGGTCATCGAGCGAGATGTGTTCATGTTTACCTGTGTGCCCGTGACACCGTGCTTGTCTATTTTGTTAGTAAGCGAATGTTTAAAAATTTATACGGCCTATTAAACAACTGTCCTTGCTTCGTATAGCTCCCCACTAATTTGCTATCGCAATCGATGCTTGGCCTTTCGGGCGAAACTGCGACTTATTTTAGGTTAACAACATAATTATTTACTGCATAGTTTCCTTAGCCTCATTGTCTATCAGCTCCACACTGTAACGTTCGCAACAAATTGAAGGCTGAAGCTGAAGGAGTTAATTCGTGCTTACGCAATGTTTCCGAGAGTGTCAGATCTAATAATTACAGGGTTTTACATGCCAAAAGCACCATCTCATTATGAGGCACGCCGTAGTAGAGCACTGCACGGGCCGATTTTTCCTGCCCGGGCCCGGCCCGGGCCGGTTTTTACATTGGGCGGCCCGCCCGAGCCCGATCACAACTTTTATGGCGAGACCCGGGCCCGGCCCGGGCCCGGAAATAATCTACGTTACCCGTCCGGCCCGGTCCGCCACCCCTTTACCTTAAGCCCGAGCCCGGCCCGAGCCCGACTCGAAACCGGCCCGAACCCGGCCCGAGACCGAAAAATACATGTTTTTCAGAGTTGAGAAGCCCGAAAATAACTCGCAGAAAGCCCGAGCCCGGCCCGGGCCCGCGTCAAAAAACCCGAGCCCGGCCCGGGTCAAAAAGCACACGCCGTGCCCGAGCCCGGCCCGAGCCCGGCCCGAGCCTGTGAAAAAACACCTCTACCCGGCCCGGCCCGGCCCACGGGCCGGGCCGGGCCCGGGCTTTCGGGTAAGCCCGAGCCCGTGCAGTGCTCTACGCCGTAGTGGGGGACTACGAATTAATTTGAACCTCCTGGGGTTCTTTAACGTGCACCTAAATCAGCACACGGGTGCTTTCTGCATTTCGCCCCCATCGAAATGCGGCCGCCGTGTTCGGGATTCGATCCCGCAACCTCGTGCTCAGCAGCCCCACACCGTAACCACTGAGCAACCACGGTGGATTCAGTGTGGGATCTAAACGCTTTTGCTTCAAGTGTACGGATCGTCCATTGTACTTTCGACGCTCTATAGCCACGTGCGAACCTGATTACCTTAACTTTCCCTGAAACATCAGCAACGTCAGAGAAGTCGTCTGCCAGAACAACGCTGAGGACCGCGTAGCCGTTGTTCTGCCAACCATCGATGCGACCCAGATCGGCGTAGCACGTGATGTCCTGGGAGCCGTCGTAGTCGAAGCCGACGTACTTGGTCTTGTCATCACCCAGTGCAGCGATCGCCTTTAGGCCCGGCTTGGCTGCCGGTGCCGAATGAAACGCAAGTTTCAAATGAGCTATGCGAATCTTTAGATACGCTTTATCAACGCAGGAATGTTGAAATGAGCACATTTACCACAATGTAGAGCAAATACAAATGATAGGACTGCGCACAAAAGATGCCCCCGGTGCAGCTTGACGAACCCACAACCTATCGGATACATTTTGGCAGCAGCAAAATAGAGCACATGCAATGACTTGCCAGCAAGAGCACTAGGCAATATATATAATTCAGGCTTAAAATCTACAGGAATCTTAACAGTCATTTACAAGGGGATAAAGACATTCCCGTATAAACGGTACGACGTCATCATATATATATCGGAAACACTCAGATGTACAGTCCCTAAACACAAGAACCTTATCTACATATTACCGCGCCTTTAATGCGGTACGCATGAAGACGATAGGGACAATTCGGCAGTTAAAGAAAAGACAAGAAGAAGATTTTAGCACGCGGTCTTAAAAATCATCCTCGATACTACTACTGCTGATCGGGGCTTTTGCTCCCCAAGTTTCTAACGTTGCAACAGTATTTACACATTTTATGCACCATTTTAGTTAATATAGGCATTGGGACAATCGCCTGTTAATCATAGCTAAAAACAAATCAGTTACAATCGGAGCCAGGCAGGGCCCTATGCGCACACCTTCCTGTTGCAAAAAAAAAAGGACATACATGCTGTTCCTCTGAATAAACTCGAATGCATTTGTCCTTTGTTACGTGTCAACCTGGACAAGCGCATACCTGTGACGTTTCCCACGAGGCGGTCCATTCATCAGCGCACTCACCAACAGCGACCGGAAGTGTCATAGACTGTGACGCGTTAACAAAGGAGCTAACAAAGGAGGCAACAATAACCGCCGCCATCTATGGATACGTCAATCACCGCGAAGATCACTACCTAACCCTGAGCCTGACAAGAGGGCCGATACACAGAGCCCAGTAATTGATGATATAGGGGCCCGTCGTCGCCCAAAACCATGGGAACAGCTTCGAGCTCAGTTTCCCAGGTGGCCAAGCATATTCAAGAATGTGGGGGCGGGGGCTGCGACATTGGAGGCGTGCCCGGCGACAACGGTGCGTCCACATGGGAGGGATGTTGCGACCGATTCAATGATTGTGATTGGCCGAGCTACCGTCGTCAGATTTCCGAGTCCAGTCTTCTAGGAAAGACGACGTTATTAAAAGTGGAGACCTCTGGTGCAGCGAAGTGAAGTGATTCTGACGTGTCTTGATGTGAACTCAGGCGTTTAATATGCTCCTGAAGTAGTGGCCTTCCGTATCAGGAGCCAGCGTAAATAACGTACATAAAACCCTTTTTCCTTCATTCCTACTACCGGACGTACTTATCAATGAGCTTGGTGGATTCTTGGCCCAAACGTCACCTCAAGCCGCAACACTCCCTGTAATGACTGGCCATATGCCCGTCGATGGAATCATAGGAAACTGGAGTTTAAATGTGTGTTCACGGTTCATTTCGCGGTTGGTAGCGCATGTATGTAGGTACACCGTGCCTTGTTTTCTCCACGTGTTTCTTTGCGCCTGACACTTTTTCTCAAGATGTACGTACCATCTAGCCCACATCACTATCCTTCCCGTGGTAACTTCGCTCATCTTATCAGGCGGTTTGATCTATGTTCGTCAATACCGACCGCCAACAGCTTCATCTACCTCGCTTATATCCAGAATTTTCTGATTTTATGTCCGTGTTATGATGACCACAATTCTAGATCAACATTTTCATTGGTTAAAAAACAAAATACTAGTGCAACGAAGTGAATGTGAAGTCCTTTAACTTCAAAAAAAAAAAAAATCCAAGAACATTTCAATTGAAAGCACAGTTTCGTATCTAATCACTTTTCTCTTGAATGCCTCCAAATCATTGATAAATTGCATGCATAGGACCCGTTCTTCAAAGTTCGCACGCTAGTGAAGCTAGTTTTTGGTCGCAAGAAATGGTTTACGCTCGCGTAGCCACGTGGGCATGACGCGTAGAATTTATTTCCCCCTGATATCTTTTTATTGAAGACCTCTGCAATTAGCCACTCGCAAAAAAATTCACCGGCGATAAAAAATTTCTGGGGTTTTACGCGCCCAAAACCACGATCTGATTATGAGGCACGCCACAGTCGGGAACTCCTGAATAATTTTGACCACCTGACATTCTTTAACGCGCGCCTAAATCTAAGACGATAAGGACAATGAGTTTTCGCACTTCGCCCCCATCTAAATACGGCCGCCGTGGCCGAGATTCGATCCAGCGACCAGGTGCTTAGCAGCTTAACATCATAAACACTAGGCCACCACGGCGGGTTGGCGGACGATTACGATACTCCCTAATGCGAAATTTGAGCGCAATCCCTAAACGTGTTTTCATTTCGCGTTTCAATATTTCGTATTATGATTATATAGGTACACGCTTTTCATTAGGAAAAGAACACTGTGAGTAGCATGGCTGGCGCAGGACAATCTGTCTCGTGCGGAACATTGCAAACGGAGCGAAGTGTCGCGCGACCGCCTCGCTAGTCGGGAGAGGCAGCGCGTGGGTGCCGCGTAGGCGCGATTCACAGCAGCCGCTTTGCAAGCTCAGCCGCCATACAGACGACGTGTGCTCGTAGCCATTGCAACCGCAAAGTTCGTTTTGCGCGGCACTACGCTTTTCATCACACGCTTTCGTTCCGCCAGCAACGACAGCGGCCCTTCGTCGCGGAGAAATGGCGCCACCGGTGTCAGCGGCGACAACACCCAAGTGAGCGTCACATCGACCCTTACTCGTAGCCGCTTGCCTTAGCCCCCATGCGGGAGCAGTGATTCCCGTCACACACGCCAGTGGCGTGGACTGACCTCAGCAGCTGACGCCGCGGACGAGCGTAGTCCTCCCCACTTCCCGCCACCCTGCTCCCCCTCGGAAGCGCAGATGAGATCGCCCACGCGTCTAAAGACGGGGTGCGACTGTTTTCACAACAAATCCGTGCAGGGGCGGAGCCTCGCCTCGATGACGTATCACCATTTTCTTTTTTGTTTTCGACGAAGACGACGACGCTCGAACGCAATCATGTGGTTCGCATGAATGCATGCTCCGGAAGCGTGGCTGTATGGCCTAGCTTCTGGAGCATGCATTCAGCAATAAAGAAAGAAAAAAAGGCTGTATGGCCTAGTGGTTACGACGATCGCCTTGGGGACCGGGGGTACGTGGGTTCGAACCCCGACTCGGCAAGAAGTTTCTTTTCTTTATTGGTATCACCATTTTCCTCTTTTTTCATAACTGTTTGGCGGTGCGGTCGGTTGTGCTCCGGTGCCACGGCGGAAGCCGCGGTGCCGGGCGCCGACGCGAAGCGGCGGTCGTTGGGGTGGTGCGGAGCGCAGCGTAGCAACACCCCAAATAAAAAAATGCTGCTCCAGTCGGGTAGACTGCTCCCTCCCTGATAGCGAGATTATATTTGTATCACCAAAACAGTGATGCATTTATTTAGGAATACCATCGAGCCCTTAACATCAGCAGCACTTGTGCCCAGTCACCAACAGCCCAGCGTGTTCTTCGTTCAAAGGCCACCAAACAGAGAGGAAGAAAAAAAAAGAAAATGGTGATACGTCATCGAGGCGAGGCCCCGCCCCTGCACGGCTTTGTTGTGAAAACAGTCGCACCCCTAAAGACGCCGTGGCCACCGTCGACTCGGCGCATGCACACGCCGTGTCTCCCTTCCACTCCTCCGCTCCCACCTCATGCTCTCACTGTAGCCTCCTCCTCCACTTTCCTCCTCGCACGCACTTTCACTTGCCGCTGCGCTCCGCGGGGGCTTTTATCTTTCGCTGTGCTCGTTCGCTTGGTTACGAGGTATTGCAACGCCGTCGCTCAACACAGCAACGGGCGCCTAAGAGCTGCGCCGTGAAACTCTTTGAGCCGTTTGATGACACCCGAAATTCCTCCCCTTGCACTAGCAGAGGTGGTATCTTGACAGACTGTGACGGAGTGATCATGCGAATCAATTAACGTGAATATAACCTTCCATCACAGAAAAATAAACAAAACTCACGTCCTGCGTTCTGACATGCTGATCCGATGCGGTAGATGACATTGTCGCACGGCTGGTACAGCTGGACATAGTCGACGGTATCCGCGGCAGCTCGCTCCGAAGTCACGCACGTCAGACCGGCTGCAAAGATTGTGCCTCGCGTCAGCATGGTACCATTTTGCGTCGGTGAGCCAGAAAACATCGTCATTATGCAAGCGCTTGCGACTTCAATACGTCAAGGTTCGCGTTACTCTAACGATTTCAGTTCATCGCGTGGGAACGCCAACTCAACGAAAACCTAACCGGACAGGCTTTTATCTGCTGCCTTTTGTCAAAGCTGTTCAAACTCATGCGATGTTTTAGCGCACAAGGAGCCGTTGCTGTGGTCATGCGTACCGTAAGGCCTGACAGAATCACCCAGTCATATCAGATATTACGCGGTCTATAGCCGCTCATATCTTACAACTAGGGGCCTGTATTTACAGAAAGATAACTTACGCTAGAAATTTTCGTAAGAGGGAGCTTTAGCTAAGGGATCCCTATAAATATACATGGGAAAGGAGAAATGCTTTTTTCGGCAACCACAGCACCAAACCTGATGAAGTTTCTTGCATTAGGAAGAAAAATTTATGATGTTGTGACTATTGGAAGCAAATTTTCCATTTATTTTGTTTAATAAAAATTGTCGAGCATCGCAGCTTTTCAGAAAATGAAGCTATCAAGTTTGCAACTTCGCAACTAAGCAACTCTGTCATTTGCATCTAATAGCACATCTAAAGCGGAAAGAATTAATGTATAATTCACTGTTCTGCAGTCTACTGTTAGTATATGTATGTGACATTTGCAATACATTTGTAAACAATTAAACCATTTCACGTAAGATATCAATTTATCTATAAAATTTGTGCGCTTCGGATGCTCTAACGAATGCAGTTTACAGAACTGCGATATCGTTTTTTCGTGCAGAACTACGAATTCGTAAACGTCATGCTTCTATTTCATTCCAACATTTAAAACTCGTTTTACCTTTTGAAAGCTTGTTTCAAAACATTCAGGCTTTAAATCAATATACCGCTTCCACCAGCCACTAGCATTTAACTTTCTTTCTCGTATGCAACCAATTTCATATAAAATTGGCCCAGTGGTTATCACAGAAAATCGCTTCTGCGTTTTAGAAGTATTTGAATAGGCGGCATCGGAGTTGGGCACGAGCTAAAGCTTCCTCTTAAGAGCAGATGCTACGTACCCAACCGGGATGACGGACGCATTATTAGTGAAGGCGACCACCCAATTGAAAACCACACTGACAAACGAAAAAAACATTTTTTATTCCACTACAGGTGAGCCAAGAGGAAGCGAATCCAATCCGCAATGTCTTGGCAATCAAAAACAACCACACAACAGTTTTCACTGAAGTGGGAGCTATGCCTGCCAACATATTACCCAACGCTATTTCTTAGCGCGTGTAAAGCCTACGCAAAGGCTCCCGCTTCAGCGAGAATTGCACCGATAATCACCAATAAATCCTGAATAAACGCAATTCGCTTCCTCTCAGCTTGCCTGAACCTCAAGGCAAATGAGACTAGCCCACTATTTTCTGAGATCGTTCCGAGATTCTGGCGAGAATCGGCTTGCTACAAACGGCATATTGGGTGCCGACAGATTGTGTTTACTTGGACAAATGTGACACTTGGCGCACAGATATCGCCAAGACAGTCGAATCCGCCTACTGAAAGGAATATCTGTTCCTCAAGAGCATGGGCACAGAATTGGGAAAGAGGTCAACAAATTTTGCACCCAAGGGCAGGGTAATTAAAAGTGTAAGTAGACAACCAGGACTCATCAGAAATAAAATGAGAGAAACAGAAACAGTAAATTGGGTGCAAAGGATGGAAAAAAGAAAGAACATGGTGATGTACAAGAATTGCAGGGCAGAAATTAGAAAGGGAAATCTGTACAATACTACCAAGGACAGTGCCTTGGTTTTGAGGTCCGAGTTGGTTGCCGAAGGATAACAACATACCGGAGCAAATATTTGGAACAGGATGAGGTATGAGTCTGTGGCAGCAAAAATCTCAGGACGACTCAGCATATCCTAAATGGAATGTGAAAGTATTCACTCAGCGAGACATGTAGGTAACGTCCACCCTTCAGAAGCGCTGGTAATTAAAGCAGACGGAACCATCAACCGGTTAACAGTCGAGATAAGCAAGAGACGTTTAGAGTATTGGTGGAAAATGAGCAGGCAAGAGGTTGTTAAGACCGGATCCGTTAGAAGCGTTGGTCAGTACATCAAATCCAGTGATATGAATATTTTATATCCCTGTAAAAATTTATTATTTTGTCAAGATATTGATCGTGACCGCCTCTTCCACAACGTGTGACGCCAGCATGATTTCGGGTTCTACATTTGTATTGGACTTCGCATATATTTGAATATATTTTCGAGGTTATATTTTTAAGATGCCTCCTGCTTTATGCTTTGACGATGGCGTTTCAATTTTCCGAGGTAGCATTCAAGGGCCGTGTGCGAAATTCTAAAGTCTAATAATTTGTTTCTCTACTTCTTACTTCTTTCTTTATTTAAGAAAATCTTACAAAACTGCCAAGAGGGTCATGGCTAAATGCGAACAGTTGCCTGAATAAAGGCCGTGACAACTTTAGAGTTGCAGTAAAGGCAGAACAAGTCTACAAAAGCACATAGAAGTTGCATGTGTAACGTCCCTTTAACTATGTGCAGCAGCGGGTGGCGTGCCTTCTTACGTCATCCATAGTGTTTCTACAGTCCGCTTACCATACAAGCTAGCGTCGTCGTTTCCGCCATCATTGCCGTTGGTGTCGACGTGAGTGACGTCGTGAGCGTCGTCTTGGGCAACCCTTGGGGGTTTATTCTCCGGAAAATTGAGAGGAGGCAAACTCATCGATATTATCGTGCCTTCCGTGACTTCTGCTCCGCTTTCGGTGGCTGAAACGTGACAAAACAGTGTCAATCATAGAATGTGTACATTTGGGCCCGATATCGTAAACGGCGGCTCATCGTTCTTTCTAACAGAAGGCGTTGTATATCCTATCCGCCATCGTTCCTGTCGCCGCCTTCGTGGCTGCCGTACGATCCAGCTCGGAAGCTGGTACAACGTCATCTGGGGTTTCTTGGCGCCGGCAGTCTGCGCCTCCGTCGTTACGCCTTGTCCCGTTCTTAATACTCATTCTCAGAACCTTCAGTCGTGACTGAAACGTGACACCCTTTCCGCACAGTCATAAAGAAGCGGAATTGCGTTAACCATTTACCTGGAAATATCACTGTTGCGATGTCACACTGCCTACAGAGCAAATATAGTGACCATGAACAACTGCGCTCACCATTCCCTGAGTTACAAGTACTCGCGTAGCTTATATAAGCTGAAACCATTCACAGCGCGAAACGACAAGAACACACAGAAAAGTTACACGGACTGCGTGTTCTTATCGTTTCGCGCTGTAAATGGTTTCAGTATGGAATACCAACATTCCCAATGTACCGTCCTTTTGGAGTTATATATGCTTGCTCGGGAACGTATGTCTATACCATCAGCATAAATTTAAATGCGAACAGGAAATAACTGGCCAGAATAAGCAATTGCATCAATGTGTGACATGTAATTGCTCTGCAGCGGATAAATAACCATGAAGTAATCCCCAGTGTACGCTTCGAAGTCAGAATGAAGCAATTGTTACAAATGCACGTTAAGCTGTGAACGGAAGAACACAATCGGGTAGTTTCGCAATTAATCACATGTGAAGTTATGCTTCCTGTACATGACGACATGATGTACATATTCCACTTATGTTATCACTAAATAAATTTGATGAAATAAATAATATAACATTTCTAGCTATTAGATGCACTTATTTTTTAACCTGCTGCATGTTTCCTGTGTCGCCATTCCAATGCCGCTGTATGGTTTCGCTTGTTTTAATTCACTGTTCTAGGGAGGGATAATGGGCGTCGCCCGAACAATCCATTCCGTTTTTAAGCCATATTCCCTTCCAAGAACTTTTACAGATAAAGGGAACATTATTGAATTTGATATAACAAGTTCAAGGATGTGCTCGCACACAAGAACGGGTCTCACTGATTGGCCAGAGCACGGACACCCACCAATCAAAGTAACCAATGCACAGGCTAAACATATTAGCTGTCCATTCTTTGGTTAGCTTGCGTTGGTGCTACTTTACCCTGACAACACACCCAAAAGGGTTAAGAAAATCAACCCCGCACCATTCTCTTATTAAACATTGAAATGTACACGCTTCTTCAAGCTTCACTGCGAGCTCGCACACACACGCTGATGTGCCATTTCAAGAAGAGAATAACGTTGGTCGAACAAGGAATGTCGCTGCAGGCAATGTTGACGAGAGGACATGCCTTCATCAGGGCCCTGGCGAAGACACGTGCACTTATCTAAACGTCGGCTCCAGCGACATTCCTTGTCCGACCAATGTTATTGACAACGTCTGAAAAAGCATTTAGCCACGGTCTTCTGAATGTACCTCATCACGTTCTAGAAAACACTGGCCTAGCTTCAAGAAAGGCCCACTATAGAACTAAGGGTGCCATCTGGTTTTTACTTTCTGCCGACGACCGCTTTCCCGAACTCTCACTGTTAACAGTAATATGATCATGCTTTTGCGCATGATCATATTTTTGTATTCAAAAACTTGGACTGATACTTAAGCTTCGCCCTTAAGAGTGGAACGCCATAACGGCAGGGCGGGGCAGAGCAACAGCTTATAGCCCCGTAAGTCAGAGGCTACAAGCAGTGACTCATCAGTCGATCATACACCCGAAAACAAGGAAATATGGGTTTGTGTTTTAGTTTCCGTGTAACAGAATTATGTTTTCTCGTATATTTCAAATTATTTTCTTGTTTATTCAAAATACAGTCCGAAGCTATAATGTCTGTAAGGCTATGTTAGGTCGGACATTACGAATTTTCTGATGCATTTTACTTTGAGAGTTCCAATTATTTCAGCAAGGCCTATGCGTCACGAGGAGGGCCTGCGTGGTCGTGGTTCGGGATCATTTTTTTTTTTTTCTGAAGCACAAAGCCGCCGGCGGCAGACGCCGACCGCGGATTTTCTACGACAGTGAGAATGCGTTCTTATCAGATTTGCTTGTACGATGCGTTTGCAGCGGGGGCAACAAGTCGAGCTGCTGCGCCAAGATTATTATTACGTTAGATTATTTTACGGCGACAGCGTTAAGGGCCCCGTGTCGTAGAAAATCCGGCGTCGGCGTGGATGTCGGCGTCCGTGGAGGAAAAATCATCCCCAATCACCCCGACCGTGCAGGTCCGCACATTATCTCGTGCTACACTGATTGGTTTGGCATAATCCTCTTTCCTAGCACACAGATGGTACAACGGAGTGATAAACGAACTTTTTATTATTTCTTACGCAGCTGCCAAGTATGCTGCAAGACTCGATGCAAGCACTATGTTTTTCCATAGGTCAATAAACAATAAATTCATGCTCATATTCAGCGCTCTCTTATCTTGTCTGTTTGTTTCTAACGAATAAGGCTATTGGCTAGAAGGCAGCACAGCATTATGAAGAAACAGCGAAAAAATGATAACACGTACAACAGAGGAAGGCAACACATATCAAGATTATGCTTTTTCTGCTTGCACGTGACTTCTTTTCTAGCTGCATACAGTGAAATTTAACCTGGGCCAACATTAATGGGCCCAATGAGGCGGTTCTCTCCTGTAATAGTTTCAAAGTTAACTTGAAACGCAAATTTAGCAGTTTTTTTTATCGCAGCTTAGATGTTCTGATTGATCATTGAGAGCTGAATGCTTCGTCAGACCTGACCCGATACTCAGTGAAACGGCATTTCACTGCATTCCGTTGCCCAAACTGAACTTGCCAATGCGGGAGACATGCTTGGGAGCGTTGCAAAAAGCGTTCTGATCACGCTCAGCAGGCAAACTCACTGAATACGATGGCGAGGAACACCGTTAGGCACATGGTTAGCACAAGAACGAATACTGTTATCAGAATGGTCGACGACCCGAGGATGGCGTCCCTGCACAAAGTTCACACAGCATAAATTTCACCATAAATTGGAGAGCGAAATGGCGAACAACACTGCTGTTGCATGCATCAGAAATTAGAGAAGACGGGGGGGGGGGGGGGGATAGGGGAAAGGGGAGGGGGGGGGGCTTCGTACTGCCACCGAGAAAGCAAGAACTCCTGGAAGCCGCTCCTGACAATAGGGCTTTGCGTCTGCTGCAATGGTTTAACCGCTGCCGCAGAGCAAGTAAAATGTTCTCGCCATCTCGGTAATTTCAAAACAACAGGCGAGCGAAGATTTCAAATATCACAGTCACGGGAAGAAAACATTGACGCTGACCACAAACTAATAATGACAAGACGTTACGGCGTCCAATTTTCCTTTGACTATGATTGACCAACCAGACGAGATCCATCACACCCGTGAGTTAATTCGAAATATCGAGCGCAGACGGCAGAGTCTTTGCTATTCAGTTCGTATATC
The DNA here is from genome assembly GCF_013339745.2 of Dermacentor silvarum. NCBI lineage: Eukaryota > Metazoa > Arthropoda > Arachnida > Ixodida > Ixodidae > Dermacentor > Dermacentor silvarum. The sequence goes on from NC_051163.1 coordinate 25,401,549, forward strand.
AAAGCCGACCCAATTCACTATTTAAAAATTTCCAATATTCGTTTTTGTTCGAATATAAAGGATAATAGCAATCTCGAGGCAGGGAGTGTGATGCAAACTAGCACTGTTTCGGATGATTTTGCCGCAAGAGCCACGCTTGCTGCGCAAAGCGAACGCACGGTGCAGATGCTGAATTCACTCGAATATAGCTGCACCCTTCATATCTAACTCACCGCGAAAAAAAAAAAGTAAATAAATAAACACGAATATACGTCGACCGAAAAAATGTTTAGGAAAAACTTTGAACATGACGCAGCTCTATTGACCATAAGCTCGGCTGCTATATCTCACCAGTCGATGGCACAAGCTGCATCCTCGTCGGAACTGCCAGAGGAGTCGTGCTTGGCATGCACCGGAAACAACGTCGTCATCGGCGCCGTCGAGTGCGTTAGATATGCAGCATTTCTTAAAGCAAGCGTGGATAATCTTCAGACTAACTTTACGGCATGCACGACGAATAGACTCCGCTAGCTCGATGCATCAGCTAGCTTTGTTAAGGAATGTAGGTCGATATTCTTCGGTCACGAATACAGGTCGAAAGCTCATTTTGGGTAACAGCTTTCACAAAAGAAAGAAAAAGGTCGGCCTGTATTGGAATAAATACGGTACCTCTTGCTCGATAATTTATGGTCATTCATGACAATGCCTCCCAGAAAATGTTGCTGCGAGTATAGGGCTGAGCAATTTATGATATGGGCAGTCTCACCATGCTTGCACCCTATTAAAAGAACGTATACGCACTGTCTCCTTGCTACATTATTGTCGTTGTCATAGTCCAGCAGGTTACTGACAGCAGCTGTTTGTCATTTGCAAGCTCTTCAGCAGATGGGACGTCTACTAATGAGCTGCATTATATGTATGCGTAATAAATGCTGTAAATGGGACTTTATTTAGCAAGTGAACTCCGCCATTAACATTATATTTCACTTTACTCAGAAATGAGAAAATATTCGGCAATTGAATCATGTTAGAAAGCCGTTTCTATCGAATTAGAGTATTCGATTGAATTCGGAAATATCACTATTCGAACATATTGCCAAAATTTTATCAATTAAAATGTAAGCGTCCTCCCCTAGGGTATCAGACAGCTGTACAAAACCTGAACACCACCTGGGTTTCGCTAAACTCGCGAAGACGACAAAAAGCTCTGTTGCCTCTCAGGAGCCGGATTCAATCGTGTGTTTCCACTTTCTTAGTTTACTTGCCATACCCCATCTTCCGGTGTGTAATACGCATTTATTTCTACAATTTTCGGCGAATCGCCTAAACAACCGTGCGTCTTATATATAAAATGTACCCTAAATAAAATAGGACATGCCACATGACTGCAATACCGACAAAGCGAAAGTCTAAAGCACCTCGGTTTTGATAGAGTCACTATAACGGGATCACGTGGTAGCAATACCGTAAATAGGTTTTGGTAGGCTGCCTCGATGCCAGCGCCGCCGGTGGTGGAGGCGGACATCGAGGCACCCTAGATTTTGGCAGAGACACGGGCCACGTTGCGCAATGCACCGTAAAGTACCACAATCATTATTTGCGAAAATGGCAGCAGAGGATGATACCAGCTGCCACGCTATCTGCGGTATCGGGTAATGCGTTTGCCCTGTTCGTCCTAGTGTTACGTCGTAGCGTTGTCCGTGTCTGTTGTTTGTGTTCTGGCGATGGTCATCGCACCACTGTGACATGCCGCTTGTGAAGACACACAACAGCTAAAAGGCAAAGTTCAAGCTCACTGCTGTGGAATATGCGCTTCAAAACGGCAACCGGGTGGCAGGCCGACATTTCAACGTCACTGAGAAGACGATTCGCGACTGGCGGAAATCTTCAAGCGAGATACAGAAAATGTAGCAGTATCTCGTTGCAAATTGTTTATCTTTGTATAAGACGCGGGCATTAGGGCAAGGTGCGTCTTATATAAGAACCTTTTCGTAAAAATGGCTGTTCATTTTCGGAGGTACGTCTTATACAATGGCGCGACTTGTGCACCGAAGAATGCGGTATAATACACTCGAGTAAACAAAGCTGCAAGTTCTAATAAAGCGTCACCAAATCTCCTCATGAGGTCGTAATTTACTGAGCAAGAACTTACAAGGAGCAGGACACTTACCCAGCGTTCTCTGCAAAAAAAAAAAAAAAAAAAAAAGAAACACGCAATGAATACAGGTTGCAACGCGGCAAACTTCATTTAAAACCACGAAGTCTAAACCTAGTGTTTCACTTAACTTGGGCCAAACATTAAAAATATGCAAATGCTACGTAGCTGGACAGAGCCAAGGTATTGTCTGCCATCGCTTGGAGATACTCAGATTATTATTTGCATTCGGCCTAATTAAATAATTAGCAATAATTACTGAATCATCATCTCAATTATTGCACTTAGAATAAAAGTATAAATTAGAAAATTGTAGAGCAACATGAGAAACTTCCAATACAGTTTTGTGTTGGTCAATACCTACAACATAAAAGTGTTTTTCCGAACGTGAAAACGCCCGCGAATACACGCAAAGTGCTTCGAGTTAGCAGTCGCGCGGCAATCTTGCCTTATGTAAAAAAATACTTTGAGTATCTCCAAGTGACCGCAGACAACATTACCTTGATTCGGTCGAGCTACGTGGCATTTGGATATATTTACTGTTTGGCCCAAGTTACCTTAAACGCCCTGTGTATAGTTAAGGAGGAACGTTATGGCATATAAACATCGACATACGGTCAAGTCTCCCCTAGCAGGCATAAATGCCTCAAATTCGGAGTACCGGTTATGAACATTAAGAGCAAAATTGGGGCCTGTATTTCGCGTACCGTTTAACCATATTTTTATTATACGCGCAGCATGCTTAACGTCTATGCAGAAAATGCATATACATAAAAGAACCAGGAACATAAACCTACGAGCAGGAAGAGTGACAAAAAAAGAAAAAGAACAAACACAATCGTCACTGAGCGACATGACACCCATCAACTGGTATGCAATACATTAAACGTGCTTTTCAACAAAAAGCACCCTCCCTACTTTCTCATAGCATTTTACATCCCTTGTAACTTATCTAAAACACAACTTATTTTCACGCATAGGCTTTAGCACCATGTGTTTCGTTGTTGGAGAGGGAAGGCGGCAGCTCAAGATTGCGGCACTAAAACGCTTCCCTAAAATAATTTATCGTAGGTGAAATAAATTTAATTCTGTGGTTATACGGGCCAAAACCACGATATAATTAATTATAAGGCACGCCATAGTGGGGGGACGCCGGATTAATTTACACAACCTCGGGGTTCTTTAACGTGCACCCAATACACGGTACAAAGGCGTTTTTGCACTTTGCCCCCATCTAAATGCGGCCGCAGTGGCTTGGATCTCATCCCGCGCCTTCAGGCTTCGGGTGTCTATTATAAAGTAGGACTATGTAGAATTGACAAGGCTTGGAAACTAACAGGGCAATTTTATTTTATTTATTTATTTGTACATACTCCAGCCAAACTTTGGCTGTAGCAGGAGTAGGAAAAGAACAATCAATTTTACATATACATTACAACTGTGAAATAGCAGTGAGAAATTCATCTTAAGGGCACTCGCGTACATTTCCGGGCAAAGCATTCCAGCACTGAATCGTGTGAGGGAAAAAAAAAAACTGCACAAAAACAAATGTGAACGAGAAGTATACGGAATAATGTTTAGAGCATGATATTGTGGAGTATTAGAGGGGGCTGAAAATGAAATGTACTCCTGAGAAGACCAACGTGGTGAATTTACGTAATTGTGGACAAACTTCAAACAATCAAAGTGGCGACGTTTCTGGAGTGTGATTTAGATTCATGTCAGAAAGGTTAGAAGAGGGTGAAAAATATCCATCATAACGACGACAGATGAACCTAACAGCTTTCTTTCTGTACTGACTTTATCTAAAGCCTTGACGTCTCTCCTATGATGGGGATTCCATGTGATAGAGGCGTACTCCAATATCGAACGTATTAGGGTTATATAGGTTATCAGTCTAGTGTGTTTTGGTGCGATACGGAGCGCGCGCTGCAAATAATCAATTTGCTTGGAAACCAACATACCGACGCCCATGCCCGAGTCATCAAAGGAAGGTTGCTGTGGAGGTACTGCAAAAGAAAATCAGCGAGCTGTCATAACGGTAACCGCCAAGCCAACCGGGCTGCGCATATCATATGTGACAGCAAGGGTCAACTCACGGGCGTCGGCGGGAACGTCGGGAAACATTTCTGCAAAGCAAGCATTCAGGGCAGTCAACGCGAGATTGTGTTGACACGTGACTAACAATCTGACCACCAAGCCAACAGGGCTACGCATATCATATGTGGCAGCAAGAGTCAACTCACGGGCACCGGCGGGAACGTCGGGATACATTTCTGCAAAACAATCATTCACGGCCAGTCAACGCGAGATTGTCTTGACACGTGACTAACAATCTGACCACCAAGCCAACAGGGCTACGCATATCATATGTGGCAGCAAGAGTCAACTCACGGGCACCGGCGGGAACGTCGGGATACATTTCTGAAAAACAAGCATTTACGGCCAGTCAATGCGAGATTGTGTTGGCACGTGACTGTGACGACACAGAGGTGCGCAGCTAAGGAATAACGAACACAGCAATCTTTCATCGCAAGACTTGAGCACCCTGAATGGATGCCTAGACGGTGGGTATAACGTCGAAATCTTGATAACAGTAATGAGCTTCGTAGCAGGGCCCACGGCATATCGTGCCTTCGGCAAACACGCACTGCGATAGGCAACACAAGCGCAGATAGTTTTGCTACACCGCAGAGCTCTCTTCGGTTTGGACAACTTAGGTGTAGTTAATAGACAGTTTTAGTTACACGTACGTGGAGACTTCACGTACGCAAACGTGAGCAGTCTACGTACCTTACGTGCACGCCATCTGAAACACTTTTAGCTACACGTACGTGACGCACCACGTAGCTACATCTATCGGGAAATATGAACACTGCGGTAGCCAATTCAATTCAAGATGAGTATTTCAGCCAAGCCAGTGATGTGCATTGATGCGTGCCGGTCCTCGTCTCCGCAGTGCCCGGAAGTGTGTTGTGCAAGCGTTATCTGCTGTCATCGTTGACATGGAATGAAATAGATGACCAGTCATCCTGTCGCCGTGTTTCCAAGCAAGCCATCTGCGCGTGCTCAGCACGCTATCGCTTGTTCGTGGTCTCGCGAAACTCCCGCGCGAATCTGTCTACGTGCGCAAGAAACGCACGCAAAAAATCGAATCTCACGTACGTCCGTGAGACCAGCGCGCGGCCGCTACGTTCTGCGCATGCGCACTGCTTACACGTAGAAGCTCTACGTACGCAAAGCCTCTACGTGCGTGTAACTAAAACTGTCTAATAAATATTTGCTATTGTGGGAGCCGAGAAGACTTGATCGACGCCGCATGTAATCTAGCGAAATTGCACAACCCGTCCGGCCTTTGCAGATGATTTTGAAAATGAAGCACGGAGTTTAACTCTTAGATATCATTGAATAATACACGTACCCGTATATTATTCGGCACAAAGTAGCAGAAGATGCCCTTCCCACTTAAGGCCAACCTCCGTGCAGCGAACGTTCGCGACGAATTTCACGTGACGAGAAATCCAGCGCGAAGCGCCGTCGCGAATTCGTCACACCACACTCCATGCAAGCAAGAACCGGCGAACGGCGCCAACCATGCGGTCGATGCAGCCCGCGAGGAATCATTGCGGCCAGACGAGATATTGTCACGTAGTAGTGACGCTTAAGAAAACAGTCGTAAAACTGTGTATGACGAAACTGATTCTTTATTGGGCAAACCTGTGCCCACAAAAGCAAGCTATACTCAAAGCACAACGAAAGCGGCGAACACAGTCGGCGGTCGTCGAAAATCTGAGCAGCGGCGAAACGCGTCGGCTTTTATACCTGAGTCATCGAAGGTTCCAGATTAATCCCTGATTCCCGCGGGTCTTCCAGAAAGTTCTAGACAATTCGCGTCGGTCATACAATCAGATAACATAAGCGTCGGTGAAAAGAGGCAATGGAAAGAAGCATCGGTAACGTTCTAGAAACTTCTGATACAGGCGCGTCCTGCGCCGAGCGATAACGATAACATTTGTTAGCCGGTGAAGAGCTGTCACCGGTGAAAGATAAACAAGTACACGTGGCAATATAGACTACGAAAGCGGTTAGCGAATGAAAGCAGAAGGCAAAACAGCGCCCAAATCAATGTTTCTACAAGTAAAATAAGGCACCTGACCTGAACAAGTGCGTACAGTAAGTGTTCGCTGTTAGCCGGAATCTATTTAGACTAACTTTTTTTTTGTGCATGTGAATACGCGGCACGTCGGTATTTCGCCAATACTTATCCCTCGTCTGTCACCCTGCGTTTGTTTACAGCTCTCTCCGCTCGCGCTTTCTCCCGCCAGCTTCCGCCTTGGAGCCTGCCCTGCTGTCGAGGAAACACGGAAAGTTATTAGACAGTTTTAGTATAGCGTACGCAACTAATAGCGTACGCTATACGCTATAGTACAGGGTACGCTAAGCAGCGCATGTTTATTACAGTTTTAGTTGGCCTGCGAGATCTTCCGATCTCAAAGGTTATCTGCCATCGTCACGCGTATCTCTCGATTTCACCGATGTGACGCTGACATATCGAATGTTTCCCTCGTTAGGCTTCATTTCGTTTGAAACGAGAAGCGATCTCGAAAACTCCACAAGGTTATCCGTAATATACTGTCGTCGAAGCGGCCTGAGACTAAGCGAAAGCCGTTTACGCAGTCATTTGCTACGAACGAAGCGAATTCTACAATAGCCACGCCAAATTCAATTCGAAGCGGGCAGTGGGGCCCGCCGCCATGTTACAGTAGCCATGTTTTACGTACGTAGCTTGCGAGAAGGCTCTTTTGTCGCTTAAGTAGCGAGCCGCCCATATGCCGCACCTACGCGATGCTTCAGCTCGCGTTTTTCTCGGATGTGCCAGTGAACTACGCCCTGCAAACTTCAATCAAACGTCTTTTCAAAACACGGCGGTACGCAAGGCATCATGTTGCGGGTATGCATGGGCCCGAGCATCATCGGGAAGCGAAGCCTCTAACTACATAGACTACACAAAATAAGCAGTGACCACATATTATTAACTAGAACATTGAGGCAGAACAACCAACAAGGAGGTGAAACAGCGCTGGAAAACAAGCGTTTGAAACGAAGGTAGGAAATAGCCGAACAGTAAACCAAGCGTCAACAACCGAAACTCCCGTCGACGGGCGACCGACGGAAGTCAACCTCTGCGCTGTGGTCCGATTGGTCCACGCTCTCCGCCGCGCGCGACGACTTCCGGCGGCGGCGGTTCGCTGGGCGGCGAATATCTGGAGAGAGTGGATCGGCGGCGAACAGTCATTTTTCTGACGTCGGGCAGCGAGCGGCCGTCGCCGAGCGGCCGCCGCCGAAAGTTCGTCGCCTTTTCGCTCCATGAAGGTTGGCCTTATAGCTTCGTTCAAGGTATAAGCGCATGACAACAGTCCGGGTATGATGGAGCCTTCGAGCTCACAGTATGGTAAAGCATAGTGCTTCTCATCACGCCACGCAATAACTGACATTAATCACTCTACTAGATCAACAGAATGAATTGAACATAAAAGCAAAAGAATGCCACAAAGAATGAAATTAACTGACTACACTAGTAAATGTACGACTGACTCTGAACAGCGGCAATATATCGTCGGAGCAGGCTCTCGCACTGTTTTCGACCTAATGGCTCAACGATTTACGAGGAAGCTCTAGCTCGGACCCAACTCCGACGCGGCCTATTCAAATACATGTATAACGAAGAAACGCTTTTCTGAGATTTTCCTGGACCAATTTTAATGAAATTTGGTGCATTTGAGAGAGAAAGTTCTAGTGACTGTTGAAAGCGGGATTTTGATTTAGGGCTTGAATGTCGTTAAAAGAATTTTCAAGAATTAGAAAGCAGAACTAGAAATTAGAAAAATATAGAACCACGAAGTTTACAAGTTAATAGCTCTGCATCAAGAAATCGCTGTTCTGTAAATGGCATCCATTAGATCATTTAAAGCGGACAAATTCGATATGTCAATTTATATCTTACGTCAAATTGTTAGGTTGTTTACAAGACAAGGGTTCTGAAAAAGCTGTATTTCCATATCACAATTGTTTTTAAAATTCATGTGTAATATATATGTTTTGTCCGCTTTAGACGTACTATTAATGCAATTCACCTAATTGTGATAACGTTTTTCATTGCTGAGTTACAGAGTTGTAAACCTGATAGTTTCGTTTCTTAAAAATTTGCCAAATTTCGCCAAAATTCGCCAAAGTGCCTCGAACGGCCAGTCGGGCGGCAAATGTGCGATTATTCGTGGGCTTCTTTCACACTCGGAAAAACACTTTTATGTAGCACGTATTGAGCAACAGTAAGCTGTATCGGGAGTTTTTCATGTTGCTCTACAATTTTCTCATTGAGACTCATCATCTAAATGTAACGTTTGAAAAGTTCATTCATTAACACTAATTATGTAATTAGCCGGAATGCAAAAAATAATCTCGGTATCTCCAAGCGACGGCAAACAACAATGCCTTGGTTGTGTGCGGCTACGTGGCATTTGCATATTTTTAAATATTGGTGCATGATAGTTGGGACACCCTTTATTGGGTGTCCCAACCTGCTGGCTAACCTGCTATTTTCTTTTCTCCCATGCGCTCTAACATCACCATATAGCCTTGCGGCATGAAACTTATGCTGCTAACTGGGCAACCTGACCTACTGCCAGTGGTGACGGCGAAAACGTGGCCTCGCCTATGATAACATATGAAGAGATCACGGGAGACTATGTTTAATCAAACCTGGAAATACTATCCAATAGGAACATGATGTCACCCTCGAGATCGTCACTAGCGCCTTTGTAGCGCACGCCCTCAAAAAAAAAAACTATTATAAAAACACTGTTGTGTTTCTATTGACTCTATGTCGCCTTCAATAAAATGTCTGTTGATATACAATTGAATATCATGCAGCAACTCTAAGTGCGGCGCGCAGGTGCCACGCGACTCAAATGAGTGAATCAGCGTCAATGAGCTATGCAAATTAGTGAACGAGCACACTGGCATGGTCCGAGTCATCGTTGAAATAGGGCGTATGGCATAGCGCTGTACTGAAACAAGTGTGCAAAGAGAGAATGGACCTGGGTAGTTTTTCTGAAGCGAAATCACCCTTCAAGTCTCGCCATTTCTCACATCGTATTTTGTGGGCGCAATTAAAAATATCGAAGCAAAAATTGCCAGCTCACCTGCCAGCCTTGCTTGCTTCTTTGCTTGCTTACTTGCTTTCTTGCTTGCCTCCTCGAGTGGCTCACACCCACTATGGGGGATTGGCGAAGAATCGGGTGATTTGAGAAAATGGTTATCCGAGATTAAAAAGAATCACTATTGAGAAATTTTGAATGACGAAAGGAATGAAGTCAGATAAAATTTAAGAATTTAGCAAGCCAAATCGCCGTGAATCAATTATATACCCCAGAACAGCTGCACCAACACCCCTATGACAATGTCCCAGAGAAGCGGCTCCCAAAAGTAGAATATCGAGAATCGTAATATTAAATTAGCCTTGGCTTTTCTTGGCTGTTTTCTTTTACTGATGGCTCCGACCCACAGTGCTGTATTGACCAAGGCTCACAATTGACATTAGAGGAGGCGTTTAATACTTACTAATAACGACATAAATATTTAGAAGAAACCAAACGATCGAACAATATTAGTACGGCATTTATTAATGCCTAAGAGAGAGAGAGAGGTTTATTTGAGGAAAGGCAGAGAGGTCGGCCTGAGCTATTGAGTCTGAAAATTTTCTTGAAACAAGTAGGAATTTGTCCACGCCAGAGCAAGCATCTCTACGGCAAGCGTTCCCCCCCTCTCCACCCCCCCCCCCCCCGTGAAAAAAAAATGCCCGGATTAATGTTAATAGTAATTTGTCTTATACTGAAATAAGAAAAAAATCGCGAGAAATCAGAAAAAAAGATCAATCATTTCAGCGTCTCCACAGAATGGATAAAAAGGGAAGGGTGTCAGATCATCCCGCTGAGGACAAAGCTTAAGACATGCAACCGACAGCGTACTCGGGTATTAGAGTAGCTGGCTAGAGGGGGAGGGGAGGGGGGGGGGGGATATAACTTAGGCCGACCTCTGTGCTTTTCGAATCATTAAACTTATCTCTCTCTTTGGTTTGAATTTCCTTTTATCATGGCACATACCCACTGCCGGGTATTGGCCATGATTTGGATAGTATTAGGCAATTGCGTTGCTACTAAAATTAGGACAATTGTTTGGAATTAATAATTTATAAAACGTCATGCAAATGTTTTTTTCTTTTTTTTTTCTTCCTCAAATGACGCTTCTCCTCGCAGGTATGGTGTGGACCCCCTTTAGTTATAAAATAAACCTAATTTTAAACACCATTTATTTGACCTTACTTAAAGGAACAAGAGCACACACACACACAAAAAAAAAAAACGAGGGAACAGAAAGGAGACAGGACAGCGCTTCTCTGACAAATAAAATTCAATTATGCGATGAATACTAATCAACTATCCCAACATTGTGATCTTGATGTAGGTGACCTTCGTATTCATCCAGTACAGATATGAAGCGACTTCGTAAGGAGCGGCCAGACGTGTGAATGCGCAGTCAGACTGTGCACTGGGATAGATCAAAATTACTATGTATGGAAAGCGCCGAACCACGGTGAAGTTGCACTAGGGTTTGACCGACTTGTCGACAGCTGACCTTCATTGGTTTCCTTTGGTTTGGTTTACATTATTAGTGGCTCATACCCGCTTTCAGTGATTGCCACGAGACCGACCACTCGGGGCACTTTGCGTGTATTTGCGGGCTTCTTTGACGCCCGGAAAAACACGTTTATATAGCACGTATTGAGCAACAGAAAGCTGTATCGGGAGTTTTTGATGTCGATCTACAATTTTCTCACTGAAACTTTTCATCTAATTATAATTGTTGAGAAGTTGTTTAATTAGGATTAATAATGCAATTAGGCGGAATGCAAAAAATTATGTATCTCCAAGCGACGGCCAACAACATTACCTTGGTTCTGTCCAGCTACCTGGCACTTGCATATTTTTTTATGTCTTCGTGCATGATAGTTGGGACACCCTGCATACCCCTCCCTTTGTGTACCGACTGTTCCGTGATAGAGGTTGTGGAAAAGTTTCAAATGAAGTCTTTTTTCGTCGACCATCTAGCATCTCCCACTTTAATTTTAAATGCGAAGCATTTCTTGGCGAACATTTGCCACTTAGAGAGTATCTATCTAGCCACCTACGTCTTGGTGCTCTCATGGCCGTTTCGTTAACTTGGTATGTACCAAAATTGGCATAGTATGACAAGAATGTATAACGAACATAAATTATAGGTCATCAGATGAATTTCATGACATCCGTGTCATGTAGGTCATGAAACAACCGCCTACGTCTTCGTGCTCTCATGGTCGTTTCGTTAACTCGGTAGCTGCCTAAATTGGCATAGTATGACAGGAGTGTATGACGAACATAAGTGATAGGTCATGACGCAAATGTAATGACATGCGTGTCATGTAGGTCATGACATCGACATGATAACATAGATTCCCACAGGGCGTGGAATATGCCGGCTTTTTTCTTAACATTTGTCGCTCTTAAAATTTACACCACATTTTCTTAAAACTCGTTCCGGCCCGGTCGTCACCCCAAGTAACCACCATTTCTGAATTTTTTTCCTCTTGAAGTGCTCGAACACCGCATATCGACTTTCAAACAGCGCGCCTTTTGAAGCGTTTGTCATTCTGACGGAGATTGCATCACTTCCTTCAAGGCGCTATACACGATGAACCCGAGAGATTTTCCTTACCGAGTTGATAGCATGGGTTAACATGTTCTACAATTAGCTAATACTAAGCAAGCTAGAAATTAAGTGCTGCGCTCAATTACTACAGAGAGCCGTGTCGCTGAAGTTTGTGGTCACCAAAAGGGACCACCGCGCATGAAGGGTCTTAGATGGCTGGTAATATATCATTTTTTTCTTGGTGTTCCAGCGGAGGAGCTTGTCGAAATACCATCGGTATCTGACAGCTTCGCAGGGAGTGACGACCCCAGTGACAGTGATTCTAACTATGAAGCAAATGATGTAGCTGCAAAGAACGAGCAAACAAAGGCATGGCGCGAGAAAAGTAATTCCCGCTTTGTGTGAGTCGTCTGATATAGACGGCGACGAAGATGATGTTTCTCTCATGGCAAATTATCTTTTTCTTGTGAGGAAAGCATTGTCTCATGAAAAGTTCACTATTTCTTTCAATAAAAAACTGTTTCCCTCCCAAAATGAACTTCTGTGCATGACACAGTTCAAACATGCTGGGCGGCTAAATTGTAGTATTCTCTGCTGCTGCCATGCCGAATGGCTTACACACAGGATAAACACTCGTCAACGAACCCGCCGTGGTGGCGAATTGAAATTGGTATTGCACAGCTAAGCCCACGGTCGCGGAATTAAGTGCCGGCTGCGGAGGCCGCAATTCAATTCCGTTCCATGCAGGCATCGTGATGTTTTATTTTTTAGCTCCCGCACGCACAATCCTGGACAGTCTTCGCGACTTGGGCAGCCGTCACTGTTGGTCTGGTCTGGGCAGCTTGAAGGCGCTCAGGTTGAGTGGCGGGCACTGTGGGTACTGGTCCAGGTAGTAATAATCCAGGTTGAACACGGCCACCCCATACTTCGTCCGGTGCTTCACCGACTTGTCAGGCAGCTGTGGTTGCGTTGTTCATCATTTACCACAAACGTAAACTCCAGAACCATACTTTTTTTACGAACAGCGCGCAGCCGAAAAACAACACAAAAGAAAGGAAAAAAAGAAGACGAGGACAGACGCTGTCTGCTGTCTTTTTTCGTGTGTTGTCTCCGGTTACACGCTGTTCGTGAAAATATGCACAGCCAACTGGCCTGAATTCAAGCCTTATTCGATGCGAGAAGGTTATCATAATGACAGTGCATTAACACGTGAAAACTGCGCCTCTTGTGTGTTAAAAAAAATCTGAACTATCATCAAAACTCAAGGCAAAAGACTAATGTGTACGACGAGGACAATACCAAAGCGAGTACTGATTTGTGCGGTGTACTGCATAAGAAATAGTTAATAAACAGTAACGTTTTACAATGTCTAATGTATCTCGGTACGAGTAAGCCAAGTTCGTCCAGTAAATTGATGTGATGGTCACTGCTGTGTCTTAGCAGATGAAGAAATCGTGGAACTTGCCGACTGCGTTTGTGGACATCGAAATGCTGAACATGAAACATCAGCACACAAAATAATTCTTAATCTAGAGCAAATGAGAAAAATTGAGTCTGTTTACTTTAGAGAAATTTCTTTAGTTTTTGGGGAGATTTATTTATTTGCATATACGTCGGCGTTTCACTGGCTGCCGCTCAATCCTGAAATGAATTTTACAATCCAAAGCTTTAACGCCATAGAGTTAAGGGCCCCGTGCCACAGAAAATCTGGCGTCCGCGTGCGATGTCGGCGGGTGGAGGAGGAAATCATCCCCAACCACACAGACCACGCAGGCCCTCAACGTGGTGCAAGGTTTTGGTGAACAAAAATTGATTTTCTCGCAGTGAAATCCGTCAGAAAAATGGTAAAGTAAGACTTTACCATTCGGTGTCGGATTCGCCGTCGGATTGTTTACCAATCGGCGTCGAATTGCAGTTTTAATGTACGAGAAAACCTAATTCTGCTACGAGGAAACTGAAACACAAACCCCTTTTCCAGCATTTATACCAGACCTACAACCGCGCGTTCGGGTACTTTACTTACGAAAATGATATCCAGATGGTGCTCACATCCTAGGCAGGTTAGGGAGCCTACATGCAACGCCGTTTTAGGGTGGTGACAGCCTTTGTAAGGGCACTTGCCACCGCCAGCTAAATTGGCGGGTGAAATCTGGGGCACAAAATGGCGAAAGACCAGCCGACGACCACATTTCCTGCAACCCTTGGTGACGTGAAATTAATTAACTTCTTTTAATAAACTTTGGCCTCAGCAGCCACAGGCAAATGGCGCGTCTGCGCGCCATACACGGCAAGTCTACCTTTTAGTTAAACAGACTAGTACAGACAATCTTTATTACAGCACACTTCGAAAAGCACCCTTTATATATTATGTATACCTGGAAGGCAACGACAATGCGTAATGCAGTTCACATTCTTGGCGTGAGATAATCCTACCACGAGCATGCCATCGTGCCTTGTAACTTGTTGCTTTACATGTGTCGCACGACATGCAATAGAAGAGTAAGTTTGATGCGTTAAAATAAAAGGAAAATGCAAATAGTATATTAAAGATGTATGTAGGTTTCTTGAGCGCATTGTCGCGAATCTAAATTAAAGAAATTTAATAGATCGCGTGCCAACATGAGTACATCAGAGCGTGACAAAAAGCGGCAGAAAGACTGGGGCCCAAAATGGCTACACGTCAAATTTGGCGGCAAATAGCGGCCAAAATCTTGGTGTTGTCACCACCCGAAAACGGCGTTGCATGTAGGCTCCCTAAGGCAGGTAAGGGAGCCTACATGCAAGCGCCGTTTGCATGTAGGCTCCCTAAGGCAGGTCAAATTGGGACTTCGCCCTATATACGTGGACGCTGCACAGAAGAGCGCTCACACGTTCACAATTGCAGCTGTCAACAACGAAGGCCCGACAGTGAGCTCACGTAAAATAAGCGCGGGCTCCATTCACGGAGCAGAGGAAGCCGCGATTGCACTTCATAATATCGGACTCCATGTCGGCTATTACAAGTTACATGCAAAGGTCGGTAGGCCCACGAGCCTCCTAAATACTGAGCGAACCGGCTGGCAAGGTTACGCTTATCTGGATGCCGGCCCACTCTGGGAATGGCGGGAACGAAATGGCCCACCGTGCTGCCCGAGAATTAATTAACCGGGCGGTGGAGGCATTTCCGGGACCGCTACCAGGTGGAACGACATCCAGTCACAGCTACAATGAAATTGTCACCGCGTACAGGGAGAACCGGCGGATATATCCACCACCGGATTCTTTCCTTAGTAGAATGCAAGCCACGGATCTCCGCAGGGCGTAAACAGGTACTGTTATGTTCCCCAAAATTCTATCTTATCTAACCAAAGGCTACTATAATTCAAAATGTAAATATTGCGACATAGATCCAGCCGATCAGCATCATATTCTATGAGGTTGCAGGAATAATCCTCCCCCAGAAAATCTCTTGCGGCAAGCTCCCTCACAGGAGGCTTGGGACTCCGTACTAAATAAAATCTACTAACCCTCAAACCCAAGCCGGGCTGGCGGACTGGGTGGCGAAGGTCGCGGCCAGCTGGACGCCACTCTAGCCCCCTCTGCCTGATCTCGGCTTCCCCCTCCCCCTCCCATTCTCTGCAATAAAGTTTATTTCCTCCTCCTGGGACTTCGCCTGCTAATTTTGGACACGCGCGCGCGTCGGGGCAATAGCAAACAATTAATAAAATATTAAGAAAAGGTGCTAGGGCGTTCACATTTTAATATAAAACCACTAATATTGCCCCCGAAAAAACGTCTTTCCAGCAATGCATTTCTCTTTATAAGTGAAGCCAACTTTAAGGGGATCGGTGTAAGCTTGGTCTTTGTAAGCTGGCTTTCCCACGTTCAGTGTTGCAGTGAATGAAGCCTAGTTTCCGTATGCGAACGATGCGATGCGAACGGGTCCCGATAACGCTATCGCGTTCTAGTTTTAAAGACGAAGCTTAAGCGTCCTATACCTTCTTTAAAACGATGCTGTTAAGGAGTCACTCTTTGATGGTCGCGTCCGGTAATAGAAAAAAAACTTGCATTAGCCGTATGCTGTATGTGCCAGTGAAAGCGTGCGAAGGCGAGGGACGCGCGCTTTCACCTGGAGCGAACACACGGCGGAGAGCAAACGCGACTTCCCAGCGGAAGGGGAGCGGTGGGCGAGGAGGGCATTGAGGCACCCTAGACTTTGCGGGTGCGTGCCCACTTTCCCACTGCGGCGCATGCGCGCAGCCCTGCCGGTCTTCTCTGCCGCCTGTGATGCCGACTCTCTCTGGGCTTTCGCCCGCCTCTCCCCTAACAGTGTCAACAACGGCGTTTAGCCGTTCTGTCACGTAGCCAGCGTTTTGACAGCGGTTGTGTGCGGTCACATTAACAACGCGCACAACTGTTGTCGACGGCGGTGGCGTTTTGCCCGCCATCGCAACGAACGCGCGCGGCGTTGGTGACGTTGGAAAAGTTGTGAATGTATTAGCGCAGTGACGGACGAGTATACAAGCAAGTGGACTCAAACAAGTGCTAACTCAAACTCGCGCGGAAGCAGAGAGGCCATGTGATACGTACAGGATATCCCGTGTGACGTGTATGCATGTAGCACGGCCGCTGGATAAAAAAGTTGTCGCAGTTTCACCTGAAAGGCGAAGCATCAATTGCGATAGCAAATTTGTAGAGAGCTATACGGAGTAATGATATTAGCTTTATCAGCTGTATAAATTTGGACATGCAGCAGCACCGGCAACGCGCAGAACTGTTGTCGACGCCGTCGGCGTTTTTCCCGCGTTCGCTGAAAATGCCTGCGGCGTTGGTGACTGTTGCCGGAGCCTCTGATATAAATAGGTATTTGGTGCCGCAGCTAAACGTCGTCTCCCTTCCCTCCCCCTCCCCCCCCTCCCCCACGGCCTCTCGCGCGTCGAAAGAAGGCGCGTTTGCTCTACATATATGATGATTGTAAAGGAGGAAAGAGACGCCTACTTCTGCAGCCCTTAAGGAAGCACGGCGCAGAACGCGCGTTTGTTCTCCGCCGTGCGTTCACTCGCCGTGAAAGAGCGCGTCCCTCGCGCCCTTTCACTCGCACATACAGCGTTCGGCGGCGCGCGGCGACGATTTCATCTCGATTGACGTCGTACGGAACCTCACGGCGACGGCGACGGCGACGGCGACGGCAACGGCGACGGCGACGCCGACGGCAGAAATCTGCTTTTGAGTGTCCATATAATTGCTATCGCAATAAAAAAAAGGTGCGGCCTGCCGCGTCGGGCGCGTTGCAATGGGAGCGAATGTGACAGCCATAGTTGCATTGTCGGCCGCTTGGCTGGGCCGAACGGCGCTATAATAAAAAAACCCCGTTTCATACATCAGGTGCAACGCTGTGGAGGCTAGAGATACTTTTTGCAGTGGCTGCGTTCGCCCTTAGAAATAGTTCGGTGTTTATTGACCGATTTTTGTTAAAGTGTTCTTTATGTAAGTTTAGTTGTGAATGGAAATATGAATTTACCCTTAGAAACAAACAAACCATGTACTCATACCGCTGCTAACACGTTGTTTTAGATCAATTTGCTTTTCCTTGTTCTTTATTTTTGCAGCTCGTCGAGGCAGCCTCACGTGCAAGCTGGCGTGAGAAAACGCAGCTGGCGCGCAGCGAAGCATAGACGGAACGCGGGGAGTGATACATTTTGGTGAACGTACTTCTTGCGTAGCTTCCACAGCGTTGCACCTGAAGCGCGAGGGACGCGCGCTTTCACGGGGAGTGAACGCACGGCGGAGAACAAACGCGCGTTCTGCGCTGTGCTCCCTTAAGGGCTGCAGAAGTAGGCGTCTCTTTCCTCCTTTACAATCACCATGTATGTAGAGCAAACGCACCTTCTTCCGACGCGCGAGAGGCCGTGGGGGAGGGGGGGGGGAGGGGCAGGGAAGGGAGGCGACATTTAGCTGTGGCACGAAGTGCCTATTTATATCAGGGGCTCCGGCAACAGTCACCAACGCCGCACGCATTTTGAGCGAACGCGGGCAAAACGCCGGCGGCGTCGACAACAGTTCTGCGTGTTGCCGGTGCTGCTGCATGTCCGAGTTTATACAGCTGATAAAGCTGCTGTCATTACTCCGTATAGCTCTCTTCAAATTTGCTATCGCAATCGATGCTTCGCCTTTCAGGTGAAACTGCGACAACTTTTTTTTATCCAGCGGCCGTGCGTGTAGTACATAAATAAGTGCACCGGTCTCGAATAAAGAAATTTGCTGATGTTGGCGGTTGTGTGTTTCCACTTGCTATTCCGCGTCTGCCACTGCGCTTAAACAATCCCGTGTCTTAGTCTCAGGTTTATACAACAAAAGAGTTACTCTCGAAACCTCGTTTAAAAACAGCGCTAGTTAGAAAATGCAGGGACCTCGAACATCATACTGTAGCATACAGCCTAAATTTACAGACAAGGAAACACGGCGTAGGTTTGATCATTTTATTTACCCGCGTTGTCGCATTGCTGTTTGTTCTTTGTTTGTTCTGGAGGCATTTGCTTGTCTACAACCAGGTGTGATGTTAAGGTGTAAGCGTTCTTTCGCTTCTCATGCAGGTCAGCAGTTAAATTTAAAGGGATACAAAAGAGAAACACGAAATTAGTTCATATTGAGAGATATATATTTTGAACCCTATTTTCGTTATACTGCGCGGTAAAAGAAGTATTAATTAGACGATAAAGGTATAAAGCCCGAGTTTAAACTACGCCCGCGCTGATGTCAAAGTTCATGGAGTCCCGGCTATCTCGTGCGTCAACTTCCAGACTGCTTCGATACCAGTCTTGTTTCTTGCAGCATTCTTGGCGTACCGAGCATCCTGTCCAGATTAAAGTGGCTTATTGATATATCGCAGGAGGCTAATACACTGACAAAGTTCGAATAATAAGTTAAGTTTCTTGCCTGTTAATGCAGAACATTCCCATGCGAACTTTTTTATCTGTTTCTACAAGTGTATATCATAGGTATTTCCTGTGCCTCAAATGGATATTACAGTTGCTAGTCAGCCATTTGTCGCTTTGCTCCTTAGTCCTGTCTGTATGCTGATGCTGCACACGATGCAATAATCTTGAACCAACTAGCTCGGACGAAACGGTAATGGAAGTCAAGCTCACCAGTGAACTTGCGGAGGCTGTAGTGAGATATTCGATGACAACCGTGTTGGAGAACGAGGAAGGGACGCTGTGTCCATCTGGATCTGCAGACCCAATGAGCGAGCATCGCTGAAGTCAAAAGAAGAGACACAAAGAAAAAATGTCACAGTTTCGCCCTAAGGGCGAAGCAATGAATGCGATAGCAACACAGCAATGTCATACGAAGTAAGGTGAGCGGCTTTGGTAACAGTATGAATTGTAGTAAACATGAGCTGATTAAGTAAGCAGGTGTGCTGCGGCGTAAGTAGACCGACATGAAGAGAGACTCGATGACCACGAGAAGGCGCGTGTGAAACGGTGGTGTTGATGAGAAGCGCTTCCCGTGGGCAGCGCGCGTGCGAAGGGACACACCTGTAGCGCTGCACTGCCGATCCGGGCAGCATTACATGTGTAGCGTGCGTTGGAAAATGTGACCCGACTATTACTAACTGAATGAACAAGCGTGGTGTGAGCGCGCACAAACAAACATGAAGAGATCACACTGAATGACTGCAGACAACGACTGTCAAAACGCTGGCAGCAAGCATACGCCGCTGCGGGCGAAGGTACGTGCGGTCTATCGCTTCAACAGGAACTGAGCCGCGAATGCACGGCTCATAAAGGTGAGAGCCGTGTGGAGATAAGAGACGGTGCGGCGAGCGACGAGCGCGGTTGTTAGCAGAAGAAAAGTGCGCACCCCCCCCCCCCCCCCCGCTTCCTCCGGCGCTGGCTTCCCGCTTCCTTGCTTGCGCGCGGGAGAGATAAGAGACCGTGCGGCCGAGCGACGAGCGCGGTTGTTGGCACAGTAGAAGTGCCCCCCCCCCCCCCCCCCCCCCCCCGCTCCCTCCGGCGCTGGCTTCCCGCTTCGTTGCTTGCGCGTGGGGGATTGAGTGCGTTCGCTCTCCGTGATAGCGTGCGTCCCAGCACGCTTGCGCTCGGGCATACGGCGCGCGGTGAAGATTTTATCTATACGGAACCTCACGGCGACGGCGACGGCGACGACGACGGCGACGGCGACGCCGACGGCAGAAATCCGGTTGAAGTGTCCATATAATTGCTATCGCAATAAAAGCGAATTCTAAAAACATATGTTAACCATGTCTAACATTTATTATTATGTCTGAAATAGATTAATCTTATCTATCTATAGATTACAACGACGTACTACATGTGCCTTCTTGATACTTACAGAGGAACGGGGAACAAGGTTCACGCCCACGCAGCGGCTTCCACGTTTCGTCTGTTGACCGTCGGTAGTGTATAAAGCCAACGCTGCGGTCGTAGATATAGCGACGGGCAGGTAAATGTCTTCCATTAATTTAATCATGCTTTTCTGGAAAGTATTTAAGGAAATAAGGTTCCGTAGTGAAATCAAAACTATATAAATCGAATACGTTAAGAACTTGGGCCAGTTAGCGTAGCATAGTTAAGATTCCGGAGGGCCGGCGCTTATGTATATGAAAGGGCACGCAAAAAAATGCGGACATTCAGCTGACTAGCAACCGTCTACGAGTTTTTTTTTTTTCTTTCCTTGCAAGCTATAAGAACCGTAACAAGCAACAAAGAAAAGAAAGAAAGCTCCGTGTTCCAGCCCCACACCTTTTTTTCCCTTACATTGTTGTTTTTGGGGCTTTTAAACTTGAACGACACGAAACAATAAACGCATTGGGTTGCTAGTCAACGCAATGCGCATGTCGTGTTCCGTTTGCTTCGTGTAAGCGCCGTTCCTACAAAATCTGGAAAACAAAGTACTTCGCGCCGACTAAAGTTATGTGAAATATGCCGCAGGAAGCGCCCGAGATCGGACCCTAGGATAAACAGCCGTATGACCAGGGATTCCGCAGAACTGCTGTTCGAAGCATATGGATTTATGGGCACCGAAGACGAAATGAAGCCCTGCCCGTTTTCTTTTTATTGTGAAATATTCAAGGGGAAGTTCCCTGCTGCCATCATCATTTATTTCAGCAGCGAAGCTGTTTAAGCCAGCCGTAATTCGTGGTGGGTGTCAAGAAACTACCAAGAAAGAAAATAAAATAAAGTTGCTTGGCGCGGCGGGATTCGAGCCGGCGTATCCCCGGTCCCAAAGCGTGCGTCGTAACCACTAGGCTATACAGTCACGCTTCCAGAACATGCATTTATGCGAACCGTATGATTGCGTTCGAGCGTCGTCGTGTTCGTCCACAGCTGGCGCGTTCGTACGCGCGTGGTCTGCGAGGTGAAGAGGTTTTGCGCGCTATGAGAGCGAGAGAGAAATAGACGCATTCACGGAGAAGGTCTCCTGGAACGCGGTGTCGGCATTGGAACGCGGTGTCGGTGTAGGGAGCCTACATGCAAGGGCTTGCATGTAGTCGGCCTATGTCGGTGTTGCAAGCTGCGCTATGAAACGCGCAGTGACGGCCGCAAGTTCAAGACCCGTGAAAAGAAATTATCATCATCATGAGTAATAAGATGAAAAGTTCACGCGCACTTGCGGAAAATGCTGGGCTACGATCGCCGAGCTTCGCTGTTACAAGCGTTGCGCGGCCGAGTGCAAGGTTAGGCTTTTTTTTTTCATTGGCGGGTATGATGGCACCGTACGGCCGTCCTTTCAGCCCACCCACCTACCATGGTGCACAACTAAAATACAAAGCTTCTATGACCAAACTGCCATTATTCAATTCTATTAAAACATTCAATCGCTCGTCATTTCTTAGAGCGATACAAGTTCACTGACGATTACGATACGCCATAATGCAAAATTTGAGCCAAGCTCTATATTTATTTTCATTTCACGATATATTGGCTGGCGCAGGCAATCTGTCTCGTGCAGCACACTGCAAACGCAGCGAAGTGTGGCACGACTGCATCGTTAATCGGGAGATCGCAAGAGGCGGTGCGTCGGTGACGCGGTTCACAGCAGCCTCCGCAGACACACCTCCGCTGATGCTGTGCTTTGGTGACCAGACGACGCGCGTTACTCTGGCGCCATCTCGTAGCCATCGTCGCCGAAAAGTACGTCTTGTGCGGCACTATGCTTTTCGTCTCGCGCTTTCGCCATACCCTCCTCCTCCGCTCACCAGCTCATGGTTCCGCTTCACCTTCCCCCTCCACTTTGTTCATCGCGCTTTCTTTGGTATCGCTGTATTTCATCTAACGCTGCGCTCCGCGTTAGCTTTCATCCTTCTATCAGCTCATTCGCTCGGTTACGAGGTACGACGCCGACGCTCGCCGCAGAAACAGGCGCCTAAGAGCTGCGATCTAAAAAAGTAAGAAGGTACCGACGCACAGACAAGAAACTCAAAACTCCTTGGAACGTGGTGACTACAACCGATAACCGTTTTATACGTACCCTAAGATTCTGTACATTTGCGTTCTTTTCGTCTTGTGCTAGACTTGGTAGAATGTTTACGGACATCACCGTGCTAAAAGTGAAGCAAGGCCTACGTTCAGAGTAACTAATTACCAGGGGTCTAGTCGATTCACTGCAGGGATGTTATCATTTTAGACGCAAGGATTTCATATGGTCACTCTTCAACGTTTAGGCTTTATTGCTTGTGGATGCTATGGAACAGCCTGTATATGTCTGCACGTCTGCCCTTCTGTGAGGCTTCCGTTTGCAGTTCAGTTTCCGCTGCAGGTATGATGTATCCGTGGGCCAATTACCCCAGCGTGACGACCCAACGCAAGCACTTCTTCTTCTTCTTCTTCTTGCTGGGGTTTTACGTGCCAAAACCAGTACTGATTATGAGGCACGCCGTAGTGGAGGGCTCCCGATTAATTTTGAGCACCTGAGCTTCTTTAACGTGCACTACGACGCGACCCAACGCACGTATTATGAAGCATTGTTACAGCGCTAACGAAGACAATGGCATCAGCACAACATTCACAGGATGGGAGCTGAACATCAATTGGCTCTACTGCACAAAAGAATACATGCACTAAAGGTATACATGCATGTATTTAAAGGACACGCGTACACTTTGTGTGACGTCAAGGTGCACGTGACGTGAAGAACTTGTCTGACGTGCGGGAACGGAATCGCGAGTAAGTGTTCGGCAGATGCAACTAACATGTTGCAGTCCATAAGAAGCTAAGCTTTAGTGAAGCGGTTAAATAAATACTGTGCTATTAAAGCAGATGCATACAATTCTGTCTAATTTCGTCCAATGAAACTCGTAATTTCATGTGATGGCTATGTTTATGCACCGCAAGAGTGTCACAGCTTCTATGTCATTCGTATCACATTGTCACATATCCCTTCGGGAGTGACACACATCAATTCTGGAGCATTAGCCCAGAATGGGCAGGCACGCAATGACTCACACCGAATGGCTCAATAATGCAAAGTCAAGTAATTCAAACAAGCTACTGAATATAAAATTATGTAATCAACTATTTCATTAACAGCTCTGTATGCCTTGAGATCCCAATGAGCCGACATTGTATGTTAAGGATATATGTAGAATTTTTTTTTTTTTGCGCGAAACACTCAACACGCTTATCACACTTAACAAGACATACCAAAAATTGGTATATCCCCCGGCCGCGAACTAAATATGGACTGCAACTATTTAACAAACAGATGAAAGTTTACGCGAGTTATCTAAAAATGCTTTTTTAACCATGATATCATGAATGTTTTTGTACCTTGAAACGTGAAAATTATATCAATTATACAGTCAGATCAGACCATTGCTTTGAATTGTTTTGTGTAAGCTTGATTCTGTTTCTGCCTTTGTAAGCAGTGGGTGGCGGGCAAGTCAAGCATTCTAAAATGCAGCTTTTCTTACCGCTGTGGTAAGAAAATGAAGCAAACAACCTCATAAACTGAGGCGCGCTTACACGAACTATACTTTGGCAGTCAGCATACAGGGTTCACAAAATCCCGTTAGCTGACACTTGTATTTGGAGCATATTCATATAACCTTTGCATATATGTATGTCTACAAATACATCCGGTGAGGAAACGACGAGCGCCAAGCCCAGGCCAAAAGGCAAAGAAAGCTTCATTTGAAAATGTCGCAGTTTCGCCCGACAGGCGAAGCATCGATCGCGATAGGAAATTAGTGGGCAGCTATATGAAAATTTTTTCGGCCGAAAACTTGTAAACATAGGCATACTGACTAAATTAACAAGCATGCGGCCGCATTTCGATGGGGGCGAAATGCGAAAACACCCGTGTACTTAGATTTAGGTGCACGTTAAAGAACCCCAGGTGATCGAAATTTCCGGAGTCCCCCACTACGGCGTGCCTCATAATCAGAACTGGTTTTGGCACGTAAAACCCCATAATTTAATTTTTAAAATTAACAAGCATGGTGTCCCGCACGCACAAGTAAACATCAACGCATCTCACTCGATGGCCGCTGAAACTCGCTGTCAAAACGCTGGATTGAGTAAGCATGGCAGCAGCAGTGAGCGAATTGACCTTCGTGCTGGTGCTCGCATCAACGCGAACTAAGCCACGAAAACACAGCGCAGGGTGGACTCTGTCCCCGCCGTAGATGGCTTTCAAGATACAGAGGCTCGGGCGGGCGCGCAAGGCCGCTCGGGCCTCCCGGAGAAGAATGCGCCCCCGCCCCCTCCCTAGCGACCCTCCGGATTGGAAGACGGCGGGATCTCTTCCCGCTTCCCTCCCTTGCGTGTGCGAGATTGAGCCGTGATCATCGGCTCACCCTCGCACGCTTTCACTCGCACATACAGCATACGGCGCGCGGCGACGATTTTATCGTGCTTGGACTTTAAACGGAACCTCCCGGCGACGGCGACGGCAGAAATGCGCCTGGAGTGTCCATACAATTGCTGTCGCAATAAAATGTAAGCCATTTGATGCTTGGTGCGATACCCTTGCCAAGACAATTCATTAGCCCCCAACCTTCACTTATGCCAACGCATCTAGCACGGCGCCAAAGCTAGGGCCACAAGAATCGCCAAACCATCTTGAAAATTGGGAGGCCTAGCCGCTCGTAACTAGCGATACAAGTCAGTTGAGAAAAAACCGAATCTTATCTTAAAATATTTATTGGCGATCAGCGATAGCGAATGCGTAGGTATCAAGACACGTCACACCGAAGCGGCAGCGATGGGTGGCGTAATGTTTGCCGAAGTAACCTCGCCGCGTACCTAACTCACGGAGCATGCGCAGTAAGGAAACCGCTGTTTTTGTTTTGCCGTAGAAATTAAATTAAATTAGAAAGTTTTACGTGCCAAAACCACGATCTGATTATGAGGCACGCCGTAGTGGGGGATTCCGGAAATTTGGACCACCTGGGGTTCTTTAGCGTGCACCTAAATCTAAGTACGCGGGTGTTTTCGCATTTCGCCCCCATCGAAATGCGGCCGCCGTGGCCCGGATTCAATCCCGCGACCTCTTGCTTAGCAGCCCAACACCATAGCCACTAAGCAACCACGGCGGGTTTTTGTTTTGCCTTTTTTAATGCTCCGATCATTTGCTTTTGCTAGCCTACGCTGTTCTAAAGTACAAAAAAGGATCCCTCTCACCTTGCTTATCAAAACACCGCTTATTGCAATAGTGCAGGGAGTGATGTATCTTTCTGGGTGCGATTGGAATATCACCAGGGACACGCTGTAAAGAATACAGAAAGGTGGCGGACAGGAAATTCAGAGCACATAAACCAGAAGAGCAATATTAATGTGTGCGAATCGTCAAATTTCTTGCTTCATAAAGAGGCATCATTTCATTTCACTGTCTCTTACATACAATGTGTGACCTACAGAAAAATAATCAATTCTCCAGCTTGATAAGAGGGATACGTACTATTCCAACTTCCGATAATCAAGTCATGCTTCGTTTGCTGCTTTGCTTGGATTTAGCTGACAAGATGCACACAGGATCCTTGAGTACGCAAGCTAGCTGTTCTTCCTAAACGAAAGTGAGTAGGCGAGTCAGCAATTTGCAGCGTCTTCTTTCACGTATTGCTCGTTATTTTCTCTGGCTAATTTCGTCCAACAGTACGAGCTTGGCGTCTCAGGGGAGATGAGTGACCTTACCGGACCTTGATGTTACTCCACGCCACCAACAGGATTGCAGAGGTACTTAACCGCCACCAAACGCATACACCCAACTCGATCAGGAGCATTACATCAAACAACTTATCCACCACAGGGTACAGAGAAATAAAGAGTACTCCGTATCAAAATTATAGTTGTAGTGCTGCGCAAGCATTACTCACAAAATGTACCACAATAGCTAGTCCTGCGCCCACGTGGTTTCATA
The DNA here is from genome assembly GCF_013339745.2 of Dermacentor silvarum. NCBI lineage: Eukaryota > Metazoa > Arthropoda > Arachnida > Ixodida > Ixodidae > Dermacentor > Dermacentor silvarum. The sequence continues at coordinate 25,427,788 of NC_051163.1, forward strand.
TCGCTCATTTCTTGCCTTCTTGCATGGTCACCAGAACTAAATTTGTGCAGTACAACGATTGCTATGCATTTGTGACCCTCCCCCCTTGGTGCGTTTTCTTCTTTTGTATGTTGTTTTTAGGGAGAGGAGAAAAGACCGTCAAATGCGGTAAAGAAAAGGGTGCGTGCACCAAGCGCTATGCTTGAATAGCCGGCGGACCACTCACTCGACGATCCTAGTACATGATTAGTGATTGGTGTGCCGGCTGACCATACTCAAAACCACGCGGTGGCGATTGGGTTGTATATGTTTGGGGCGGGGCACCGAGGGATAGAAACGCGGCCACGTTGCTCCGACCAAGCGTTCTGGACAAACTTCAGGTGTTACGCACCATCGGCTCAGCCGATATAGGGTCACCCTATGTGTACCAGTTCCACCTTGCATCTCAATGTGCATTTCTTGTAAAAGGTTCCTTGCAAATACAAAGTGACTTCAAGCTTCATCTGCGTCTGCTTCAGTCCATCGGAAGCCTCCAGCGAACCTACCTCCGCTACTATTAGCGGCAGTATTTTCCACTTGCGTAGACCGCCTCTGGCAGTGCGTCTCGGACGCCCAAGTGGGGAAGCAACACCAGTACCCTCGAAGCAGAGGGACAAGAAGTTTGGCATTACTGATCCTACAGCGCAATACCCGGATGCACTACGCATTAGGTAACACAAGCAGGACTATAAAAATACCAGTTCTCAATCTTAGCGCTTTCCTTTTCTGTGACAGTTAAAGCTTTGAAAATATTGACACGTGCATCACTTTGCGTAACAACAATTTGCTGAAAAGAAGCGAGAGCAGCTGCACGCACGCCTGCTTCCCTTGTGACTTACATTTATTTCCATTAGCCTAGCATTCATATGAGCATAGCAAAGGCATTAGGCTGCAGTGTGAGCTGGCTCGGCTGTCTTTCAGAAGTGAAAGGCAGGTGTACTGCGTTTTCGTGGGAGGAGCTTGTTTGTAATTCTCAGGTTCTCCGCGAATGTAGGCGTGACAAAATTGATGCTGATGAGAGGGAGGCGTGAAAGGCGTGGCGTGCCGTACAATCGAGGCGTAGACATGCCGCGAAGCAGGCCGCGGACGGAGCGCGTCCTGGCAACGAAACGCGAGACCAAATGCTTCAGACGATTTCGTTCCAACACCAGTTGAACCTGAACGATATCCTTTTTCTCTCTTTTTTTTTCTTGCGCAAGCGTAGTTGCCCTGTCTGTCAAATCGGCGATATTATGTTTGTGCCCGCGAGGGAAGCGAGCGCCCGAAAAGGAAGGCACCTGGAGATGGAGAAGAGAATCGCCGCGTTCGCGCCCTTTTCGTTTGCGCTTCGACGCCACGTGATACATTATACCCTCTACGCCTGCGCAGCCTCTTCGCGAAGCTATAGT